>NW_020884872.1:72234353-72567758 GCF_003945725.1 Corapipo altera
ATGAGATGAGATGAGATGAGATGAGATGAGATGAGATGAGATGAGATGAGATGAGATGAGATGAGATGAGACACCCAAATAACTTCCTGTTGTATAAATTAATTAAATTGTCTGGCAGACAGGTTGGAGAAATGGAAAGGGTGGAAAGGACCACCTTAATCAGGGAAGAAGGTGAAGACCCTCCCTTTCAGCAACAGTGGGTCATTGGATTAGCCCCACAGCTAAGTCCCACATTTCTGGTGTATCCAGCAGCCACAGATGGGCCACCACTGGCACCTGGAAAACTTTCAAGCCAAGCAGGAAACCTAGTGTGGAAATGGCAAAGAAGATGCATAAGTTTCATTTTTTTTGGCCTTACACAATTAGATTTTGTTTACATCCCATTTTAGACATCAAAATAGGCCTTATTTATGCATTTGCCTAGTCTCAGCTTTGAGACATTGATTCTTATGCTTCTGCTGTTAAATTAAAGGCCCCTCTAGTTCTTGTATAACTACGTTCTGATAAACTAAATAATTTGATCCCTTTGATTCTCTTGCTGCAAGGCATTTTCTTCAGCTCTTCTGAGGCTTCTTTTTTGTGGCTTTTCCGATTCAATATAATTTTCATCCTAAATCTGCTCAGGACATTTGTAAATTATTTTGTTGATCATTAAAAATGCAACAAAACCCCAGTGCACCCGTGGAGCAGCTTGTTACTCTGTGACTGACAAGACACTAGTCTGAAACAACAATATTTTCCTATTAAACATATGCAAAGTCTTTCTGTCCCTATACCCTAGTACATATGAGTAACCCAGAAGTAAAATAGCAGTCTGGAAAAATCTTTGCTTCGCAGAGAGGATCTGACAGTAGAAGACACAACTGCATATGCAGTTCATATGCATAGTGATTTTTCAGGTGTTGCCTGGAAGCTGTTTTATTTTTGGGAGATACATTACTTTTGACTATGACAAATCTGTATAGTTAGTCAAAATTATATGTATGTCTACAGGATTAACAGCTCTGTGAAAACTGGCATTTTATATTTTGTTTCTTATTCTGGGTAAACCCAAATTATGTTTCACAGTGTTTTTTATTTAATAATAAAAATATATCTGTGGTATGCTATGAGGCCTGATTTAGGTTTGTGTCTCTTAGTAGCCCACTAAATCAAGGCGCTTCAAGGTGAGAGTGTTTATGTGCTGGAAGTCTGAAACAGAGTTTTAGCTGGAAGACTTACTAAACTGGCATAAATTATGCTAGACTGATCTCATCACCTGGTCATATGTTCATATAGGTCTTCCCTGGACCTAGCCATATCTCATCTGGCCAGACATCTGACTATACACAGTGCAACTTTTACTTACATTATTTAGTTAGCCCTACAAATGATAGATTCTGGCTCTGTCTGCAATACTCATCTGAGCAGTAAGCCTCTAAAACCAGCTCTACAAGCCAGCCAGCCATCTGGAACAAGCAAAGTTAATTTCCAAAATGTACCAACAAAGCAGCCTTCACGCATCCTCTCTGGAGCACTGGCTCACAGACAACAATGGCTTTTCTATGTAACATATTGCAAAATATTTGCAGTTCTGTACTGCCTTTCTTTTTTTTCCTCTAAACTCCTAGTCATCTATCTCCTTAGTTAGTGAGGATTTAGCCCACCTTTGTAGAACATGAGTTGTATTCAGTAAAATGTTTATCTTAGTTGTTTATCTGATACTGTTTGTCTTTTTACCAGATGAGTCCCTAGGATCTATATCGACAAATTTGCTGCAACAAATGTACAGAGTTGACTTATTAAAATATTGGATTAATCTACTGTTCACAACTATCTGAGAGGGGTAAAATTGCATCCAAGATTAATTTTGTTCAGTATTTGTCTTTGTACATTTGCTTTTTTTTTTCTCTACAGAGACTTGAAATATTAGCACCAAATTGTCTGAAGCATTTATCTCTTGCCAATAAGTCTGTTGGTTCAGACCTAGTAAAACATGTTCAAGCTTTTCCAACAGAAGCACTATGTACTCTATGAAGTCTAAATTAGCTTCTTTATGAAATCAGCATTGGTTATACAACTGCCATACAGTTTCATTAAATATGGATTATTACCAAGAACATTCTTTTTAGAGGATTTTGCAGGTTCTTTTCCAAGAGAAACAGAGAAAATTGTTCAATCTGACACACTGGAAGGAAGGAAATAATTGTTGATTTTTCATATTTAAATGCAGTGCATTTCTGCTTGGGTCATGTATCATTTGAACCTGTCTGTCTTCAGAGGATGTTAAAAAGGTACTTTGGGGTAAGTTCATCTGAATACCCTGCAGATGCATTTCTGGGCAGCTTTTTAGAAGACTGGAATTCTCCAACACATCTGATTATCTTATAGCTTTTTCTGTGACTAAGTTTCTGGGTAACATTTGCATAGTCTGGTCTTGGGCATGTTTCTTGCAGTCCCAAAGGCTGCTGTGCTCCAAGGTCACACATAAGCTCTGTGTACAAAACCAGTGACTGCTTCTAGGAAATAATGTGGTAAGCTTCTTTTTACTCTGAATTACTCACCAGACTTT
Source organism: Corapipo altera (assembly GCF_003945725.1). Classification (NCBI taxonomy): domain Eukaryota; kingdom Metazoa; phylum Chordata; class Aves; order Passeriformes; family Pipridae; genus Corapipo; species Corapipo altera. Next base: position 72,236,905 of record NW_020884872.1, read on the forward strand.
TATAGTTGACAATTCACACCCAGTGTGTTTGGATTTATATTTTTTTATTTATTTCATTTTCTATGACTGGATCCCTTATGCAATTTTCCTAAGACAGTTGCTGCTGTTTTTAAGATGCATTGGAGCAGCAAAGTCTCTCTCTCATCCTATTCTCCACTGTCTTTCTTCCCTTTTCTCACTGTGGTGCAGGGAAGTGCTCATCTGGCTCCAATACTTGGGGATTGAATGAATTTGCCCACTATAATACTATGTACACTAACGTAGAAAAGTTAGTTAGATAAGGAAGATAATGTGAAACTGGAATCCACTGAAAAACTTGTCCTTTTTTTTCCCTTCCTCAACTCAAACCAATCCAGAATTTGGGGTTTTTTTGTGGAAATCAATTTTTAAAAAGCTTTTTATTTGAAATATATGTGATAAAACATCATCAACTCATAATTTCTGGAAGTAAACAATATCATACTTTGGGATCAAACTTCCTGCTACTGCACTTCAAGGCAGTAGCAGGACTGCAGTAAAGCAATAGTCCTTGAATATTTATGGTCCATTGGCACTAATGGCCTCTATAAAAAGATGTTTACAGAGGATATAGGATACTGGGCTGCTTGGTGTATAAGCTGTGCATTACCAAGGTGTTTTACTTTTGGTACTAAGAGAATTCCCAGTTCATGGGAAATGCCATTTTGGTTAGGACTTTCACTTCTGCCAAGGTCCAGCATCACAGCAGTAACAAGTTTTTAATATTGTCTTTCCTGTCCTTAAAAGCCATCTTCTGTGTAGCAATGCAATGATAGGAGTGTTACCATAGGCTGTTTGAAGTGTGCCCAGAAAACTTGGGTTTGTAGGTCAAGACGTGGCTATCATAAATCTAAGTATGTCCCAACAAGGATGGAAGAGAACAAAGGTAGCAATGGTTTAAATCATTATGACATCATAATGCCACCTGAGTGGCTCAGCTCAAAATACAGAAGGGGAAAGAGAGAAGGGAGAGTGAAGACATCGAAGGGAAAACTGAATTAAAACAGCTCACAGATTGTCCAAAGGCACAAAATGGTATTATATTTACAGTATCAGAAGTACTGGTTTTAACAGTGTGTGTGTGTTTCCTATACAAACCTTCTGTCCATGAGTAACTGACTTTTTATGGATAAGTGATGGTCAAGTAGAAGAACTTTGTCTGAACACCCTTCAGGTTCCATTTCATAGCAAACAACTAAACTATTTTTATTGTGTTGCATTAAACCTATGATTCTCAAGGGATGGCAGCAGCAAGATATCAGTTCCAGAAATATATAAGGTTTATCCACACAAGTAATATCACATGTCTAGCATATACCAGCATGCTTGGTATATTTATGGGGTTCACAGTGGTGTTTTTCAGAATGTAGGCTTTTTTTTTTTTTTGTAATGTAAGTAATGTTATGGTCCTTATGTTTAATGATAATATAGACCAGTCTTCTTGCCCTCCAAATAATATTCTTTGAATAACGAACTGAGTTTGCAAGAGACATCATCTAGAAATGGATGGAGAGACAGCAAGTAAACAGAGGAGCTAATAATTAGTTATAGAAAAGACTTCTTACACTACTTTATTGATATAAAAGGTCTTTAAACAATTCTAATGTCAGTGAAAGGCAGTCTGGAAGCTGGAATAATTTATGATGTAAACAAATTCTTTCTGTAAATGACAGTTAAGACCCCATGTATTTTCGACAGTGTTGAATTAGAACTTCCAGAACTTCCATGGGATATGGCACTGCCATATTGTATAAGAAGAACATGGTTTGAAATGAATGAACAAATGAAAACTTCAGAGCTGAGGGGATACCCCTAACGGAAACATCTCAAAGCAAAAAATGGAGGGGTCAGCCAGTATTCAGAGAACAAAGTGAGAGATTTGTCATGTGTGGGAGGAAAAGAGAGGGACACTGGCCTTCTCATCTGTGCATTTGCACTATAACCCTGATTTTCCCATGTTTGAACCTTTCTCCCTGTGAAAATTTAAATCTGTGACAAAGTTGGTAACAAACACATCTCTTATTCAGTCATGCAGAACTTTCTGTCATACAGTATTACAGTAACCCAAACTCAGCATAAAAAGGAGAAATCAAAGCAAAGGCTGATCAATTCCATTCCTAACTTCTTTGACTATATGAAAAACAGGATGCAGCTCAACCCCCTCAACCTCATTCTACCCGGGAGGTCACTTGAGCAGCAAATAAGCTTTATAGTTTCCACCCAAACCACTGTTGTTTTCCTATGGATACAAAAGGAGGCCCAAGAGTGCGAAATTTTCTGGAAGTGAAAAGCATTTACTGAATGAGCTTTATCCTATCCAAAGGGAACCTATATTCTCCTAAAATTCTTCTTGTATGTGGCGAACATTTCCAGCCATTTGGAGAGAGATCCTGTTAACAAATGCATGAGGTTTAAAAGTACAGAAGAGGAAGTTTGCATCTCAAACAGATGTTTGAGACTCCAATTTCAAGTATTCATTATTTACTCTGTGTTAGGACAAGTGGGCTTTCAGAGGTTTCATGGTGAAATAATAATTTAACACTTTATCTATACAGTATGCAATTGGATGTAGAGTTCTAATACTTACACTAAGGCCTGGTAAAGTCTTAGAAATGTTGGGGGGTTTTGTTAGTTTGTTTTTTGCATTTTTTTGCCCTCTGGTCTATACTCCCTCTTTGCTTACAATAAATTTTGTGAAGGGTTGGGCCCATGACATCATTACATGTTCTTTGCTAGGTACATTGCAAAATGTGCTGTTTGCTGATCTGGGATAAGACTTCCTTGGCAGAATGATTGCTCTTTCAGGCTGCTGAGTCTATGATGTGCTTTCAGTCTCTGCAGTGCTAGATTACTTTGGAGGATATTGCTACTGCAAAGTAGAGGTATACACCTCCAAGGAGATGCTGAGACCTACTGTACTTTTGTGACAGTCAAAGGCATATTTTCCATTTTTTGCAAAATATTTTTGTAGTAAAATTATTATATTAGTAACACATTAGTTATGCTAGTCCTCTTTATTTTCTGTTGGTGTTTTTTGTTTGTTTGTTTGTTTGTTTATTATTACAGACTTCCTGAGACAGGATAAAGCTTGATACAAAGCAGTTTTAAGCTTTTTTGTCTTGGGGAACCTCAATATTTTCCACTCACAGTGCAGAGCCTTCTGTAGGGAACATATATGCCTGACAGTAGCATGGGTGCATTTTCACATTAATTACATCTAGCCTTCAGTAACTACAGACTTTCTTAAAAGCCTAACCTAATCCCACTTTTCTTTCCTTCTTGCTCTACTTCCTACAGGGTTTTTTGAGTTGAATCTTGTTTCCATCTGAAAGTTAATTTTCTTTCCAGGTGGGGAAGTGAACTGAATTGACTTGCCCTACAGCTCCCCAGTTGCTTTTCTGCTTCTGGCACCAGAAAGACAACAGAGCTCATAGTGGGGACAGTCAGGCAGCCTACTGTGGTAATTGCCTTGGAATTGTATTGGTGTGGTGTAACATGAGATGCTCCCACAGCTGTCCTTTCCAAATTCTTTAGAAGCAGTTCCTTGATCCTCAGTGATCTGTAAACCACAGAGGAAAACCACTGCTTAACTAATCGGATTATCAGCTAGCTCACTTGCATGTAATACATATCTAAACACTGCTTAATTTGGGGTATTAATTACAGACTGCACTGAAAGAATATGCATAAGTCTTTAATTACATGGAAAGATGTTAGATCTTCAAATTTGTGGCTGGAACTCTCGTTCCAAGGGTTTAAGAAGCTGGTAATTGCTTGTGATAACCATTTTACTCTGTAAATTGGTTTTGGCTGTGTACTGGTAAAGTACTGACTGCTCTGAGTTATGTTGCCAAATGCCACCCAGATTGAAGACAAAACAGACTACAGTCTTGTAAATTTGATATTTCCTCATAAAGCTTCAACGTTGTCCCAGTTTGTCATCTTACATATCTGATTGACTGAGTGAATTCAGGCTAAGGGTTTTTTTCCCTCTAAATTGTTGTTATTATAAATTCTCATTATGCAATCTAAAATGTGATCCCTATAAGTTCTGGGCTGAATCAATGAGGGGCAGTGCACACCAGTGTGCTTCATATGGAGAAAGTGAATACTGCATGTCCCATGACTAACTTCTTATCAAAACAGCACCAACGTATTTACAGCACTGATGTATTTACCGATCCCATTTGCAAACTCATTATCTGTGAATGGATGCCAAAACCATTCTGATACATGAAAGTGCATTATTTTCAGAACAAATAGTGTCAGTTTTTGAGGAATTTATGAAATTATCTCTTTGCTAGTTCTGAACTAAATTGTCATGTGGAGAGCTTGCATATTCAGCAAAGCTGAAAACAAGTATAGGGATAGACAGATCTTTTTGTAATTCAGTTTTCTGTGGAGGATTGATCACACTTTAAAGATCCATAGATAAATCCTTAGAAGTTATTCAAAGAATATTATTTGGAGGGCGAGAAACTGTGAAAATTTCCCTTGGCAAATGAGATTAAATCTTGCCTCTCAGCCTTTCTGAAGACTTTTTTTTGGCAGTTTGTTATATTAACTTGGAGAAAAAAATTAAATACCCTTAAAACCACTTAGAACTTCCTTGAAGCAAAATTGTGATACAGATCCAGTGGGAAGCATACAAATACACAGAGCAGAGAAGCAAGTTGCAAACCTGGCCAAGGTTGTGCCTGGAGTCTAAAACCCTTACCAGGATGTATATTCTCAAATGAATAGGGTAAAACTTAAGGTGAAGAGAGAGTGCCTACATAATTGCATTTTTTACATAGCTTTTCACAAAAGCTTTGCAGGAGGGACTTTTGTAGCAGGTTTCTTCACAAAAGAAAGTAATTCTGAACTATATCTGATGCATTGGTGATAGCTTCCCTATGGAGATTATTTAATTCTGTAAGTTTGTTCATGAAATCAGTAGAGAGTATCTGTAATAGATACAATGAAATTTATCCCTCAGTTGCTAGTTAAAAAATACCAAAATGTGTTGCTTCCAGATTTGTGAATCTTCTCATTTCAGTAACGTACTGGATGAATTCAGTACTAGTTAATGAAACTAATAAAAAATGAATTATGAATCTGATAATCAGTAATAAATTAGATTAAAATCTCACGTCATGCAGTCTGCAAGTGTAAGAAAAATTGCAATGTCCACAGAATATCAATCTAGTTTTATGGCTCCCTGCAACTGTCCAACCTTCATCAAAGTAATACAATAATCAATTTCATTCATCTAGAATATCATAAACATTTCATTGTTTACTGCTGTACTTCCCTGTACCTCTCCAATATGCACCAAACTTCTCTCAGCTGAGGAAAATCTCATAGCAAATATCACACAAATGACATGAAGACTTCTGACTGATATCTAATACCTAATACCTAGACAATGTGAAAGTCACAGTGAAAAGAAAGAAATAATATCCAATTTAAATTACATACATAAATTTCTGACATAAAAACCTGCGTAAGTACAAAACTATTTTAGAGTAAAATCTAATTAGTTAGTAGAAATACATTTCTTGACACATCTTCCCAGCAACTACACAGAAGCTCTTCTTTCAGTCCTGCTCTGCCCCTTGCCCCATTCCTAGACACCTCTGCCTTTTCTTCCCATTAGTAACCTGGCCACAGATGCTGTTACTCTGCCACATTATCTGTTCTACATCCTGCTCTCAGCACAATGCATCCCCTGTGCTGATCCTGACCACCATAAATACACTTTTCCCTTTATTTTGAAATCAATAATAAACCAACAAATCAGCTGTGTCTATTTTTGCTACAGCTGGGATTTTCAAGGCTGTTTAGTTTTACCTTCCATTGAAGGTAATGGCAACATTTCTCTTCTAATCAATTTAAATAAACCAGGCCAGCATGGATTATCCTCAGAAATCTGACTGTGCTTGTTATTTGAAGAAAACACACTTAAGTCATGAGAACTACAAATAATCCTATGTAGACTAATTCATCATTGCTTCCCTCTCCAATTTTTACTTTAATATTTGGCAGTAAAGAAATGCAAGTAGCATTAGGGCTGTAAAATAGTCATAACTGCCTTTTTAACACCTGCCAGTGATATACTCCTAAACAAATCTCTCTGATGGCATCTTAAAAGCAATGAGTTCCTGTGATTCTCAGGTAGCCTTCCATGAGGTTAGGGGTGGCAAGCTCAGCAGAGGAGGTGGAATAAAATGGGTTTCTAGCAATGATCATAGACATTTTTCAGTCAATTCAAAATCTAAAAAGAATGGATGTTTTGTCTGAGGCAAGAAAATACTTCTTTCAGTCTTGTCATAAATACAGCATCTTTTCAAAACGCAGGAGAGCTAGGCTGACAAGCCTACAAGTACAACATCTACCACTAAACCTTTTATCAGTAATGCATGGTCATTTTAAAGTAGTTGACCTCACACTGAACCACCCTGTATTGGTATAGTTCATACTTGTTACCAGAAGGGAAACAAAGAGGCCCCAGCTGAACCACAGGTTTGAAAAAGGAGCAATGCAAATTAGCCTGCGTTACAGTACCACAATTAAATGGTTTCTGGCATCTGCTGTGGCTTCTGAGCACTTAATGTGAATGCATCTGTCCTACACTGTCTGCATAACACAGATACTCCCACAATCTCTGGAACCTCTCATTGAGAGTCTTCTGGAAAGCATCTCCCATGACAGCAAGTTGTTCAGGGCCCTGTCCTGTCAACTTCTGAGTGTATTCAAAGATGGACGCTCTGCCACCTCTCTGAGTGACCCAAATCCTCATAGTAAAAAAAACCTTTTCCCTCTATCAAGTCAGAATTTTCCATGCTACACCTTGTATCCATTTCTTCTGTTCTATTGTGCACCTTTGAGAAGAATTTGGCTGTCTTCCCTGCAGTCTCCCACTATGTAGTTGAAGACCATGCTAAGTATTCTTCTTAGTTGTGCCACGCAACCTTAAACCTCCATCTTGGGGTTGGAGGAGTCATCAGTGAAGGGAGGTTCAGGTCAGGCTGAAGGTATTCAAACCTACAGCTCAGCAGCCTGGGACACGGCCTAAGCTCGAATGAGAATGGGAATTATTTTTCAGAACTTCTGCCCAGTTCTGCCATTATAAGAAAAGACTGAAGACTTCAGAAACCCAGAGAAAGAGAAGAAAGAGTGGGAAGCCTGGCTCTGGGATTCTCTTGCATTCTGTTTTTTGTAGCAGGAACATTATGAATTTTGTGTGGAAAAATCATTGTGTAAAATATATTACTGTTTCTGGGAGCAGAGACTTGGAAGCTGTTGGGTCTTCAAGATGTAGAGTCAGACTTCTTTTTTTTTGGTCTCTCTCTGTGGCCCCAAGAATCTTTTCATCACTTCATCTCTGTGCAATGGCCCTGCTAAGGAGAGAGGTAGCTAACCACTATAAGGACTTGCTGGTTAAAGTGATCGCAAAAATGCTCTGGGGAAAAAGAAAAGGAAGTCCAGTTAATGTTTTGCACACTGCTGTGTAACACAAATGTGTTATTAATCATGTTTATCATGAGACTGATGAAACCACTAATACATTTTACACAAGGATTTTTCCATGCAAAATAAACTTGAAGGATTGTTGTAAACTTGAAGACATTGGACAAACTGAGAATGACAAACAGCCCCTGATCAGCCTCATGGGTTTGGGAAAGCAATACACACTAAGGATAGGACTCACCTGGCCAAAGGCAGATAGATGTCTGCTGGACATTATAAAAATTAATTTCTTCCTAAAAATGTCTTTTTCTCCCTAGTGACAGGGAACCTCAAATGTTATCTGAAATGAAGCTCACGCCCTGAGAGAGGCAGTACTAAAGGGTAGAGCTCACAATGAATCTGCAGCAAAAAAATTCTTCATGTTGCCTTACTTAGGGGGAATGAAACAGCTAGAGAGGTAAGTGAAGAAGGAATAACATGGAGGGGGCGAGTACTGAGGAGAGAAGCCCTAGGAGGTGTAATGAGAGGGAGGCTGTGATGGTGTGAAGCGGAAGAAGACAGAGGTAGAGAGGGACTAGCTAGTCAGTGACAGATGTACGGAGCTCCCTGAGTGTTCAGAGGTGCTTTGGCAGCTGTCCCTCCTGTCTGAAGACAAATCTTCCCAGCAGGCTGTGAGCATGTCTGGAGAGCATGACCCCCAATGGGCCCCTCTCTCTGCATAGTTCTTGGCTGTGTGGTGGCATCTTTGGCTGTGTCCATTTGTTTTTCCTGCTGCCTCCACAAGTATGCTCCTCTTTAGCAGCTGTGACTCCATCAGATATCTGGTATCAGGCTTTTTTCCATCCACTGTGTTTTGATAATATCGTGCTGTCTGTGTGAAAAGGACAAGGAGATGTGTCTAGGTTTAGATGTTGCTCCCCACATCTAGGTGCTGCAGTGGTGGCAACATGTGGGATTTCTCCCCTTACATCTTTTGTATCTCCAGCCAGGTAGACTTCAGACAGGGATATCTAGTTCACCCAGTACTGAGATATTACTAAATGACTCCTTGTTTAATGCACACGTGACTTAAGGTGACTTATAGGATGTTTTCCTTCAAGACAAAATAGCAATTGCTTTGAGCTGCCTGGAGGTATATACATTTCAAAACTACCGTTTAAATCTTACCCAAGGAGGAAATTTAAAAACACATATCAGTGCAGTGTATCTTAAATTAATCCCTGCGAAACAAACACTTGAGAGCTCAGTACTTAACCCCTGATACATCAGACTTACAATGACTAAATAAACCAGAAAACCATTCTAAAGACACAAGGAAAGAACCTGATGGTCAAATAAATATAGCTGGCTGGCAAGATTTGGAAAGTAGTAAATGGCAGTGCAAAAGATATAAAGGGACATCATTGCCCAGTCACTGTAGATGATGAACTAAGGTTCATCAGGGCTGCAATAGCCCCTAGTTAGCCCTGGACCAGGAGAGCATCATGGTTTCTTTAGAGATGGCCCTTTGAGTTCTTCAAATACCCCAGGAGTAAAACGCACACAGCTATGTGTCCTACAGAGTCCATATAATTTAGATTCCTAGAGTCCCAAAGAGAAATCTGCATTGCCTGTTCCTCACTGTCTAATCCCTAGGGAATTTCTCCAGGGTCTCAAAAAAGATTTTAAGTGCATAAACTTAGCCTGGAGAAATCAAACTGCATGCACTAAATGTAAATATTGCCTTAAAAGAACAAATTCAGCTTTTTCTATGGCCAAAAGTGCATTTAGTGTGTTGGTTGTTTATAGAGTAGCTGATTTGACAACACTGGGTTTTTTTCTCCAAACGTTTGAAAATTCACTGTAAGCTTCATATAACCACAAGATGACTCAATAAAAGTCCGGTAATTTTAGAATTAAAGATTCACTGAAGGGTCTTAAGAGCCAGAGTTTAACACCAAAGGTAGTGGTCCATCAGAGACTCTCTTATCAGGACATTTAGCATTTTCTCCTTGATTTTATGCCATAGCTTGAGTTTTTCACGGATGGCCAGACTATATTTGCTTTCTGCATAGGTGTGTAGGGATGTGGGTTTCTCTTGTCATCATGGCTAAGCTTCACGAATGAAGATTTGGGGAGGGCTCTACCCACATTTGCTACAAGCACGTTGGTGGCTAAAAAGGCCAATGTGAGATAGACAAGTCCGGTTGCAAAAGGCACAGCAGAGAGACTCCTTAGGTGGTAAATTCTGCAAGACACGATTCTTTCTGCGTTGCCTTTTCTCCTCGAGAGTGATCCTGCGTGCTTTCGCAAAGGCATCAGCAGCGTTATAGATGGTGTGTCTCCAGACCTCCCAACTGGAGGCCAGAGTAGACCAGTTATGTTGATCAATATGGCCAAGACTGAGATGTTTTTTCAGGGAGTCCTTGTATCTTCTCTTCAGGGCTCCTCTCTTGCAGCAGCCAGTGGCAAGTTCACCATAAAGCAAGATCTTAGGGAGGCGGTGATCCTTCATCCTGGAGACGTGTCCTGCCCAACACAGCTGCGTTCTCAGCAACATGGCCTCAATACTTGTGACTGCTGCTTGTGCTAGAACAGATGTATTGGTCACGTAATCTGACCAGTGGATGTTTAAGATTGTTCGAAGGCAGCGTTGATGGAAGTGTTCTAGGAGACGCAGGTGGTGGCGGTAGATGACCCATGATTCAGATGCGTATAAGAGAGTAGACAGCACTATGGCTCTGTAAATGCTGATCTTTGTACTTTTCTTCGGGTGTTTATTTCGCCAAACTCTTTTATGGAGTTTTCTGAAAGCACTAGTACATCTGTATTATCCCACTTCTGCTCAAGTATGCACCTTCTGGAGTTGCAGTCCTGGTCTCTTGGTATGTTCTTCATGAGACAGTTTGCGTAACATGTTTTACCATCTCATTTTTTCTATTTTGCGTTTTATTGTGGACTTACAGAACCATAAACCACCTCAGAGGATTTGCTGAATATAATGTGCTATGTGTGAGGCTCCCATAATTGTCTCTGGTTTCCTACTGCTGCATCCATGCATTTGTAGCTCTACTACAGCCTCTCCTGTCCTGTGGTCCTGCATGTCAGATGCAGATGATCTGTGGTCCAGCAACCTGATGCCTCCTGTCTAAGAGCAGCAAGCAGCAGAGAGGTTGCTGAGCTCTGCCACACTTTGAAATCTGCTCCTGTGTAGGGTGCCATTAATGGGCTGCAGCTTGAAAACACAATCAGCAGACTCCATGCTGCTGTGTGAACAGCCTCCCCTACTCCCACCTTCACAGCTTTAGCAGGGACCTAATACCAATGTGCTCTGGCTTTCTTAGGCCATAATTTTTTTTCACTCACTTGGGAAAACAGTAAAAGACAAATTGCCTTGGTGAGGCTCAGCAACAGTAAGATACAAGTTTTACAGGATTTATTTGCCATTTTGTTTTCTTTTGTAATTATAGTAATTACATTGTCCATGTCACACTGCAATCTTGGAGATAGTTCAGAAGACCTGAACTGCAGAGTTGTCTGCATTTGAGATACTCCTGTATGCGAAATAGAACATCTTCTGAAACAAACTTCCAATCATATTACAATTCATGCATGGTCCATTAAAGGGAAGATTTTTGCGGGATGCTAATCTGTCCTCCTTCACAGCTTGTTCTGAGCAGGGCTAGAGCATAGGGGTGCAAAATACTAATTATTGTCTATTACCTAATGCTAAACATGCAAGTAAGGAATCTGTTCCTGTATAATCAAGACCAGATGAAAAGCTGTCTGACTTGCATGTCTGAAATAACAGTTTGTTCTCATTCCATGTCATACCTTGCAGACAGTTGTAATGATTTGCCCAGAAGTCTATTGCTGCACTGTGTATTATCAGGTAGCTTCACTGCATTTAAAATGAGATATTTAGAATATCATCCACCCTGAGCAAGAAGGTCTTTGTTGCTTTTGATATCTGAACTGCTATGTCTAGCCAAGATATCTTTAATGGGTTATTTAATTTAAGTCCAATACAGAGTAAGAAAGCCAGCTCTCGGTATATTAGCTTTCTACAATCCCTGTAGGACTTTGATGTTGTGTTTCTTTGTAGCCGCATTCTCTCTGCAAATGTGGGATATAATAAAGGCTGTTTTAAGAAGAAGAAGGTATATTTATGTTTTCTTATATACCTTCACATCTAACAGATGCAGCACTTCCAGACTGAAGTGGTTTCTGAGATCCAAAGCAGTTATGGAGGGTCACAAATAGCTGTGGTACATTATCATTAGGTGTCAATATTAAGTCAGATCATGATTTGCCAGTAGATGTGAGGAATGCAACTATTGTTGACTCTTGGTTACTAAGAAGAAGAGATGTGTGGCTTGTATCTCTCCTGGCCTTGGAAGGGCTGTTCCTCAAACGAATGTTTTCTGCCTGGTTTGCTCAGATTGGGTTCTCGATCCCCCGCAGCAGCTCCTGATTCACTTCTAGGACACCTTGTTCTGCCTGAGACATTGCAGGTGTTCCCCAAAATTTGCAGCTGCAGGGACTGAGAATCAGACAGACCGTATTACAGAGAGTACATGCAACCTCACCTCAGGATTTCCTACATGAGTGGGAGTAATAAGACTGTAAAATCTAAAACAATCCACAAAGAACTGGATAATTAAAATAATTTAGTGCTTCAGGAATGGCTGGCTTAAGCCACAGGAGTCTGAGTGACAGTGCTTTTCATACCTTTACTGGCTCCAGGGCAAAAGAAAAGGGAATGTCTTTCAGTCCTTCCCTTTCATTTTTTTTCTAATTGTTACTGGATTTTGCATGGGTTTCTTGGGGTATGTGGTTGAGATGACACACGATGAGCATCACGTCCCTGGGATGTAGGTCTGCAGTATGCAATGACTGATTGCACTTCAGGTGATGAGGTGGAAGTGTGACCAATGGGTCACTGCACAAAGATGTGACAGGTCAGTGACTGTATCAGCATGTCCTCTTGGTGTCACTGAGCTTAGAGGTGACCCTTCCAAGCCTGGTTGTCAATCCAAGGCATCAGGGGTGTATTTGAGCTGCCATTGCTGTTATTAACTTTGCTTTCTGAGTAAAATAAATACAGAATTTTATTTTTATTTCAGTTAGGTTTGATACTTCTCACAAGTGCTAAATTCATCCTTTGTTTATTGCTGCTGCTTATTATTTGTGAAGTTCTGGCTTTGTGCCCAGCATTTTGATGACTCTGACTCCTGTTTCCACTGATTCCATTAGAAATATGATGAAATGGAAAGCAAGTTTTTTTGTTAGTGAGAATTAAAAGATGCTGTGAAACAAAGATGAAAAGAGTGTTGTCACCCACCATTTCCATTTATAATATGAAGTGTTTGGATTTATAAAGTGATACCAAAGAACTGTTTCATTAGTATACATAATCATTTGGGGACAATACCAACTATGCTACTTGATAAGAAGGACCCAGTCAGGCAGTCACAGGTGCTTTGGAAATTTCTGATCATCTAACTGCCTCAGGGCAGGCAGATGAATTTTCAAGGGAGAATATCCATTTCTCAAGTTGTCAGTACAGGTGTTTCCCATTTATCCTACCCCCTAATTTCCATTTCTTGATTCTCAAAGGTGGCCATTCTGGAAATACAGGTCAATGAGGAGTGCAGATTCTAGGGATGTGAGACCAATCTGACTCTGCAAGATGTGACACTGCTTGTGTCTTTCTAGTAAATCCATGTTAGTGACAAGAGGTTTTTCTGTGAATGTAGTATCAGCATCAGTTAACCTTCCTCAGCAGCCATGTTGCATCTTCTGCCTTTCTTGGTTTATTATATCTCTGGTTTTGTCATTTTCTGGAAGCAAAACATTTTTTTCCCCAATGAAGGAATGTAACTATTATGCAGAAAGATGCTATAGTGACACATTCGTTTCAGCTCTATGAATTTCTTTGGAACAGAAAATAATATGAAGATTGGCAATGCAGCAGTAACTATCTACACTTATTTTACTAATGCTGAGGTTAGTTTCTGCCTAGCTTCAGACTCTGTAGAAGGTTGCAAGGCAACCATGGATTTTGATTCTGATCTCCCAGGTGATTTCCAGCTCAAAGCCCTCTTTTAAGTCAGTAATGGTCTTTCAGCATGTCTCCATCTAGATGCACATTTCGTACTTTTAATCTCTTATAAGCATAATTAGACAGGCCTGGATTTACCACAAATACCAGAGATGTTAATCTCCACTCTCTTGCCCTTGCCCCTAACTCTCCCAGAGGCCTGCACTGAGGGCACAAGTGGGAATGTGTGTGATCTGAGAGTTCGTGAGGAAGCCCAAAGCTTTCCCTCATGTCCAAGGCAGTCTTGAGCAGCTCTTCTATCTCTAGGACCATAGCACAAACTAGAAACCAGAGACCCAAAGACAAGTGAAGTGTTTCTCCTGGCCCTATGCTGGCAGTGGCTCAGTGGCCTGTGGTTTGGGATTTTGCTGAATTGCAAAGAAAAACTAGTATTTGGCTAATGGAGTCCCTGTCATGTCTGAGTCTTGAATGTGCTTTGTCCCCATTGTAGTATCTAGCAGATTCAGGGCTGCATCTGATGCTCCCCATTGACCTGGCTGCTTTTCCTTTGTCTTCATTAGATTTTTAGGTTCTGCCTCATTACACATTAAAAGACCTATATCCTCCTTTCACTGACCCAGGCTTGACCTCATTTGTCTGGGGGCCCTCTCCCATTGCTTGGGGAAGGAAACCTGTGTTTGGGAGTCGATGTCTCTCTGTGGCTGAGGGTGGCATTGGTGATTGTGTCTGTCCGTGGCAAGCCTTGTTTGTCTTCTGTATCACTTTCTTTCTCTTTAGTTTAGTTCACTGTGTGTTCATGAAGACTTTGTGGATACTTTTTGCTTAAAGATGACTATATGCATAGGTAAGGAAGGGCAACAAAGCAAACACAGCTGTCCTCTGAATCTCAACCACTCCCTTGCTCACCGTGCAAATGGTGCCTGCAGTACTAATGGAATCAAGCGGAAGAAGCTGTGACTTCTGTTCCTTTCAAGTGTCCCTCCATACACCTGCAACACTATAGAGGGACTACACTAAGGAAAACATGAAGTAGATTAGGGTAGGTAGAAAAGAACAACATTTCAGTATGCTTTTCCTGTTTTTTCCTAGGGAACTGCTGCTGAAATTCAGTTTCCAGAGAGGTAGTTGTTCTTGCAAAAATGTATTCCACTGTAAGTCACTGTGTTGCTGTCATTTGGATGAGTTTATTTGTTGGTGTACATAACCAGAACTGAAACATGTGTCTATGTACTGATGTAAAAAATTAGAGAAGAGTTTTATATGAAATTATTTACAAAGGGAAATAGCTCCATGACCACCCTTCCTTTGAGTTGCTGTGTGTCTCCTGCTTGATAACTACACTGCTCTGTGAGTAAGGGTAGGTGGGGAAGAAGCACATTTCAAGAATGAGTTACTTTGTTCCTGAATAATAGTCTGCATGGGTCTGAAAGGTAGGCATTGTCAGAAATCCTTCATCCCATGGAAAAGCTTAGAGGTCTAGACCAGCACAGAGGATTGGATTTTTTTATGAATGGCAAGGCTGTTTGCTGACAAACTCTGCACCCTTCCATTTTCCAGGCATAACCAAGTGCTATGTTTTCTGAAATCAGCAAACATTTGCAAGAAATTCTGGCTATTTATGTCAAAAGTAAAAAAACCTGTATTTTGAAATGTGCTATTTGGCCTAATTCAAAAGAAGTAGAAATATTTCTATTTTTTAAAGTAATACATTAATTATATTGCAGTTGTTAAGTTAGAACCTATAGAGTTTCAGAGGGTGACAATTTAGTCCTTTAAAACCGACCTTTTTAAAGTATCAGGGGAATCTTAGGCATATATAATGTTTGCTATATATAACAGATCTGTGTATTTGTACCTGAATCATCACCCTCCTACTTGTAATGCTATTTGTTTACTTAAAACCAAAACACAAGTCTCTGGTGAAGCCATTGCCATAAGCAAACTTCGAGCAATTTGACCAGTGCAATCATTTCTCTGAGGGGCCTGAACTCTATAAATTTTCATCTCCATTGGTAAACACCCCAGGGTGTGCCAAGAAAGCCAAAGTAAATGATACTAAGTTTAGGGTTTTAAAAAATTTTCTTTTAAAACAAAGATGCTTTTTCTCCCTCTGACAGTAATGTTTCCCTCCAAAAACACTCTTCTGTGTAGTTTCCTGTGACTTTATAAAAAGCATGTGCTGAGCTCTTTATTCAGAAAACTGCCCTTCTACTAATAGAGAAAATGATGATTTTAGGAGGCTGAAGTCCTCTGTCAACTGACATTTGGCTGCTGGTTGTTGCACCAGCCTGATTATGATCTGACAGCCACTGTATTCAACTCACTGACAACTAAATATGTGGACCAATGCGACTGACTGTAGGAACCATGACTGCTACTTAGCATAACAGGGTGAAAATGTCACTGGGGCCCCTGCAACTCAGAGAACTATTCCAGGAAAAGTCTGGAGTGAGCTTTGTGAAGGCTGGGCTGAGCCGTGTTTTTGTGAGCAGGGATAAGCAGGCAGTGTCTGCCACTCACAGAGGGGCAGAAGACAAAACCCTGATGGGATATGCTCCATAGATCACAAGTGAGAGGATGCACTGGCTTTGCTGACCTTATGGAGCTACAGAGGGCGAGTTTCCGGAGGACCAGAAGAACAGCAACACTGTCTTCACATTGGTGATGTTACCAAACTCTGCAGGGGTCAACTACTCTACTAAACTTTTATGATCTGTAAGTGGTTCACTTTCCTTAATAGACTAACATTTCCACAGCACTCATCAAGATAGAAATCAAGCAACTCCACATATGAGTCAATGTTTTCTAAATAATTTTATTTTGGACTTGCTGAGTGCACTCACACAGTGAGATGTCAGTACGGGTAAGAATAGTAAATAAAACACCCACAGTGTGTCACCAATGTCAGAGTAAACAGTTTTCTATTCTGAACAAGAGACTACTTTGTTCCAAATACCTGCTCCTGTCCTCAGGAGCCAGTAAATGAGTTGTGGCCCTTCTCTGGACTATTTGGCCACAGATGTTGCCTTGCCTTGCCAGGCTCGAGGGCAGACAGCCTGGGAGGCCAGCTTCTCACCCCCAACTGACAGCTGAGGGTGGAAAAGAAAATATGACTATAACTCCATAATATCCATCAGTGAGCAAGTTATGTTCAGACTAATACTGTACTGGCGATCCAGAAAAAAAACAAAACAAACTCTCCTGATTTTCTTGGCATCCTGGCAGTATAGTGGCTGGAGCGGATGGTGGCAGTACCCTACTGTTTTACTGAAGTCTTCCTGAGGTTCAAAGACTTTCCAGGGTAGTTCTAAACCACTCTTTTCCTTTGGTCCCAATAGGCCTCCAACCATCTGGGCTGCAGATCAGTGTTTGAAGTACTGTGCAAAAAGCTCTGTTTCTTGCTCTGGTGAACAGATAAGAGTAAAGGTTGACAAACTCAGAGTCAGATGAAGCAAGAAAGAGTGTATTCCAAGGACTCTGCTCTGTGCCCTGGCTCCAGCTGCCAGGCACTTAAACCTACAGGCTGTGAGCAAGAGATGGCATGTAAAATATGAGAGGTAGCCAAGTTTATTTAATATGTTGGCCTTTCCACTGCTCTTAGCACTGTTATCAGAACACTTAATTTAGTTACATGGAGCAAAATGGAAAAACAGTAGTGAACATAAAATGAAAAAGATACTTCCAAGTAGCTTCCAAACCAACTATTAGTCCCTTTGCATTGCTGGAAATCTAATAAGGCACTGATTACATAGAGGACTGATGAGTTTTAAAACATGCTCAGCTTCAGCTTTTACATACATATTGCTTAAAAAGCCTTGGGGCAGGAACATATGAAGTCATCCTGTCAGGACCTCAGCAGAGATACCAGTAGGTCTTTTGAGCTGGCTGCTCAAAGGCTTTCTCTCTGTTCCCACATGGCAGCTGAGAAATGGCCAACTCTGTGAGCTTGGGGGTTGTTTTTCTCAGTCATTTTTTTGGAGTGGGACCACTGTAACTAGATAGCTAATCAGCCCTCCAGCATGGGATAGTCCAGCTAATGGGAAATCCCAAGTAAGGCAAGTCATGTGGCAAGTCCCAGGGAGCATGACAGCAGCCACCAGCTGAGATCCACAGAGCTTACCAGAACTGCAGGCTCCGTGGGGATTTGCTCTCCTGACTGATGTTCCCGGGGGCCTGAGAAGCCAGGCTTATCCATGTGCTTTGCCAAAGAGTGACACTTGACACGTAAAAGAAGAGAGGTCTTACTTAATTGGAACTTAGACAAATTAGATGTGCTTCCCACAGCCACACACCACCCTTTCCTCCTGTAGTTGCTTGAATACAGCACGACCGGAGAGTGCTGGAGACCTGTGGGCTCGTGTCAAAACTGCCTAGAACATGAAATTGAACAATAGTCAGCTCTTTGCTCCCATGTTGACTTGATCCTGTATATAATCAGGATGGGAAAACAGCTACTCTCTGGGATCATCTCAGACTATAGCATCCCGTGCAGACATAGGCACAGCATGACTTGTTATCTGCGCTCTGTCTCTACCTTTTCAATTCTTTGTGCCCTGCCCTGCCTTCTGACTCTCCAGTAGGTTGCAATTTGGACAAGAGTGAAATCCGGTCTCTTCACCCATTCTTTCTCCCACTTCTCTTCACCATGTGTCCTTACTACTTGCCTTGTTGCCAGCTCTGGCACTGCTCCAATTACAGAATAAGAATAAGCCAATTCAACTCACAAGAACAGCAGAGAATTAAGTCATGACAAGTAAATAGGGAGAGAGAGGAATGTGGAAATGGGGATGGATAGGAAGGGGAATTGGATGGAAGGATAGCAAAGGCCTTTCTGTGGCAGACAGATTTTAACTTGATTCGGTGGTCAGAGGTTACTGGTGGAGTTGGTATCACAGCTTGAGCTACATGCAGATATGTTATTTAAAGAGCAACGTTCCAATATTGATTGATTGATTGACTGATGCTGTGTCACAAGAAGACCGTACTTGGGAAACCATACAGCTTCGAAGTCCTACCTCTCTCAGCATTTCTCATCCAGAAGAATCGCAGCTAAAGGAGGAAATCCAAAACTGTCAGTCAAGGCATGATGCAAACTGATCTTTCAGCTTGCTGGATCAGCTGAGCAAGAGACTTGAACACTAATGTTGGGAGACCTTTAGAGGCCCTTTTAGAAGGCAAACTACCTCTTTAAATGTTATGCCTCCCTCTAAGCAGGACATTTAGAAAGCAATTTGAAATCACTCCCACAAGTGTTCAGCCCTGTTTGAAGCATGACCAGCTCTGGTAACTTGCATAGCACAGAAGCCAGCAAGGGAGGAGGGAGAATGTCAGCCTTGAAGTATTTGCTACAAAAGCTACTAAAAAAAAGGAGTTATGTTCCCCAAATCCTTCTGAAGCAAAGCCAGGGGTAACTGCACCAGCCTGCTACGGTATGCTGGCACTCAGGCTGCCATTTGACACTCCCTGAGTTTCCTTCCTCCTCTTTGCAGTTTTACTTCATTAGCAGGTGAGTGCCAGGGGGAGGGGGAAGTTGATGTCAGCATTTGTACCAGGGCTGGGGTGGGAGCTGGTGTAGGCTTGCAAGCAAAGCAGTCAAGAATCACAAGGTAACTGGGTAAATGAGAAGGCAGAAATTCAAATGAATGTAACAAGGTCCGATGGAAAGACATCATTTAATCTTCCGTGTTATTTTCCTGATTTTTCTCCTGCCAAAGTCCTCTGGCAGTTTGTCCAAGTATTGCAACATCTGAATGGACACCTTGGTGATTCAAAGCTCCTGGGACCTTGAAGGCCAAAGGAGCTGCACAGCAGCTTTAAACAAATTAACACTTTCCTGGGAGGTGTTCCTGTCTATGTCAAGAAAGAACTTTTCCCTGAGAGGAGATGAAAGGTCTCCAGCGTTTTGTGCAAACCATCCATCTATCCTCACCACAGCTTGTAAAGTATGTGCTGGGACTGACCACAGGCTCATCTAGGAAATAGCAGTAATGGCTATTGTTGGTGGGAGGCTGGAGTTGACCCGTGTTAAGCTGTTATTGTACACTGAGCCCTTCTTCCCCTTTGTTCCCATCAGGATGCACTCCAACCCAAGCATGGTCCTGGTTCCTGATTGCATGTTGTGAAATGCTCTGTCACTCCTACATGAGCCGGTTCATCTCGCAGGCTGTAGAAAAACAGGGAAAATAAAAGAAGCATTTTCTGTCAGTTGAGTGAGCTGAATTGATTCATTAAATGGTCAGAGGAACAGTAGAGCTGGCATTAGGTGGACGTGAACACCCCTGCCCAGAAGCGAGAGAGGAAACTCTATGCCCTGTTTCAGTGGTAACAAGCTATTCACTAAGGCATGCACCTTGTGAAACCCTACTCTCTGATGCAGTGATAAAATTGCTCATTTCATCACTTCCTGGTGCAGTTCTGTGAAAATGATCTGTATTAGCCTCAGGGATTTTCACAGATCTTTTTTCCAGATCATTTTGAGAGTGAGAAGAGGGGGGGAGAAAACGTGTCACATTGTTGGCAGGTCTGAAGAGACAATAATCTTCATGTAAGTGTGAGAGTGATGAAAAAATAACCTCTTAACCCTCTTTGTCTGTGGCCTGGACAACATCTCTAACTGTGCCCCATGGGTACAGTCAGGCAGTATATTTGAACTGGGCTAAAAGATAGGTACTGACAAAAAGTGCCAGGCAGCCTCTCTCCGCTTTCCACTTTGGTGCAATCCTGCTGTTCCCCTTGGAGCAGTGCTGATGTTCGTCTTGATTCTGCAGTGAGGAGGTCAAGGAGTTAATACAGGTAAAACAATCCCACAGGAAGAAAATGAAGATTTTTCTGCTCACTGAGATAAATCAGGTAATGGTGAAGTCAGACAAACTCCAGCTCCAGCATAAAGAGGACAACCCTTTCATCAGCAGCTGCTGCAATGAGTGGCACAGCTTCATCATCAAGAGCTGTAGGCAGTAAACACATTGCACTTGCACTTCCCTTTGAATATAGAGCACCTGCCTCATCAGGCAGTCTATCTATTTGCTATAGCTGATATATCCAACACTGTGGTATTTAGAGTCCGGATTCAATGAAGTTCAATAAGGTGATGCCAAGATATTTTCCAGAACACCATACTGAACAGAGGTACATGTACAAAGTTTAGAAAATTTAAGCAAGTGAAACAAAATGAGCTCAGTTCATTGATTTGCTTTGGGTAATGGGCATCCCTTCAAAAAACATGAATTTCAGCTTTAGCTTTTCAAATAGTGGACCACAAAGTTTCTTGTTTGTTTGTTGTGTGCTTTTATTCTGGGTTTTGCCTTTTAAGTTTGCCTCAGTATTTAGTGGCCTTTTGTGAGCTGCATCTTGCTGGACTGAGTAGGATCCTAAGGAAATGGTTCTGTAAAACCCAATTTATGGTCGGAGCACTAAGGGGGTCAGCCTTGAAATGGAAAGCAGTTCTCAGCCCCTGCTCTGACAATCTACTAATCCCTCTAGACACTGTTGAAAGGATATTTGAGCCTTCCACCGCCGGACATATATCAGCATCACATTCTATAGGAGAGTTCAAGGATGCCCATAGAAAGTTTATGATTTGCATTAAGGGCTTTGTGGGTTCCTGTGCTTTCCCTGCCTTGTTTTGTTCCTATGGCTAAGGAAACTTCCCACCCCACCTTCCATTCCCCACCAGATAAGGTCTTTGGCGCACATTGCAATGTAAATAGACCCCGAATACTTGGCCAGAATAATTAAGCTTTAAAATTCTAGCCGAAGATCCATTGTCACACAAAACGGACCATACAGATAAGAAGGTAATCCAGAACAGCCTTTTACTATCTGCACTTAACCATAAAGGCTGGCCAGAATTCAGGAAGGATTAGGTGCTTCTGCAGGAACTAGAGCATTTGCAAACATAGCACTAAGCAGCTGCTAATGCTTTTTGCTCACAGCTCTGGGCCAGAGCCCATTTCTTGTGTTCCTTCACTCATTGCTTTCTAAAACACCGTTACAAAAGGCCACAGGACTTTTCTGCTATCGAATCAATACAGTGGTACATCCTCAATAGCAGGCCTAATAAGTACGCTTGTACAACTGTCTGTTATCTCATGAAATCCTATGGATGGTGTTATCAAATTGCTGCAATTCTTAGTTATCTATGTGTGGTAAAACTGTCTAATTATGATATAATTTCTAAGTAAGCAGTCTAAGTGGGTTATCTTCACATTGGTCAAAAACATATTCAGTAAAAGAAAGCCAAACAGACTTAGCACAAAAGATATTGAAAGATAATACAGAACATATATGACTTCACATCCCACCCCCACTCCCAATTAATAGTTTATTTCATGGATCTGGGCTCAATTTACAAAGAGAAGAGTGACTTCAGTGCTTATAACATTGCTAACATCAGGGTACCTGGTATGCACAGTGTACAGAAATAAATCTGCTTTACTTCTTGTATATTTTATAATTTTTTGCTAGATGATGATACATTATTCAAACTTGAGGTTTTGAGTTTGTGAAGACTCTGATTTTCTATACCCAGTGGTTTACAATCTGTAGGATGAGGAAAGACTATTGTCTCATTTGACTGAGAGAGCACAGGCATAAACAAGCTTAGACGGGAGTTTAATATTACATATAACCTAGTGTAACTGGGAGCTGCTGTTCTGTAGTCCTGTTGCACTGCCCACCCATCTCCCTGCGCTGCATCCAGCAGTTGCACAACTGTAACCAGGTCAGCTTAACAAACTGAAGAAAATGATGGCTTTTGGTCAGAACTGCAGCTCCCTCATACCATCTTGGTGCCACCAGAGCTGCAAACACTTTCAGTTGTTCCATGGGTTTCACTGAATTATTTGTGAAGCCAGTGTGGGGGACTAATGGTCCACCCTTTTGGAGCTTAAAATATTTAAAAAATTTAACCAAACCTTGTCTTATGAGAATATTTTGTCTTTACATATACAGTGAAATACACAGCAGCATGGTTTTGTGCCAGAGCTTTACAAACTTCATCATATCAAACAGTTTCTTAAAACATTTATAACATTTAAAATAGCACTCACATATTTGGTATCGGGTCAGGATATTAGCTGATATAGTTTGAGAAATACCTACTGATGCTGCATCTATATTTCAGAATCTTTTAAAAGTGTAATGAAACTTCCTCAAAGGGTAAGACTTCCAAAGTTGCAAATGATCATTTAGACCTTTTCCTTTCTTCTCTCTTCTGTGACTGACGATTCTCAGTTACAACCCAGGAAAAATATGTGGGTGAAGAAGTAATCTGATTTTTTGGTTTTGGTTTTATTATTTTGTGGGGGGGCGGGGATGGGATGGGGTGGGGGGCTGAGGGGAGAGGGGAGGAGGAATGGGGCAAATATGCTATGAAGAAAATGAGGGTGCCTGGGTGTTGATGGGAAGGTTATGGTCACTTGTAATGAATTTCAAGTTTGGAGGAAAAGACTTACAACCTCCAAAACGCTAGATCTCCCATGCTTTATGCTCCTCTGCTTCTTCCAAACTTAAGCACACATTTAACCCCGATGAAAGAAAAGTTTTCCCTAGTAAATAACACACAATTAGGCCCTTAAAGATATTTGTAAATCAGGCGGTTTTTATTAAGGCAATATTGAATTAAAACACTGAAGCCTTGCTTGTAAAGTTCTTTTCAACTCCAAGTACTAAGGTTTGGGTTTTGTTATTTTTTTACCCCCCACCCCCACCCTTTTGCAACTGGGGTCAAAAAAGCCCTGCAGGGCAGCATGGTTTGCGCATGCCTGCCAGGCTGCTCCAGTAGCCTAAATTACCAGTAAAAGGACTAGAAATCTGAATGCAGGTTTGTGTGGGGTGGCAGCAGTTTGGATGAGGGGATGCATTAAAACCCATTAAACTCCACGTGATCCCTGAAGCACAATTCTCTTTTATCTTTCTTCTCTCCACCACCCGGAGACTAAAGAACTCATTTCCATAGGGCTCATCTCCATAGGACTGGGGAAGCAAAGTCTTCCAGAGGGTTTCTGACCCTGTGCTCTTTCTCACAGTATGCTGTGGCTTTACAAATTTTATTGGGAACTTTTAAAATGTTTTAAGCATCTTTGGAAGAATCTGATAAATATACACGAATAAGTCAAAAGAAAAATACAAAACATTTTGTGACCTCCTCAAAAGTTTCTAAAATTTTACTTCACTTACGTATTAGAGATGGGCTGTTTCTCTGAATAATGAATTTTTCCTTTTACTTGGCAATGCATTTCCTTCAATGACTTGTGGAAGTCCTTAATATTATCTGCTGTAATGAAACAACAGGTCTGGGTGGGAAGTCTCTATATAAACATTCAATCTCTTTATTTCTTCCTTGGACAAATAAAACCACACAAACCAGCCCGCTGCAGGCTGGATAAACCTTTCACATAATGAATTGTTTTATTGCAGAGGGCTTCTGAGGGGGGCAAAAACTCAAATTTGGTTACTATGTCAGCAAACGACGGGATTTAGGCATTTTTCTCAAGGACTTACGTCTGCAGAAGGCTGAAGGAGAATTTATGGAGCGTGTTGTGCTGACACTCTTCCAGCTCTTTCTCTCCCCAAGCGGAGTAGGCAGGGGAACGGCTCCGGGGGCGGCGGCGCCTTCGGGGACCCCCGAGCACTCGGAGCAGCCGGGGAGAGCTGGGACTCCTTACGGAGGGCAACCCGGCTGCTCGGAAGGGCGGCTCGGGGGAGAATGAGAGCACCCTTGCTTTTCTTTGTGCTGAGCAGAGATCCGTATTTGTTTTGTTTGGGAAAGATTTGTACATGCAAGCTTCTGCTGCACTTTCTAAGGAGTCTAAAGAGAGGTAAGGCATCTATTTTCTCTCATGAGTTTCCTTTCGTGCTCTTTCCCCCTTCCCTCCCCAAGTTATGAGCGCCCACCAGCATCCTGGTCCTCCGGGCGTGACCACCGGTCCCAGAGGTGGCTCCGGAGGCAGCCAGGCGGGAGCGGGGGCTCCACGGGCTCCCAGGCGCACCCCTCCGAGCTGCCGTGTCCCAGAGGTGGCTCCAGAGGCACCCAGGCCGGGGAGAGAGCTCTGCGGGCTGGCAGGCACACCCCCTGGAGCAGAGCCTCGGCCGCAGCCCTAGGGATGTGCGGCTCTGGGGTCCCGTGGGACTGTGGCCCGTGGAAAAGCCTGAAATGTAATCCACGGTCGAGTGATGCTATCCCCAGTTTGAGGTTATTTGGGGGTCATGAGTGCTTGTGTTAAATTTTATTATTGCATGAGATAGGTCTTGTGTGTTCGTGAGGTCATTCCTGTTAATGCCTGATCTGCTAGTATTAGAAATTAGTTAGGATGAGTGAGGAATGGTAGAAGTTGCTGAGGGGGATTCAGTGCTGTCTGGGACACGAGGGGATGTGCAGGAAGCTGTCTGTTTGTAGCTGGAGTTGTTCTGTGCAAATGTTCCATCATCCTTCTCCTGTGCAGCTGCCCACGTGTCATCCTTCCTTTTCCAGCATAGATCTCTGGCAATTCCCCTACCCCATCCTTATGTATCACAGCTAGTCTCATTTGAGCTAGTTTGCTCATGGGATTTTGGAATTCAACACTCAAGCACATTTTTTTACTGTGAAAGTGAAGCCAGAGTGTAGCATTTTCTGCTTCCTCTACACCCACAACCTCTGAGTCTTAAAAAGCTTCTGCCTCCTCAACTCTGCATAACAGAAACACACGGGGCCTCTTGCACCAGACCACAGAAAATCCAACTTTGTGATTCTGTAGGAAAAGAACAGCTGTGGGGAAAGATCAATAAACACAACCAGTTGCTCCAAAAGTCATAAAATGGAAAGACTCCTCAAAATAAAATGTGTGGCAGGGGACCCTGGCTCCAGACATTGCAGGAGATCTCCTGGGAAATGCAGTAATTAGTGAGAAGCTTCAGACTTGTTTTCTTTCAGTGGTTCCACATATACAAATATTTGGTTTAGGAGAGGAAATCACAGTGGCGGGAAGAAATACTCACCTATGGAAAAGGAGAGCTTGTTTATGCTTAATGCATTGGAGAAATTGTTCATGAATGGTGAAAATGAAACACTCCCAGTGCTGCCAAGTCCACAGACCTCAGGTGAGCTGTGTATATGTATGCTGGCTGGTCCTGCGAGCTGAAAGTGTCTGGGGCTACTTCTGTTTTATTCACTCTTAAAAAAAAAAAAGGAATGGAAAAGTCTTTCAGTGAAATTTTCTTTTTTCTATATGCCTTTTAGACATCACTGTAGCTCTTTGCTCCTTTGCATGTTTTCCTAAGTTTTCCCTCACTGCCAGAGAGAGGAATCCTTTGGGAAGGCCCAGTTTCTCCTCGCTGGATCTCTCTTGCCTCTCCCTAACTACCTGGAAGCCCCTCTGCGCTCTTTGCAGGTGTCTCCTTCCCATCACTTGCTCTCCTCAACTTCTGGTGTGGTGGTCTTTCCCTATCGCTCTCACATCTCATCCAGCCAGGTCCACTCCTGATGTCCCAGCTGGATCCTGTTGCTGCTTTCATGTGTGCTCACACTGGCCAGCCTGTGCTACCTTCTCCTGGCTCTGTCACCACTTTGGAGACCCTTGTTTCTTTCGGGCTTTACCTGAGAGCACCCTGTCATGACAAGATTCCTAAGGAATGCCTCAGGCTCCACCATGATGTCCCGTGAAGGAGAAATTTCTGCCTTGGGTTCTAGCTTTGTTGCTGGCAGAGTACGCAGGATTAGAAAATTTGCAGATGACACTAAGTTAGGGGGGAGTGTCAATCAGCTGGAAGGCAGGAGGGCTCTGTAGAGGGACCTGGACAGACTGGAGAGTTGGGCTGATTCCAACGGGATGAGGTTCAACAAGGTCAAGTGCCGAGTCCCACACTTTGGTCACAGCAACCCCCGGCAGCACTACAGGCTGGGGACAGAGTGGCTGGGGAGCAGCCAGGCAGAAAAGGACCTGGGAGTTTGGATTGACAGGAAGCTAAATAGGAGCCAGCACTGTGCTCAGGTGGCCAAAAAGGCCAATGGCATCCTGGCCTGGATCAGGAACAGTGTGGCCAACAGGTCTAGGACATTGATTCTTCCCCTGTACTCAGCGCTGGTGAGGCCACACCTTGAGTACTGTTCTGAGCCCCTCAGTTCAGGAAGGATATTGAGGTGCTGGAGCAGGTTCAGAGAAGAGCAACAAGGCTGGTGAAGGGACTCGAACACAAGTCCTATGAGGAGAGGCTGAGGGAACTGGGGTTCTTTAGCATGGAGAAGAGGAGGATCAGAGGAGACCTCATCACTCTCTACAACTCCCTGAAAGGAGGTTGTAGCCAGGTGGGGATTGGTCTCTTCTCCCAGACAACCAGCAGTAGGACAAGAGGGCACAGTCTTAAGCTGTGCCAGGGGAGGTTTAGGTTAGATATTAGGAAGAAACTTTTTACAGAGGGGGTAATCAGGCATTGGAATGGGCTGCCCAGGGAAGTGGTGGATTCTCCATCCCTGGAGGATTTTAAGATGAGACTGGATGTGGCACTTAGTGCCATGGTCTAGTAATCATGGTGGTACTGGATCAAAGGTTGGACTTGATGCTCTCAGAGGTCTTTTCCAACCTGGCTGATTCTGTGATTCTATGATTCATGCAAAGCTCTGAGTCCATTTACTCCACACAGGCAGCTGTAGAAGTGCCCAGAGGTTCCACTGCCTCTACAGAGCTTAACACAAGAAGGGTTGCTTTTCTTTCCTTCCCTTTCACATTTCTTCTTGAAGCTTTCTGACAGCTCTGTGCCCATGAACTTAGGTCTTGAGGTGTGACTGATAGACAAATTAAGATTTCTAGATGGTTATAAAGCTAAATCTTAAAATTAGAATAATTGGTGTTGTGTAGGGGTTTGTACACATGTGAAAACTTATCAGTAAAACTATGGCATTAAGTTATACCTCTTCACTCAAGTAGGGATTTGCAAAGGGATCAGAGGGAGTGGTTGAGACCCTGCATTTCCCCTGGTTGCAGCACATGTTCTGTGCTATGTGCCAGGCCCATCAGTCCCTTCTGTCATTTCCTTCCACATATCCCAATACTGGGCCCTTGGAAACACCACTAGTGACCAGCTGCCAGCTGGATGTAACTCCATTCACCACTACACTCTGGCCTCAACCATCTAGTTTTCAATCAGCAAACAGTCCACCTGTTCACACCACGAATAGCCATTTTTCCCAGGAGAAAAGAAGACAAAAAACCATGGCTGCACTGAGTAGTGTGGATACTTGTGACACTGATCTAATTTCGTGGTTGGAGATACAGGAATCCTGGAAAGCTGTAGGAAAGCCATATAATTCTGCCCATGGACAGGAATTTTGTCTCATGGACATGACGGACTATGCTCCCCAAAGCTTTGGACTTGCTGTGTGTCCATAATGCATCACATCCCATGTGCAGGATGTTCACATGCATGGTGGCAGCACACCTGGGGGTCTTGTTGGCTCATTGCAGCCTCTGGTGGGCTCAGTCACCTGTCATCTAGAAATTCTTGGCAAATGGTCTAATTCCTCCTTTTCCAATCAGACTACATTTCTGGAATGAAGAATGTACTATTTGAGCAGGTAAGGCTAATAAGGGAATTTAAAACCGCATTAGTTTTTCCTTGCCTGCTTCTTTCATGCTTTTAGGTGAAGCAACTTGATGGGGATAATTCCTGAAGACATGGTACACCAATCAGATGCACTTCTCAGGGAGAGCTGGAAACGAAGATTTCCTTGTAGGCATTATAAATCCTTTCCTAAGTCTTTTTCCTTTTTGTGGATTAGTACAATCAGCAACCAAATATCAGATGAATGAAGAACAATCAAATATGCCAAAATTTTGAGTGACTAATTGGTACTTGTCACATTTCTTCCAGTTGCAATGTCATTACTGATAGTGGCATTACATGTCATCTGTTCTCAGAGGGGCCACAAATCTACTCAGAGAATCACTTATCTAATTACATGCTTTTGTTTCTCGTAAGAATGCTAACATGTTGTCCTATGAGATTTGAAAAGAACATAATCTATTTGCTGTATCTCTCTCAGTCTGTGTTTCTTGTGAAGTTTTTGTCATCTTAATATAGCTGCCCTTTAGATTCCAAAACACAAGGAACAGTGTAGTTTGCAAGTCCTTGATGGTGTTCTCTCTGCATATTCTGTTTCAGACTCCTAGAAGGACATAAGCAGAACACATTTCCAAGAGTTTATGAAGCAGCTGCAATAAACTAAAGCTGTTACTTGGATAAAAAGTTGGTGCCTCTTAATGAGCTGCATGAATGCTTTTCACATAGAATACTTAAAGGGGAGGGGTTGAGGAGAAATTATTTATGATTATTAGAATCATTTAATGTGACTATATCAGAAATATTTCTGTTTTGTGAGGCTTGAAAAATTGTTATTGTGAACAAATGAGGATGCAGTATCTTTATCTATTTGTTGCTCAATTAATGGTTCCAAATATTGGAATTTCTACTGTTTTTTTTAAAGAAAATAATAATTATGTAATTGCAGATCAGCAGATAGGAGATCCAGAAATTTTATATTTCATGAAATAGTGCCATTGTAGTCTATTCAACACAATAGTAAGTGTCAAAGACATAACTATTTATGGGAAAATGAAGTCCCTAGGAGCTTAACACTGTAATGTTTTTCCTGCTTGCTGCGATACAGCAGACTGCCATACCTGTATGTGTCCCAGCCAAGGGGAAAAGGTCAAGGGCTGCGAGAAGGACTAGAATAAGGCCATAGAGGGTTTTAATTAGAGGATTTTAACAAGCTTCCCAACTAGACGAGAATTACAGCTGTGGGTGAGCTCCTGTGGCAGTATAGAGCAGCAGCAGTAATCTTCATATGCTCCATGAAGCGTGGACAGCTTTTAAATGGCAGTTGTGTAATGAATTGATTTAGCAGGGGCAGGCTCAAGACCCTTTCTGCAACTGTCAAAAGCAACCCCATCTTCCAGGAAATCAGTGTATACTTTGCACTGTTGGGGTAGCAGACACATAGTTTGCTGATAGAGAAACCTCCAGTTTTATAAGGCAATATATTCAAAGGTTAACCAAGACAATGTAAATCTCCACTGTGTAAAACTAGTAGCCCAAATTGTGCAACTTGAACCATTGAAATGTTATTTAAGTCATCTTGATCTGATTTAGATTTTAGCAAAATATCTGGCACAACTGGCCAGTCAGTAAAGTGAAGCAAAAAGAAAAATCACACAAGTTTGGATCTGCTGATTCAGATATTTCATTAGTAGTTGTGGCAGGTGTGTCACTGTGTAGTGCTTTTAGTGGCTGGTACCACTTATCAAGAGAAAAGAGACTTTTTTCCTGATGGTTCTCTCTAGTGTATAGTAGAATTGCAAAATACTGAGATAAGCATGGAATGAAGGATTGACTCTCACTCATGTCTTGCATGTTTAGGTCTTACACTGTATTAAAATAAGAATGCTATGATCCATAATTACATACACAAAAGTACAAAGACACACATGATTTTAATGACAAAACACCGTGCAGATGTAGTAGGCGAGTGATGAGAATGTGAAGGGTATCATGTTATATTGGTTATAAGTCTTCCCTTTGACCTTCCTGGCCGACTTTAAGTAATTCCTACATGATAAACTCTATGTGCATGAGGAGAGGTGTGACTATAGATCTTAGGGCATTGAGAGTGCCCAGTTGAGTGGCTCTGTGCTGGGCAAGGTGGGGGCCAGAAGAACAGAAGCTTTTTTTGGTTTTTCAGGTGTCTCCTTTACCTATGAACTTTGGGGGAAAAGGCAGGCCAAATTGATTCTTTGGGCCATTAGCTGAGCCATACTGATCACCCAAAAAAGAATCCATGAGGAAAGAACCCAGCAATTCTTTGACCCTTGCACCCCCCCCCCCCCAAAAAAAAAAAGGTTAAAAAAAAAAAGGATCAGGAGGAAATCAGTTAGTTTTGGGGATCTAATCTCATATGAAAATGCCAAGCTTAGAAGCTATAGGGCAGAGAAAAATAACAAGCCTTTCTCTAGAGTAGAGGTATCTAATGGTGATGAATGACTACGTACGACCAAGATAAAAAGCCTATGGAGAAAAATAAAGTGAAAACTGCTGAGTTCCCCCAAATAGGGAATGGTCTGTATCAGGAAGAAGCAGGGAGGTAAACTGTCTGTGACTCAGACTTCATTATCTCTGCAAGGTTTATTTCTCTATAAGAACATGTTACTCTACAATAACTGTGTTTTCTGTCATTGATTCCTAGTCTGTAGCTCCCTACAGAACAGACCTTTTAAACTACAAGACAGGGAGAAGGGGTCATGGTCGCTCAGGGATACAGCCCAGTATCCCTGCAGAGGCAAAGCACTGTTCTATTACAGGCACAGTGAATGATTTCTTTGAGCCTCAGTGGTGTTCGCCCTTACTGCTACATTTATAACGATCATCACATCACTTTTTTTCTCCACCTGGATCCCTGATTGATCCCTGAAATTGCCTAACCTTCCTCTCTTCACTGTGCACAGCTACTGCTCCTGTCTCCTGTCATCTACTTCTTTATGGTACACAATTCCTCTTCACTTAGAACAAAGCACCCTATCTCTCAGCCACTTCTGCCTTCAGATTTGACTGTAAAATCTTATGAAGTTCAGAGTCAGACTAAAGAGTTGTTTAATTTCCCAGGCAAATCTCCTCTTTTCTTAGTATAATCATCACATTTTCTGTTTTTCATTCACATGGTTATCAGTGTCTACTGGAAACACTCCTTAATCATCCTTGATAATGCACATGAAATGTCTAATTTTGGTTAATTCTCTGTTCTGAGAGAGAGAGACAGTTGTTTGTATGATTTCATCTTTTGAGAATTTGATTTTGCAGTTGTTCTCAAAGTATTGTATGTGTTCTGGAGAAGTTGTTTCACTTGTACTAGCTGGATAATTTTAAAGAGAAGGAAAACACTTTACAGGACTAAAACCCCAATTTATCAGTGAAATACAACAGTATTCAATAGGAACATATTCATGGCTTACATTTGCTCCCTGAAGTGTCATTACATGAAGCCAAGATAACAGACAATAATACACATTAATGTGATAAAAAGAGTTACTTATCACACAATTCTAATCCATCTCCAAGTGCAATGCAAATTTCAACAGCCAGTTTGTTAAACAAACAGCCTCCTAAATCTGTGCACTTATACTGTTGGCACACACTGCCAAGTTAACAAGGAAAGCACCTACATCATTACAAAGAATTATATGTCTGAGATATTACATTATTTAACATTCCTATATCTCTTTCCCTTCTTTGTCTTCCTGAAGGGAAACTGTAAGGGAAGAAGAATGTCATGCCTCTTGCTAATGAAAAGCACAAAATTTTTTTCAAAATTCATCCTTGTCTAAGATTTCTATTCAGGACACTTAATCTTTGAAACAGTAAATTTTCTTAGTATTGTTCTCACCACATGTTCCGTAGCAACATTTGATTTTGAATGAGAATAAATTCTCTATATGCTTTGTGAGAATATTTTGAGCCTTAGGTAAGTTGACCATAAATGGAGACACAACTGTACTGAAGAGCTTGGTTTGATTAGTCATTTGGTCTAACAGTTTGATTGAGCCTGAGGTTCAGCAGAAGAGCTGCAGCACTCTGCACGCAAGAACTGCACAAGGTACTCAGCACACAAGAACTGCAGCGAAAGGCTGGTGTCTACAGTTTTACAGTGGATCATTTATCCTGGGTCCAGTCAGGAGCAAATTCAATCCCTGTTAATACACACAGTTCCTCCAAGCTGTGTGTTGGCTCACTGAAGGGGGAGGTGAGAGAAATTAACACTTGGACAGTATCACTTATGTCTGAGATAGGTGTCTCTGTGTTACATCTGTCCTCTGTATGCGAGTCAGGTGGAACGTGCCTGACCTGCAGTTGCAGTTCAGTCTGTGACACCATTGCTGCTTGGCTTCAAGACAAGGCTCTTTGATCATATCTGGAATTTTTGTTAGACAGTCGGAATGTCATATTTGGCATTTCTGTATTTGTTTTCATATTTTTATTTTGTGATATGTGAGTGCTTTATGCTCCCTGAAAACATACTGGATTTGATTAATTATGTTAAACAAACTAAAGAGCAGTTTAACTACAGTGTAACCTGGCTTTGCCTCTACACAGGGCTTACCTTACGTATGCTCCTGGCCATCAGCATTGCTTTTGGGAGGCCAACTTTCCCACTGCTGTGTGCACAGGTAGCATCAAGTAAAAGATAATTTGGTGTGCAAAAACCAGCTGTCTTATTTAAAGCCAACTATTTCTTTCATTCACCCAAACCGTCCTACTGGACTCGCCCATTGAACTCTAGCTAAAAGTGACTTTGACTTACCTACTAGGCATCAGCTGAACCCTGTTAGCTTTAATAAGTAATTTATTCTTTATCTTGGTCAGCTTTTGTCATTTGTTTTCCTTATTAAATGAAGTAGATATTTTAATAAATTAATCATCCCAGTGATGCACGAGTAATATGCTTTAGCCAGTTAACAGACTAAGTAAATCAGATTTAAATAACAATAATAACAATAATAATAATGAGAAGGAGCAGCATGTGTTAGATTGTACCAATTAGAAAAATAAAATCAATGCAAAAGTTTAGAAGTTTAGAATTTAGAAGGCAAATCTTGTATAGAAACCCTGTTTAAATGCAAGTTCCTGGCTGATACCATCAATTTGGGAATTGGATTACTAATGGGAAGAGTCTGGCGATTTATGATACTACAAAATTGATCTTTGAAAGTTGGCTTTTATAGATTACTGGGTTTCTGCAAAGTTCTGTCACAGAATTTCAAATTCACTCAGAGCCAAACCAGTTTTCCTTTTGTCTTTTTCACTTGTCCTTGCTTATGGCAAAGGTCAGCATTTTTAAGTATAATGATTTTGAAGCTGTTTGAAGTAAGCTATTGCCTTGTTCCAGTGTGTTAAACAGGACCTTGTAATTAAAAGTAACCTCCCACAATGAACCAAGGGCTCTGTGGCTCCTTGGCACACTGGGAGGTTTGTTGCTGTGTTGTTAAAATATTTTTATGTTGCTGATGGAACAGCTTAGCTATCCAGGAAGAAAATAGCCAAGCTGGCTAAATACCTCATTGTCACACTCTTGTGTAACACACTAGAGAAAAGGTTAATATGGAATGTAATACTTCCTGGTGAACTGGCTGCTGAGAGAGGAAGAAGGAATTTCGGGGAACTGGTGGCATTCATCAGTAGAGCTTTGACTTTTCAGCTTGTAAAAAGTTGAGCGAGTTAAATATGTTATTTAAAACCTGAATGACAGTATAAAATTCGAGTAGCATGAAGAGAAGCTAGAAAAAAATCAACAACATGCTCTTAAGGAATGAATTATTTATTTATGATTTATGTATTACAGTCATTGAGATTGTTAAAAACAAAGAATCCCCTCCTAATGGTACAAGAAGCAAGTATGACCATAATTTAAATATTTGGGCAATAGTCCAGAAACTTAACTTGCATATCTGCCTATATGTCATCTTGCCAACTGTGCTCCCCTTTCTCATTTTCTCCTGGAAACCCATCCTTCCTGTCTGTTACTTCACCTCTTTCAACACCAATGTCTGGGAGGCTGGAAGCACCCAGGTTTCAGTACCCTGTGGTGAGAGTAGGTTTTCAGACACAGCATTACCCGGGCAGGAGATTAAAATCAAACTAAAAGGAATATATTTGATTTGGGCTACCATTTAGTTATGGGAATTCGGTGAAATATGAGGATATAGAATCCAAAGAATTAATGAAAATAGAATGCAAACAGGAAAATATGTGGAAAAGTGCCCCAGTAGAACTAGAAAACAGTGTATTCTGCATGCAGCCTCTGATTTAGGAATACTCTAAACTGTAGATTGCCAGAAGATAGGAAAGTAAAATAGAGGGAAAATTTTTCTGTATTCATTTTGTTTTGTGTTCCTCCTTAAGTCACTTGGAGACAAGAGAGTTGGTTAGATGTCCTTTTTGTCCAATCTAATGCAGCAGGCCCTTCCTGACAACTTTTTCTTGAGAATGAGATTCAGAAATCCGGCTATAAATTTTGCCCTGGATGTTTCACAGTTTATTTCCAGTGCATATTTTTTATTTTAAACATTGACATCTCATCTGCTATCTTTCAAAATAGATATATTTTTTGTATTTTATCAGCTGCATGTTAACTTCAGTTTTAGAAACTCCTTTCCTTACTATGGATAAAATCAAAGAGCTAATGTGCTTGTTGAAGGGTTTACAGTCTTCCTTATGAAACAAGCTCTTATTATTAAATAATACACATTAGCATCTTTTGCTTTTATGGAGAGAAAATTGTAGGAACTTTTTCATCTTGTTGCAAAGAAATCAGACTCTCAGGATGAAGGACAGCGGTGTTTTTTATGCACTGACAATAGCAGAATCAAAGCACTGTTACTCCCAAGCCCTACAAAGAATATTCCTCTGCTGAGAACTCAATCAGTACATCATTTTACCTTAGCAGCAGTGAGGTACGCAGCTCTTGGACTGAGGAACTAATCTTCTCAAAGGCTTTAAAATATTGTTAAAAATAAACCAGGATAACTTAAAACATCTTGCTGGTTGTTAATCTGCTCCCCTCTGCATCTAGTGTCCAGGCTTAATTGTCTTGTATGACCTGGTGATGAACTGGTCTTATGAATAGTGCTGTGCCTGGATTACTTTGCAGTTGCTAACCTAAATATTTGCAGGGAGGATTGCCCCTCTTTCAGGGCCTGCCTTGTATTGTGTGAGCCTGTTAAGATTGAGATGCGTTAATGTAATTGATATAGCAACACGTAGACATGTCTTCTTTTCCCCCATCTCCTCTCCAGTTTATTTCTTTGGTTTTTTTCTGTGTTCTGACTATAGTTGAAGATTTGGCATGAACTGTTGGTAAGTGAACTGTGTATTCCATGTTTCTATATTTTTCAATTGAACTTCAAGATAACAAAAAGTAGTGGATGAATGATGGTGAAAGCCAACTCTTTTATTTGCGGAACATATACAGCATGGGAACGATGCTTTGTTTTATTAACATGTCCAAACTCAAATCATCAATGTGAAAATATTACTCCTAGCAATGTGTTTAGTATTCAAGCCTTCTTAAGCCTTCTTTGCTTTGGTTGAGAATGCTGGTAGTGGTTGTAAAGAGTAATAGTAGTTTCCAGAGAGGAAATGATCCTCTGAAAATGTAACAGATTTCCAACTGGGAGCAATCAAAGGGAGAAATTCTGCAGCCACAGGAATATTACCTAAACCATCACATGATTGAAATCCTGGTTGTTCTGGGGAAATTAAACCAGTCCCACATCTGCCAGAGTGACAACATAGCAGAGTACAAGCAATTCAAGAGGTTTCTGGAGTGCATTGAGGACAACTTCCTAACTCTGGTGACTGAGGAGCCAATGAGGAACAGCACTCTGCCGAACCTCCTTATGCTTACAAACAAGAAATATATGGTTGAGGCCATGAGGGCTGGGAGCAGCTTTGGCTGTAGTGACCAATAGTGATGAAGTACAAGATCCTTTGGGGAGGAAAGAGGACAAATAGCAGAATCATAGCCCTGGGCATCTTGGAGAGAAGATAGCTGGTTGACTTTCAAGAATCACCTCTTGAAGGCTCCAGTCCAACGAGCAGGAAATAAAGCAAGAATGGCAGGAAGACTGCATGGATGAACAAGGAGCTCCTGACAACTCAAATGTCAAATGGAAGCATACAAGAGTGTAGTGGGCCTAAATGGCAGGGTTTTGTCTGTAGGGGGCTGCAGGGTGGCCTCTGTGAAGAGAGGTTGGGGCTGCCTCATGCCAGACACAGGCAGTTCCAGACAGCTCCACTGTAGGACACAGTTGAGTCCATCAGGGAAGGTGATGGTGCCCCTGGGAAAATGTATTTAAGAAAGAGGCAAAACACTGCACAGACAGTGAGGGGTGAGAAAAAAAGTGTGTGAAACAGCTCTGTGAGCACCAAGGTCAGAGAAGAAGGAGAGGGAAGTGGTGCTGCAGGTACCAGAACAGATGTTCTCCTCCAGTCCATGGAGATACCACAGTGGAGCAGGTATCCACGCTGTAGGTCACGGAGAGGACCACAGTGGAGGAATTGGATGTTTCCTGAAGGAACTACCATCCTTTAAGAGCACCCACAGGAGCAGGTACTTCTAACAGGAGCTGTGGCCCTTAGAGGAACCATGTTGAAGAACTGAAGCCCATGGAGAGGACCCATGCTAGAACAGTTCTTGAAGGACAGCAACCCATGCAAAGGACCCACAACAGAGTGGGGGAAAAGCGTGAGGAGGAAGGACCAGCAAAACCCTACTGTGATAGGCTGACCAGAACTGACCACAGTCCCCCATTCATCTGCGTCACTTAGGCAGGGTGGGCTTGAAGAGAGGAGAATGAAGAAATAAAGCTGAACCTGGAAAAAAAGGATGGGTAAGGGGAAAGGTGTTGTTTTAATTTGTCTTTGTTTCTCACTATCTAAACTTTTTTTTATTAGAAGAAATAAAATTGGAATAAATAAAATATTAATTGGAATAAATAAAAATTTCCCCAAGTCAACTCTTTTGCCCATGACAGTAAGGGGTAACTGTGGCAATGGATTTGCCATATATAGGATGGAAGAAGTCCTGTTAGAGATGGACTAGTGAAGAAAAAGAAGAAAACAGCTCAAATGTTATAGAAACAGAAGTTTTTAAGGTGGTTTAAACAGGTTTCAAAATGGCTTTTGCTTTCCTGCAAAGTCATTGCTCCTTCTTCCCAACACCCCCTGTGAAGGACTATTGTCTCCCATACAGGAGTGTCCCGGGAAGATGTCCTGAGGTGTTTCTCATTGGCCTTTGTTAACCCCTTCCTATTGGTTGTTGACTCTTTACCTGATTGTTTTTTTCTGTGTGCCCCTGAACTTGTAATTGGTCCCCTTTTGACCCTCCTAAAAGCCTTGTAAACCCCTACACCACAATAAACTTCCTCTTTCGTCCGTCCCTCCCTGGTGGTCTGTGTGAGCTCCTTACGGGGTTGCCGGGTCACGTGCTGAGGGGCAGGGGGGAAGAGCATTCACCTTCCAGGTAATGGGCTGGCACCCAGGGCCTGAAGGTTCCCCCACCAACTAATCCGTCGTAGGTAACTGATCACCCTGTCTTTATCTTGACCTATGATATCTTGACCTATGACCTACTTTCCATCTTATCTTCCCCCCCAACCCCCTATCCCCTATCCTGTTAAGGAGAGGGAGGGAGAGCATGTCTGGGTAGGCATCTGGAAGCCAAGGTCAACTCACCACCAAGAGGTAGGAGCAGGGGCAGGAGCTATGTATTCCTGGGAGGAATACAGAGACACTGACTGAGCATGCAGGGTCAGGGCTAGGAAGGGCAATGCTCACTGGGAATTAGGTCTGGTGAGGTATGTAAAGCACAACAAAAGAAGGCTTCAACAAGGGAATCAGCAGTAAAAGAAAAACTAGATAAAATGTGGACCTGCTGCTGAATGCGGCAGAGGACCTTGGACAAAGGACATGGAGAAGGCTGAAGTACTCCACCTACTCCTTGGTCTTCACCAGTAACACCAGCCTTGAGGAAATCGAGGCCCTGAGTGGTTGAGAAATGGGAAAAGGAAGACTTATCTCCAGTAAGGATCAGTTCAGGGAACATTTAAATAAAACTGAATACACAAGGGCACGGGACTTGATGGGATATACCTATGGGAGCTGGCTGATTGTGTTGCAAGGCCATTCATTATGATATTTGAAAGGTTGTGGTGACTGGAGAAGGTTTCTCAGGACTGCAAGACTCCGGTCTTCAAGCAGGGGAACAAGCAGGAGCTGGGGAAATAGAGGCTAATCAGTCTCAGCTCAGTCCTCAGGAAGGAGATGGATCAAATCTTCCTGGAAACCATTTCCAAACATCTGAAGGACAAAAAAGTGATTGGGAGTAGCCAACATGGACTTACACGGGGAAATGCCTGGTCAATCTGATAGCCTACTACAACAAAATGAGCTGCTCCAAGGACAAGGGGAGAGTAGTGGGTTTTGCAAAATATTTGACACTGTTTCTGATAACATGCTTACAGGCAAACTGATAAAGTATGGACTAGTCAAGTGGGTAGTCAGGCAGACTGAAAACTGGCTGAACCACTGGGTTCTAAGACGTGTGATCAATGGCATGAAATCCATCTGGAAGCCAGTTGCTAGTGCTGTACCTGAGACATCAGTACTGTAGCCAATACTGTTTAACATCTCCATTTTTGTCCAGGACGATGGGATAGAGCACACCTTCAGCAAGTTTGCAGGGGATACAAACTGGGAGTAGTACCTGATACAAAACTAGAGCATCTGATATATGATGAGAGGCTGAGAGAACTGGGACCGTTCATCCTGGAGAAGAGGATGCTGAGGGGATCTTATAAATGAGTATAAATACCTGATAGCAGTGAAGCAGTAAAAGAGGATAAAGAGGACAGAGCCAGACTCTTCTCATTGGTATCCAGTAAAAAGGCAAGAGGTAATCTTTCCAACCTTATAGACTTCAAAAAATTATTTAAAACTTGATAGGACATGGCTCTGAGCAACCTGCTCTAGCTGACTCTGCTTTGAGCAGAGGTGTTATACTCAGTGACCTCCACATATGTCTTCCTTCAAACCTTCTGTGAGGGGGGCTGGACTGGATGATCTCCAGAGGTGTCTTCCAACCTCAACCCAACCAGGTATTCAGTGAGTAGATCTGTGAGAGATCAATTTGTCCCATGCAGTATTATTTGCATTTTCGTTTCTCCTAAAATGTCAAACCACAAAAATATGTAGTGTTTTTGCATTTCCTTGCCTCCCAGGACCATGATCAAAATCAGCATTCATATGGCGACAACCTAGATGAACACCTTGGTGAGTGACTTGAGACCAAGAAAGTTGCTCGAACTTAGCCTTTTTGATAATCTTTACTTAAAACTTTATAGAATCCGAGGAAAGTCTTCTTAACTTTAGTGGACCTTGTGTCTGACTCAGAAGGCTTAAAATTGTAAAAGCCCAGTCTTGCATGAGAAAAGCATGGCTGTCAGGCACTTACTTCCTTCTATCCACTGAAGGTTTGAGCATACGTCAAATATTGTGGAGTTGTATTCCTGTCTTTATACTCTCATACAGTTAATTTTCTTGGTACTGGGATTCAGTAGAGTATTCCATTAAAACTAATTTAACTAATAATAGGGAATTCAATAATGTCTGAATTTCAGATTGTTGCATGTGACATAATATGAAGCCTCATACTTGATTGTAAATTATTAATTAGGTTTTGAAAGTTATCTTGGTTATGTAAATCTATTATTAAGGAAATCTGCTAGCATTTCCACTTCTAAGAAATGAATGTGATATTGCCATTAAAAATTATCATTTTGATTATTCATGGAATAATATATGGAATAATTATTAATGGAAAAGAACTGTAAGACAGAAACTAATTTCTCTTTGAATTAGTGTTCTCTTGCATTCACAATTGCAGTTAGTCTTCACATCTTTCTACTACGATTAAAAAAAAATGCAATTAAAATTGATATTTCTTCTACGGAGGAAAAGGGAAGATTGAATCACATTCTAGCAGATCGGTTATATAGAATTTGTCTTATGTATAGGGATATATAGAAGGGAGCTGTACAGGTCCTTCTGACTGAAGAGCACAAAGCAGGGGCACTCTATATTTCTGTATGTGATGCCAAGCTCTCAAGATAAATGTGGGTCTCTGGGAAAGTGGAGTTATACCCCCACTTGTATACCACGCAGCAAAAGCAGGGAGGCACATGTCCCACTGTTCTGGCAGGTGTCTGTCTGGTTTTCCACATTGTTCTGCTGCTGGAATAACTCTGCTCCCCACCCGCAGTGCCTGCTGCACATCTGGCTACCTTCCTGTGCCACTTCGCAGTTCTCAAAGACATAATTATACTTTTGATTTCTGCCTCTTTCATCTGCTACAGTAAATGATCAGGTATAACTTTGGCATTTGGTTCTGCTGCTGATACCTGCAAATACTAGAGCTGGGTGATAAAGTTTTGACGTTCCTTGTTAATTTTACTTTCACAGATGTGAAATGTGAAATGTGTATTCAGCGTGTGCCACCCTGGGTCATCCATTTTGTCCACGCTGTCAGGTGCAGCTTGCTCAGAGTAGATTCTAGCTGATTACAACCAGCTCACAGTTTGCACAATATTTAACTAGAAGGCTCTGATTGCAACTCTAGATTATTTCTGCCTTGACTGCTTAATTTTACTTTCACCAGCACACTCCCAAACCTTTGCTTTCATATGTTAAATACGTAGGAATGCTGCATACAAGACTCTTCAACACAAAGATTTTAAGGAAATGCTCCTGTAAATATTCTTTCTTCTCTGTTACAGTTATTCCAAGTGTATGTTTAACTTGTTGATTTCACAGACCTCTGTGTAGCCATTCGTTATATATTAACTTAAGACTCAATCCTGCAACGTACTGACTGCTTCTGGATCATGCTAAGTCCTTTTTTCCTCCAGCAGCGTTTAAGTACTTACAGGGTGCTCAGCAGGACTGAGCCCAGAATCCAAGCAACAACAGACTCTTTCGAAAACCAGACAGGTTTACTGGAAAAAGGTTTGTACTGTAACTGGACAATATTTTGTGCAATGGATTTTCATACATTTAGATTAAATATTATCCAGAAGAGCAGATCTTGTAGTTAGTGGCTTCTGGAAGACATAAACATTTAGGTATATATGCTGATAATTAATTGCATTTTATAATTATGGTTTTATTAGTTGTTCCAGTTAAGTGCAAACCCATGACTGAGACTAATATTGGAAGTTTTGTGTGTTGGCTGCAGTGTGGTTTGCCCCTCTGTTAATGTGTATCTGGTTTTCAGAGTTGCAGATAATCTGTGTAGTTCATCTAGCAAAGTCAATTGAGCATTATTCATCCCTGAGCTCACACACCGTGCAATGGGGCGCTCTGCACACTGTGACTTCAAGGGGATCCGACTAGCAGTGGCACTGGGGGGAAAATTCCCTGGCATTACCCCAGCTTCCCGGACCCCCCTCGGGCAGAAGCTCACCCAGCCATATTGCTGAGCCACTGGCGGCTGTGTGTGCCGGTGTGTTGTCAGCAACGGCGCTGGGTTGGACCACTGTCCTGTACTGTCGGTCAGGCATTTTGAAAGGCAGGCTTTAACAAAGGGTGCTAAACTGATCTGTTGCTGACCAAATGTATCTTAATGAGACCAAGATGTGGGGTAGTCTCTGCAAACTACAGTATTAACTACTCCTCCTTTTTGGAAACTTGTTCTAGGTGAAGAGGGTGCCATAGGTCTTGTTGTAAATTCAGATTTATTTGGCACAGAAAAAGTGTTGTACCATACTATTTCTAAAAAGCTATTCTCACTGTTTTATATGCAGATGAAAACCATAATCTTCCATTGTTTGGAAGCAAAAAGATAGGACCTGAAACCTTTAAGTAAGTGGTTTAATTCCATCTACAAACAAGGAAAATTACTCCAAAACTGCAGCCCCTGCAAGGAAAGAGATGCTCTTTGATTTTGGTCCTAATATTACTGCAAACAGTGGTAATTCTGAACTAAAAATTAAACATGAATTTTGCTTTTAGACTTATACTTCAGGTTGGCCAAAGCACAAGGCACAGTTCTGTTCTAGCGACTGTTGGAGCACTCTCACTTTAACTCAAATACACTTGTGTGTTTAATAAACATATCTTTTGAAAGTAAGCAATCACACTGTTGCCTTTGCCCTTACTCCCCCAATTAAACTATTGATTGCACACACATTTATTGTAGATTATCTTTTGAAATCAGTGTGATTTTAAGCATGCAATATTGGAGAATCACCTACGTAAAATGTTTGCAAGATCACGGCTCTAGCGATGTACTTTAACTGAATCTGGGGTATGAAATAAGTACGCAAGTAAACTGTGGATTAAGCAACTTGGTGACTGCCAGTTTGCCTGGAGTAATGGCCATCAAGTTGTCTGCTGTGTTTTTTCTGGGGAATAAGAAAAAAAAAACAAACAAAACCGAGCTTTTTGGAGTCTTTGGTAAATTAGAGAGGTTTCTGTGTAACTTCAAGCACAATTAGTTACATTAACAACACTTACAAGTTTACAGTTGTTTACCCATTAAGATAAAGTGGGGAAACAGGTAGAAGTTTATGGGAACAAAAGTAGGCTGCAGATGCCAGTGAAGTATTTTCCAAAACTTTCAGCACAAGATGAAACCACCACATGATCCTATGTAAGAATACTGCAGCAGAAAGTAGTCATAAGTACTCAATATCCTCCCTGGAAAAACAGCTCCTAGTCAGGGGAAATGAGCCTGGGCTTGGTCATATGCTAATTGATTTTCATTACTATGTGTTAGCAAAGCTGTTTAATACTTGCTATAAAGCCTGGATTTCACACTCCCTCATTTAATACCAGGTTAAATCTGAACTAATAAGCTCTCAGAAGCTTAGAGGTTCCAGTAAAAAGATATTTGGCTAAAAATTACATGTTGGTTTCTACTAGTAACAGTGGTGCAGCTTTGGAGCCCTAAACAATGAGAAAAGCAGGACTAGTGAGAAAAGAGAACATGCTTCATTGGGATATTGAATGATTTAGTAGAAGTTGAAATGTCGAAGGGTTTCTTAGACTTCAGAATAATGAAATATGTAATAGTCAATTCTGAATAATTTCCAAGTGGTTTTTTGTATAAAATATTTTGCTGAACTATTGGAAAATCAAGACATAAAATATTATGCATGGAGCAGGATGGCTGTTATTTCATTGTTTCTTATGCAGCAGTATCTGTGACTCTAAAGGATGAACACTGAACAAGAGCTGTTTATGAGCTGATCGATAGCAGAATTTCTCATAAATGAAGCATCTTCTCTTGGTATGGTCAAGTATAAAGATGATACTGCAGTCTGCTGAAATTGGCTGGTTGCAAAGGTGCAGCTCTTACTCTTCGATTAAAACAATTATTCTGGAATGTATTTGTCTGTGGCTCTTCAGGACTTTCAGAGTTAAAACTTTCATCTAAGTCTTGTCCTTGCTAGGAAAATTACCAGATGCTGACAGGGGGTGTCAGCAGTGCCTCAGCTGAACATATGCTGCATATGGCTTGGCTGCAGGAGCAGACAGGGAGGCCCTGTTCCCTGCTGCTGCGAGACTGGTGAAAACAGGCTTTAAAACAACTGATTACAGCACAATACTAAACGTTAGCCTTTGTGCAGTGTTCATCCTATCAATGAGACTGAATAACTATTCAAGCATACATTAGCCAGCCAAGACTTTTGCTGCATCAAAAATGAGTTAGGTGGCATCTTTTCTGGGGTATTTTACAAGTGGTTGTTTTGAGGTATACAGCAATCCCAGTATCTCTGCATCATGATTATATTTGTATTATTCTGTGGTGAGGCTGGAATTGAAACTGAATAGAGATTGAATGCAAAGCAGATTAAAATCTCTAGTTACCTTAATGATTGATTGAAATCTCAGAATCTGACACAACAATGCTTCATAAAAAAATTAACTATTTTATGGAGGAAGTATTTTCCTACTTTTCCAGAGAACACAATGAAAAATATTTCCTGTTTGTGACATTGCCACAGAAATTGGTGATTATTTGTGTTTCTTTTGTGAATCTGCTACAGGGACCCTCACAGTACCCACCACCCACACACCCACCTCACACTCACACATTCTGGCACACAGTGTCAGAAACACAGCACATAGGAATTGCTGAGGGAAATTGCATGTTCCCCCAGCCCTTTCCAATTCAGAGCATTCTTGGGCAGCTCCTGAGAAAAATTTCAAGTCTGGTGCCATTTCAGGAGTCTTGTTGCTTCTGGGAAGCGTTTCCACTCTCCCTCCTGTGCTTTCCTCCCTGCTCTTGGATGCTTACTTCCACCTCCTGCCCAGCAACAGCTTGGGTGAAGCCAGGGGAGCTGCTTCAACTCACAGCCTGACAGGAATAAGCAGAAGGCATGTCCAGCATCTCTCCCTTCAGGTGGTAGGTAGCATGCTCTTAGATTGGTGAGAGCCACCACTTCTACCCTCATCTGTAGGGACCAAGTAGATCGAAGGAGATGATGTGAAGAGGAGTAGGTGATT
Organism: Corapipo altera; assembly: GCF_003945725.1. NCBI lineage: Eukaryota > Metazoa > Chordata > Aves > Passeriformes > Pipridae > Corapipo > Corapipo altera. The sequence continues at coordinate 72,281,507 of NW_020884872.1, forward strand.
TATGGGAAGCAACAGCTTCTCTGGGTCAGCATGTGGTTACAAGACAGTAAAGAAGCCATTCCTGTCCTGGCATAGAAACAGAGTTTGCTGAATTATGTAATGAAAAGCAAGAAGTGGGAAGAGATTTGACTCAGGTATTTAGTATTGCTTAGATAAAAGACAGACCCTGGAACAGAATTAGAGCAAACTGCCTCCCTTTAGTACAGGAACTGGAAACATCACTCACATCTTCAGCTTAGTAGTTTAATTATGTAAACCAGGATGTTGAGGGAATGGCTTTTAAGGTTTTTCTCAATCAGTTTTCTTAACCTGAAGTTTAACAAAGTCTTTTTAAAAAGGACAGTGCCACTGACAGGAACTAAAGTGTTCATTTTGCTGTTTGCAATGTTTAGGCAAAGACAGGTCACCAAGGTAAATTAACTTTTGTAGTAAGGCTATGTGTAATCTTTCAGGTTCAGAGCTATCCTGCACTCATACAAGACATAAATTATTAGCCAAATCTGCAAATTCCAGTTTAGAAGATTAATGGGCCATCATCAAAATAATAAATCAAATCTCGAAATAGGCACTTGAATCTGAACTCTTTTTAAAAAAATGGCATTTAGGTTTTGTCCTCTGCATGGGTAGATAATGGATTATTTTCCCCATGTGTACACTTTATGTAGCTCTCATCACTGTAAGCATCAAAGTGCCAGAGAAGCATTGATGGATTGGTCCTTGCAGACCCATAGGTTATAAGGTACTACTCCTATCATCACATATTTTACACATATGGCACTTAGGCTGAGAAAAGTATGTTGAACTGCCAAGGTCAGAGAGAAACAAAATCCAGAATCTGTCTTCCCCAGCCCCAGTCATAATGACAACTTTCCTGCCTGAAATAGGGGCTTCCTTTTTTTTCAGGTAATTTACCATTACTTTTGGTGCTGGTAAAATCCAGAGTTGTTTTACCACTAGTCATAGGAATATGGGTGTCTAAGCCAATGGCCATAAAGGTCTCTTGGAGCAGTGGTTTCAGTCCGCCCACTTCAGGCAATTATGCCATTTGGTACCCTAGATAAGCACAACTAACTCTATCTCAGGCTACTAAAGTTTGGTTTTCTTCCAGGCTGTTCTAATAGGAAGACAGTTGCATGATTCCAATGTCTGATCTTAAAAAGAATCATCAGATTTCCCACCAAAATGTGACTAATTTGTGCAGCTGCAATATCTTACAGAGGCAGTCAGTATGTATTATTTGTATTGATTTCTAGAAACAATTGTAATATTACAAACAATATAAGACTGCAAGAGATTTCCTTGACTATGCTGCAGATAAAAGTTATAATTTATTATATATAGTTGTTTGGGTTTTTTTAACAGGACAGGTAGACTAGACTAAAATGTAAATTTGTGTCATGATTCTATGTCCAGGCAAATAAGTTTTCAAGCGAGCAGCATTGTGTGTTTTCTGCATATTTAAAATCAGGTAACTTCTTTTCCAGACAAAATAAATAGACAGTTTGCTTAAAGTTGATTATCTATGCTTTAAAAAATACTCTTGATTTTAGCATTAATAATGAAAAAAAGTAATTAGTTACTACAACAGCAGAAAAATAGAAGAAGATGAAGGCTTATGATTGCTTTGAAGTTTTCAGACAGGTTAATTCAAATGTTATTGAAAAGACCGAGCACATAAATGTTGCTGTAGCACTTCATTGTCATCTGCTTTGCTCAAATTATTTTTTTCTATCTTTTCCATTCCATGGCATTCTTGATAGAGTAAATTCAAACAAAAAGTAGAAATTGACATACTAAAGGTAGAATTAGCAACATTTTTTTTTTTTTTTTCTCCTGAGAAAGGAAGAGAAACATAGTGGAAATGGTTATTCAATCTTCTTGTACAAGAAATATGAATGTTAATTTAGTTCAGATCATAACAAAGATAGCAAGTTTGTCATTGTGGAGAGAGACTAAAGAAAGAAAAATATTGATACTAATCAAGAAAAAAAAATCCAAACGACTGTGTGGTTCTTGAATCACATGAATCAATACCACCTAGGAGCCTCTTAACAACAACAAGAAGCCTCAGTCCTTCCCACCAAATGCAACCTGTTTCCCCTTTTCTTAATCTCACTAAGATATTCACTGTTCTGCCCTCATGAATGTATCAAAAGCTGTAATTGCTCCCAGTTTTTTGCTTTGGCTGCAACAGAGTTACCCAAAGTCTCCAGCCATCCTGTAACCAGGTGGGTATTTCTGTGTATATTGTGTCATGCTGGGCCAATTATTCTGCTGAGACTTGTTATTTTGTTATAATAAGCATCAGAAGCACCATGATCTTATGTAACCACATAATTTCTACTGATGTACCATCATTCCTAACAACGTCCACTATTTGCTTCAGTTTTAAAGCATTTCCAACTTTTCTAGTATCTGACAGACACTGTACCTCTGCAGCATTGCTGTATCCCTGCTGCCTTCAGCACAGCTGAATGATCTAAGCGGGCATTGAGTGCTGCTTGTGATTCTTCCCTGAGTCCAGGGAGAAGCACCATCACTTTGAAATCAAATAAACCCATGCACAGCCCCTTGCTGTGGCTCACACACAAAAATACTCTGCAGTGACACTCCAGCCCCTGGTCTGAGTCGTTCAAACACCCACTGCTGGTTGTTCTCAGCCCTCGAACTCCTCAAGGCCCTTTCTCTATGTATTTATTCTTCCATTGATTTTTTTTCCCTCCTGGTTGCATAACAAGGCATCTTCATATCCTCAGGTAATTCTGGAAGAACAGTTTTGAATAGAGAAGAGGGGATGGCAGGGTAATTAAGTGGGTGGGGAAGAAGGTTGATAAAGAGCTCCTAATTGTGGCTTTTACACGCTGTTATTTCAAGCAAGGAAAATAAATCCAGAGTGGCTGTAGGGCCATCAGACTCCGCAGTCAGGGGTGTGACACAGGAAAGGATGGCAGGTAGACCAGAGCAGAAAGAGAAAGCAAAAGTCTGCAGTGTGGGGCAATCCTAACTTTGAAATCTCACCCTTTCTTCCTGACTAGTCCCTATCATTTCAATATACATCCATCTAACAGAAAACCTAATGTAACTTCTTTCAAGACAAGAAGAAAAAGAGAAAGATATAGTGTAGGAAAAAAAAAAGAAAACAAAGAAATTCTTGACTAACCTCTTTTCTTTCCTATTTCTGTCTACTTTTCATCTGCACAGTCCTTTTCCTTCCCACTTCTTATACTTTGTGAGACACAAAATAAAGGTGGAATTCAGCCTTCCTAATTGGCAACTGGAAGTCTTCTTTATGTTAAAACACAATGATCTGTTTATTGGAAACTGCTCTTCTGTAGTACCAGCCATCTCTTCATGTCATGCTGTCTGCATAATGCCTCTTGAGGATGGGGAGAAAGAATAGCACCACAGTCAGACCCCGTGGGGTTATAAATAGCAGTCTAGCTGCCTGAAAGGCTGAAGCCATCATTAAGTTGCATGCAGCTGTAGTGGTGTAGGTGGGTGAGTAAGAGCAACTTGGAGATGGGATAATGGTAACCTGGTACACAAGGGTCATTTTTCATTGATGGCGTCACTCCATTGGACTATTGTGCTTTCCCTAAATTGGTCTTTGTGTTTAACAGAGTTGAAAAAGCTCAGCTAAACAGCCTTGGCAAAGCACATTTAAAGAAGATTAGAGGGGCAAACAGTTTGTTGTGTATCGTGATTTAGACCAAATTGTGATAAACTTTTCTCACTTGGGTCAGTCATTGCTTTTATCAGCAACAAAGCAAATGCAAGCGGAACTGGCCTTTCAGAAGCAGCACACCAGCCTCCTGCACGAGGGCAATGGAGACTTTCACTAGGCAAATTAAGAAGTTAATACAGCAATTTAACCCAGGCTGTCCTTTCAGTGTTTCTCTTAGCAGTGTGATTCATTTTGTCATCTTGGACTTTTTCAGTGGCAAGACAACAAAGGTCTTGGTTTTGGAAAATCCCTTTCGATTTATATTACTAATGTGGCTGCAGATATACACAAATAGAAAAATCCTACACTAATTTCATGTTATATAAGAAACAGATGAAAACAATTAGCAGCCTATGTTAGTTTGAGTTTGCATACACAAACGCACTACTCTTCTCTTATTTCTAAACTGAACAAATGGAGATCTTGATCCTGCTCCCAGTGAAGTCAGTAGAGGAGTTGTCATTAACTTCAATAGATATAGGACTCAGCTTAATTCCCCCTGTGGGACCTATCAGTTTGTAAAGATTCCTTGGAGGTTAATTGCTTGCAGAAGAGTCTTTGCCTGAGATCTAAAAGGAAGGTGCAAATTGCACAACTGGAGCCTTAGCTATGTACTGCAGCCTGGAAAAGACACTGTCATTTAAAGCAAAAGGATCTCTTATTTCAGTAATCCTGCATCTTAATAATTAAATTTGGTCACTCATTAATTTAGAGTATGTCTTAGAGAGTCACTTCCTTCGCCATTTTACCCAATAGCTGTGGAAATAGGGCAAATCCTTTTGTGTTTTCCTGAAATTACTCCTTTTGGCTCTTTTTGTTTGTACTCTCTTTTTAGAGTACCTTTTTTAAAAAAAATCACTACTTTGAAATAGACTTTTGGAAATTATTTATAAAAGAAACATGAAAGAACAATGTTAAGGGAGTAGAAAAGAGGATTTCTAAACTAAGTAGATGGAACAATTATCATTTAGACTTTTTAGATTTATGTGAGTGATTTCATTACATAAATGTGCCCTTTGCTATTCTAAAAAAGCTAAGAGATGCATCACTACCAACTAAAAGTTGGGGGGGAGGTTGTTCTTTCATCATTAAAACTCTATATTCTTTCTCCTGTCACATTTTTTGTAATCCTTTCCCACCTGTATTACTTTTGGAATAATCCTTCTCATTCCTTGTCACATGTGCACTAAACCTCTTTTAAAGTACAGACTTAGAGCTTCTAAAACAAGGATTTCATTTTTGTAGCGCTAAGTGTGATGTCAAAACACTATTAAAAATCTCACGCATATACCAATCTGGAATTTGTTCTCAAAGTTCCTCTCTTCATAAATTACTGTACTTGGTTAACCATAACATGTACTGCTGGCACTGCCCGTCTGTTCACTGCAGCCTTTGTTACTCATTTGGAGCCTGTAAATAACACAGTATGTAGCTCAGTTTTTCAGAAATACCTGTGCAAGTGCTATGAATTTGTTCTTATTACTAAGCATTCTCAGCAGCAAATAGCATGAATATTCTCATTTTGCTTTTTTATGATGGTAGAAAAACCTTAATATAGGAAGGACTAAAGTTACTTTAGTTTGTAACTTTGAGGAAACACTATGGCTTGCTTTTCTTCAAATATTGTAAGAAACTAAAAAGTGTTCAAGTTTATAGTCAGAAAAGGGATTTTTCTTTTTTCTCATGGTAGTCCTGTTGGTAAATTTTACTTCGCATCATTTTACTAGACCTTGGTGTCCTGAATACTATATACATTTACCAGCCTTTTAAAAACAACAACAACAATAACAAAAAAAAGGATTAAAAAAAAATCTGTGTAATTATTGGTCTCCAGTACAGGAAGTTAATCCTGCTCTCAAACACACTCCTTATTGTACTGCATCTGAGCTTCTCTCAATACTATGTGCATATGGAAGGACAGACTGAATCAATGAAGCTGCAAGAGTCAGAAGAGGGTCTTAACATACTACCAGTAGAAAAGCTATGGCAAGCAAGTCTGGAAGATTAAAACTATTTACTGTTAGAAACTTGTCAAACATCTAATTGCCTAGATACTGTTATCTCTGTAATTGCAAATTTCAAGGTATTTCCTTTATTTAACGTAGTGACATTTAAAGAATACAACATACAACATATATTCTTACCTAATTATTTAAAGTGAGTTTTAGCAGGCCTTTCTAAGGAAATTAAGTTCTTCTGAGCACTTTGTTAGTCTGTCAGTATCTTCTTCTGTCATTTCTAGCTCTTCAAGCCTATTTAGACTGCTGATGTGTTTCAAACATGTTTAAAAGACCAGTCCAGATCTCAGTTATCAGGATTTCTTAAATTTCAGACACACTGCTGGCAAGATAAAAGAGAGACCCAAATTAGTGGCTTAATTCAGCTCAACAGTTTTCTCTGCTTTGTCTTTTTGTCCAACTGGTAGATAGAGGACACCTGAGGAACTGGGGTTCTCTTCTCTGAGAGGGCCTGTGGATTAAAAAGTATACTCAAAAGGAATGTGATGCACATACCTGTGATATTTATGGAAAGGAACGTACAGGAACATAGGAACATAAATCCATTGAAATTCAGGCTTGAATAATGCTGTTAGAAATTATCAAGTGACCAGCACAAACCCGTATAGATACCAGGGAGGCTGTGAGACAAGTTTATAAGACTTGTGGAAAGTGGTTTTAAAGTTAACTTCCGACACACTTTTTGTCTCCACTAATGTCATTATCTTGACCATTTCATCACCTTTACTGATTCCCCCTTCAGAGACTTCCCTTTCCCAAGGTCTGAAGTAGACAGTTCTTGTCTGCGCTGACCTGAGAACTTCCCCCAGACAGTTCCAAGCTAACACAGATCACCAGCCATGGTCCATATGGACTGTCTCCATACAATGTCAGCACTTCCAACCTTAATCTCCATTTATGTCTCCTTTGTTTCCCACGCCAAGCACTGCAAAGCAGAGTCATTATTCCAAACTCCCTCATTCCATGGGGTGTCCCAGAAAGCTATGGCCAGCTAGACCAGGGCTGGTGGCAGGCTGTGCCTGCTGCTGCTGACTGCTGGAGAGTCCTGTGGTCACTCCCAGAGTTATTTGCTACCTCATTTGACCTGCATCCCTTAAGCCCATTTGTTTGCCTCATCCCCTAACTACACCTTGCCTTTGAGAACGGCTGTACTGCTCTCCAGAGAAGTAATTATACAGCATGTGCAGTCATACCAGTCTCGGAGGTGAGGCAGTGGGGCTGATGGCCTTCGTTAGTTCTCTAGGGCGTCTGTTCTGCCATACAAATGAAAATGGGACAAGACAGAGTGTATCTTACCTGAGCTACTTTAAAATAGTTTTAATTATGTCTACACTTCTAGTCCAAGCGTAGAAATATTTTTAGACGATAAACTATTTGAGCAAGGACTACCAGTTGTTACGGGTCTTCGCCAGGAGTCATGACATATGGCTTTAAGACACTGTCTCACAAAATCTTCCTTGTAAGTAGATGAACTCTGTTCCGACTGTGCATAGAATGTTGTTCTTGCTGTAAAGTCTGAGGAAGAGCAGCAAGCCAAACTTGTCCAGATTTTGGACAGAAAGGCAGCCTGGTAACCAAGCGCAAATTCGGCCAGTGGGCTGTGCTATGACCCACTGCAAACAACGCGGGTGAGTAGAGCACACAGACCTAGAGTCGCGCGGTGAGGGCCGAGGCGAGGCGGGGCACCATCGAGGAAATTTTGGAGGCACTAAACGTGATCATCCTTGCGTGGCAGGTTGTTTTCTACGGCGGGGAACCGCCGCCGCGCACGGCAGAAGGAAGTGAGGCTCCTTCCCGGGAGCTGTCGCGCTGGAGATCCGCCGGGAGTCACTTGGGGGCGGTCACTCGGAGCAGACCCTGCCGGGGAGTGCACGAGGCGGGGGCGGCCGGGGGAGCCGAGGCTTCCCGCCCCGCCCCGCCCCGGCGCGCCGCCGCTGCCATAGCGATGCGGGAGCGAGTGGCGGCGGGGACGCGTTGCGGTGCTGGTGGGGTGCCCCGGCTCTCCCCAGGTAAGGACGCTGCTCCGGGGCCGCCTCCCGGGGAAGCTGTTGCAACTTCCACGCTGCGAGCTGAGTTTCTGATCTCATCTCATCTCATCTCACTGTGTTTGGTCTTCCCCCTCTCCCCCGCTCCCCTTCTGCACTGCTCAGGTGCCGTTTCTCCCAAAGTCGCTTTCTGTGGGAACTCCTCTGCCGAGAGCGGTGTTCATTTATAGTTGGATAGTTTTTTCCCGCGTGGAAAGTTGCGAGCGGTACAAGGGTGCGGCGGGCAGGCGGAGGGCTGGGTGCCCGGCGGGCTTTTGTCCGGCCTCGGGTGCCGGGGCGGCGGGGCTGGCCGGGCTCTGCCCTGCCTGGGCGCCCGCCGGGCTCCGCCGTGACCCCGTGAGTGAGGGGGATTAAAAAACAGCGGCGAGGGGAGAGTTCAGGCGTCTCGCTGAAGCACAAGCAAGTCTTTTTATCCGCGGATGAATGGAGGCTCGCAAAACTTTCCAAGTGCGCTCAGGAGGGAGCAGCCTTAAAACCAGCGGGCACAGGCTGCGCAGCTGCCGCGTTTCACGGGGAGGTGGCAATTGCCTGTGAGGGACCCGCCGGGCGCCCCGGGCCGCTCGCTGCTCTCTCCCCGCCATGGGACTCTCGGCGAGCTGGTGCATCGCCTGCCGCTGCGCCTCCGCATCGCCTGCAGCTCCCATCCCCGCCGGCCCCCCGAGCCTCCGCGGTCCTTCGGGTGGGTAGAGGACAAAGAAGGGGCCGGGGCTGCCGGTTTCCCCTAAGCACAGCTGTGCGTTTTCTCTCCTTGTTTCGGAGCAAGGGGGGAATCTCCCCTTCGCCCCCACCTCACCGTGGCAGGTTTGCGAAGATCCCACTGCCCGTTGCTGAAAGAACGGTGCCATGAGGTTTGTTTTTAAGGTGGAGCAAGCTTCAGACTGTGCATCCCAGTGGTTTTGGGGCGTTGTGTAGCATGGTGAGGCAGATGCCTGCCTGCCCGGCAGAGACCCCTGGCATGGCCGCCGGTCCATGCACTGGAGCGTGGTTTGGGCTGCTGGATCTCCCATGCCTAGCTCAGCGGGAGATCCCTTATGCAGCGCGGCCAAACACTCCAGTCACTTTCAGATTTATGTTTTTATCTCGCTGTCAGGACAGCATAGGGTGGCTTCTGGGTGTATTACTTATGATTCTTGCTTTCTTTAGTAGGGAAAAATACTTTGCTGTGCACTTGCTGTAAGTTCTTAGGTTTTTATTTGCCTGCGGACAGACGAGACTGTCAAGTGTCACACAGCCTTCCGACAGCAGGAAGCCTAGGAAAAGTTATGTATATTTTCCTCTCTTTTGCCTACTGTTTGAGAATTAGGTGTCCTTGATGAATATGATTATTTTTTTGAATGAAAACTTCCCCTGTGTCTTGGGCCTCGGTGCTGAGCACCTGAGGAGGAAGACTGGATTGCTGTTGTTGGGGATTTCTTTCTTTAAGTGTGTATGAACATTGTATTTACCATTGTAAGGTAGGTGTGGTAGTCATACTGAATTTATTAGCTGATTAAGCATTAGAAAAACAAGTACATATTGAAATTATTCTGGTATCTTAAATTGCTAATGAATTCAATTATACTTCGAGGAGTTCTCTGCACCCCTGTAACACATCTTTGTTCAGCATAAAAGAACTCCTTAATTTTGTGTGTGTGTTTATTTCCTGCAATGAAGCTCAAACTTCTTTTAGTTGGGTACTTTGTAAGGAAATTTCTTAACGGCGACTTTTGTTTTCCTGGTGCAGGCAGTGCCACCTGAGGAGCTCAGCTCACCCAGTCAATGTGAAAGCGAGACAAACCAAGGTGCAGCAGATGAAGGGGAGGCAGCAAGATCAGCTGGTGGAGACAGCAGTGTCACTTTGAGCTACCCCAGCCTCAGACTCCGTGCGTACAGCATTGAGAGCATGACAACATTTCCGAATGGCTGTGGAAATGGCACCACTGTTACTTGTATAGTTATGGATAATAAAGAGCCCCAAAACCAGACTGCCTCTGTCAGTAACAATGGGGGACACAGCACCAGCAACAGTCATGAGGAAGAATTTCAAGAGGATAAACTCAGCCCTTCCAAAATCATGCGCTTTTTCACCACCCCTCGGAAACGGGCTAATTCCAGCTCTGACAGGCCTCGTTCTCTGGTTTTGATGGGCAACTCGTCCACATGGAATGCCTTCTCTTCCATCAGAAAAATGGGTTCTTTCAAGAAGTTGAAATCTTCGGTTCTCCAAGAAGTTAAGACAAGGGAATGTTCAGACATCTTAAATGAGAACGGCGTAGGCAAACATGGCTTAAATGGGGCAGTGGTACGAATTCAGACTAACAGGTATTCCTATTCGGGGCCTCTACATGATTTCCAGAATGCAGTGGATGGTTTAGCTTCTGACTGCTCTGATGCAGAGGAAAGCGATGAGTCTTTCCTGAGGAACACTCATCGTTCACGCAGCATCAGGCGGGCTTATGGTGCTGGCCGCATAAACTTGCTAGACACAGATAAAGTCCAGAGTCATCACAACTATGTTAGGCCAACATCACCTGTCACTGCAGAGCCAAAGATCTGTGAAATTTTGGTGAAGGACTCTGCAGACAACAGGATGATTTATCGGAGAAGCAAAAGTTCTGATAATTTGAACTTTCTGAAAAAAAGCTCATTCAAACGGAAGTCCACCTCAAACCTTGCTGATCTGAAGGTTGCAAATGAGAAACAGATGCCAACAAGGACTGTGAGTGTTGCTTCTGCTGACTCAGACAAAAGTGGTGGAAACCCTGAGAGGAGATCCAAGCGATGGAAGAGCCCTATCAGGGCAAAGGATTTTGACCGAGTTTTGAAACTTGTCAGTAATGTTACGGATGTTGCATGGAAGAAGGATGCCCCTAAGAGCACAGCTCCTTCTCCCATTGAGCAGTCCCAGAGAACAAGGTCAAACAGCAGACTGCACGATGACTACTCCCGCAGGGTTTCCAGCAGCACGGATCATGACAAAAAGAGATGCACCTCCCCAGTATGCAGTCCAGACTCTTCCTTGCAGGGAACACCTTGTCTGCAAAGCCCTGTGGTTGCTCAGGATAAAGAGGCTGAAATGAATGTAGCTGTTGTGGAAGACAAAAGCCTCAGGACGTCATCGGGTATCCTAGACTCTGATAGTTTATCACCGACACTGAATGACATTAGTCCATTTCCCAATGAAGTCTTTTATTCGGACTCAGATGAACCAAAAGCTACCCAGCAGTTTACAGATGAAGCTGAAAACCCTAACGTTCCAATCAGACCAATTACTCCAAAGCCTCAAAGTCCTACTGCAGGGAAGGTCAAGTGCAGTATGAATTTCCAGTGTCAAAACCATCACAGCACATTGTCACTGAGCTCATCAGAGAGTGAGGAGAGAGTTGAGGTACCAGGGCTGAAGTTGGGAAGGAATCCTGTTTGCTTCCAGGACTCAGTGCAAACTGTGTACTATGATGACGGAAATGAAGACAGTGGCATAAGCAGCCATTCTCAACTGAGCCTCAATTTAGCCTCTGGTGCCGAAGAGAAAAAGGAAGAGGTAAGAAAGAAAGTAAAATCCTTCAGAAGCTATATATATATATATCTATATATATATATATCTCAGGTTTTGTCTTTATTAATGCAAAACAATGTAAACTAATGGCTACCACAGCTTGTTATTGCTAAAATATGCTGACAGCAATTATTTCGTCTAATATATTCTCTTTGGATGCTAATGTCAAATTATTTTTGCTTTGTGCATTAATATCAAAGAAAGTTTTGGCAGCAAAGTTATTCATGTACATTTTCAAGGGCAGCTTATTGCACCTTGCAGAGACACCACCTTGTCATGTGGTCTTGTCAGATTTTACCAGCTTAAGCAGGGTCTGGCTGTATTTCCTTTCCAGCTGAAAGGTCTTTAAAGAGTCCATATATTTTGGAGTAGTGTTGACTCATTGGACAACACTTTGCCTGTGGAAACCTTGCAGAAGATGGTAATGTAGAGTGCTGTGACGTGAAAACCACAGTACAGAGGTTTAAGTATTCGGTTGTATCCAGCGTTTTCATTGTGCAGTGATAGATATGCTGGGGGTAAACTGCTTGGTTATTTATTTGCCTGCCAATTGCAGATAGCAGTACTTTAGATGCTGGGCTGCATGTGTTGCTACTATTGTTTTGGTGAAGATACTGTTGTTTCACTGCACCTAATGTATGATTTCACACTCTTAGTTGATGGGTAGATATATTGCAGCACCTCTGAGGTAAGCTCATGTGGTAACACTGTGCCCTCACCTATACCATGGTTTGAGTTGGCACTGGAGCAGTTGCAGTGATTTGGCAGTGTTGGCGAAGAGCTGTCTGAATACCCCGTGCTTGTCTGAAGCAGTGAGGCTTAGCTCAGTCCCACTGATGTGCAGTAATGGGGTTTTGAGCTACTTTGGGTGAGGTAGCAGTGAAAGATTTGCTAATCACTGGGAAAAGTACAACGGGACAAAAATCCCTCTGGATATATATGAATATGCAAGCCATTTGCAAAATAAAGCCGACATAGCTCTTAAGCCACCTCAGTTTGACTAGAAGTGTATTATACCTTAGGTATGAGATAGACAAAGGTAATGATGCAGCTGCACAAGCTTCAGCCTTTCATGCTGTCAGGTTTTTTAATGTCTGTGAAGCTGTCCTACTTTTAAAAGCCTAGCACAGTTTTTTCAAACTAGCTGTAAATGTTAACAGAGCTTATCAGTATTGTCCTTTTGCTGGAGAAAAGTGAGTTTGTTTATTATAGTATTTGCAGCAATGGTAAGATTGGAAAAATAAACTCAGGGTGTATAATATTTGGGCTCTGAGGTTATTCCTCTTCTGGAGTCCTAGAACTGGTCCAGCCATCCATATTTTCCAAAAGTCTCACTTGTATGCAAGGAGATGCTTTCATACTGCCAGGAGAGGCGAGAGCCCTAGTGTGGATATATGCCAGTTGTATTTCTCAGGAATAAAATGGGAGGTAGAATTAATGCTACTCATCTACCATCTAGTGGTGATCTGCCATCATGACTCAAGGGAAATTCAGCTGGTCCTTTCCCTTGACTCCCGACAAACCACTACAGTTTTTATATGAATGTGTGTTCGTTGGGTGGATAAAAGATACTGCAGTTTTTAGTTTTAACAGCACATTCTGTTATTATCTAACATGCAATTCAAGCTTCCTCTTTATATTATAACATATTTTAGGTTAATTATGAGTGCCTTTCAGTGCTTGCTTCAGTTGCCTAAAATACAGAGCTGTGCACTGGTGGCAGCTCTGGGTTTGTGTAGCGGGCAGGACAGTATGGAGCCCTGCCGAAGATAGAGGAAGTGGTGGCCAGGGGATGGACCCCTTGGCTAGTAACCCTTCCCTCTCCTGTAGCGCTGCCTGGAGCCCCTGTGCTTGACAAAACAGCTGTGACCACCCAGATGGTGTAGCTGTATCCAGACCTCTCTTCTGATCTAAAAAGCAAAGTTTTTGGAGGTGGTAGCTGTGAATTGGAAACAGGAGCCAGGCAGGACAGGCTTTACTTCTGCCTTATTATGCAAGGGATATAAATTCTGTCCTTTCTTTTTTCTGCACATGTTCTTCATCCCATACACAAGCCTAAAGCTGTGACATTCAGAGTGACTACAAAAAAGGGAGACTGATATGGTTTCTCCCTACCATTTCTTTGGAGGATTTCATTGCTCACTTCCTCCTTTACAGCATACTTCCCTCAACATGGAGGTAGCTTGGTACCAAAGCTACTTATGCCAGGTGATTTTTTTAATTGGAATGTGCCTGTTGGCACTTTTATGAATGTTGCATACTCACACAGTGAGGTCACTGGGGATTGAACTTTTGACTACAATTCATTTTTAACTCCACCTTACACCTCCACATTACAGAACTGTACCAGCCCAGCAAGTTGTTCCTGTGACAGCCAAGCACTTGGTTTGTTCTCAACAATTATTTGAGATGTAGTGCCAAGCCATGCACATCTCACATTTTTTAGACTTTGTCTGAACCTTAAATACACTGTCTTGATGGGCAACTCTGTGCTGTTTCCATGTTTCATGGATCTACTTTTCTGTACGGATTTCATGTATAAACCATTATGTATTCCAGTACAGCCACTAAAATCTCTGTGGCTTGGAAACATATTTCAGTACAAAGCTTAGAAGGTGCTAACCAGTCAGGCTCAAATATGCTCTCTTTTCAGGACTGGCTGCCATAGCTGGAAGCAAATGTATTTTATTCCCTTACCCACTCATCTAGTAGATTAGTCAGCAAATGAAGTCTGTGGAACTTGGTCCATCTCTGTATTTTGCTAAATATTAGTGGAAACTAAATATTTCTACTTTTTATTTCCCTAAAACTGTAAAGCTGACTTTGCAGTATTGACACGAAGGCATGTATCCCTTCTTCAGAATCTGTTTTTTTTTTTTCTTATGTGATTCAGTCTTAAGATCCTGTCACTTCTGTCACTTTGTTGGTTTCACCAAAGTGCAGGATTTGGACTGGAGCAGGGGAAGTGTTAGGCCTTCTTGGTTCTTGGTTCTGACAGAGGTTGCTTCTCAGGGAAGAGCTAATTAAGTGCAGCCTGAATCTGTGCCTCAGCACTTCTTAAGCTACAGAGTTGTTAGTCACCAAAGCTCATCTGTGACATCCCAGGCTTTGCCAGTGTCTGCTTCATGCCACTGTCATTTATATTCAATATGTTGCTTTTAAATAGCATGAAGAGATGATTAAGTACAAGTTTGTATCTGGAGTGTTTCTTGCAGTCTTTCATGAAGAGCAGCCCCATGTCACTGTAAATAATGAAAACTTAGTCTGATTTGGACTAGTGTGTGTCAGCCACTAAGACTGCCTGAACTGTTCTGAATTTGTTACAAAAAAATAAAAATCAAGTTATTTGACATTTCACCTAGTCTTTTGCAAGCTCTTGGAGCACCTGCTATTTAAATTGCCTTGCTGGCATCTGGCTTCACAGTACACCAGACTTTTTATTACTTGAATACCTTATCTGCATGACCATAAGTGAATGATAAATTGAAAACGTGACTCTGCTGTCATTAGGGTTGACTCACATTGTGTTTGAAGACAATACTTTGTGTTCTAAGACTTGTCTCATTTTTGTTCTTGCCATACAAAACTCACTGGTACCAACTAATCCACATCATGAAGTCCCCAAGTGCTCAGCTGTTGTCATAGTTGGGCTGGTCTGTCCTGTACGGGTCTCTGGGCTCTGAATACTGAGCGCTGAGGGCTTAACTTGGGGGACAGCTTATGGAGGGGAAGAGGAAGAAGAGCCATATGAGTGCAGATATGGAGAGGACTTAGCTCTGTCCTCACTGTTCATCCTCCCTATTTCTTGCTTCAGAAAGTGTCCTAACAGTGAAGGACCAAAGGGTGGTGGCTAGATGTAGTTATTTTCAGTACCCACAGGGAGCAAGCAGCAGTGAGGAGCTGAGGATGATCATCTTCAGTACCTGCCTCAAGTTCCTGAGTGCTGGGAATGAGCAAACTTCTGGGAGCTAGCTGCTTTCAGCTCTCTGAACTCTTCCCTTTGGATTTATTCACCTCTGGTTCATCCACATGCAGGTTAGAGTGTGGCTTAATCAACTTAATGTGTATAAACTGAAAATGTGATAAACTGTGGAGGATAATTAGGTAAAGTAAATTAGTGGGGGTAAGTTTCTGAACTGGGTTTACTCCTAAGGGGCTTGTGATTTAGAGTGAGGACTCACCACTCCAATGACACTCTTGACTTGCTGGCTACAGGGCCTGGGAACAGAGCAGCAGAGCCCCGTAACAGGCTCTCAACAGCATCTCACAGCAAGCTGAGGTTTCAGTTAGACCAAGTGACATTGGATTTGCACTAAACTCTGAGCTGCTCTGCACAAGTCAGGATGTGTTCACACAATGTGCCCACAGTCACTCAAAGAGCGACCTCCAGAAGCACTTACCCGGAGCTAAACCATAAACCACTGAGAATTGCTACAAACCCAAATTGCAGAATCCGTCACTGAAATAATGCAGAAGGGAGCCCTCAAAGGACACAAATATCTTCCTATTGCAGCAAAAGCTCTTTCAACTTGCAGCAGCAGAGCTGTCTGCCATTCAGTACAGCCTGTAATCGTTTGTTGCTGTATCCGCTCCTGGGAAGAAGAAGAACAAGGCAGTCATGACAGTCATCTGAATTCTGGATCAGGTTAAATTTTAGACCAAGTAACTCTGCAGTGCTGAATAAAATTGGCCATTCCTGAAAACTGTAGGAAAGTACAGGAGTTACCATCATCCCTGCAAAAATGTTTCTGGATGCTGGGAGAGCTCAGATGGACTCCACTGCAGTTAGCTGCTCTCTTTTCTTACTGGATTTGCGCACCTCTGCCTTTCCAGAGTGTCTGTATTTTACTCTGCTGTAGCTGTCCTCTGGCATCTCAGTAGTACCCATATGTTGCCTGCCCTGGGATCAGGTGTAATAATAGCAACCCAAAAAGTCGAATGGCACTTCTGTCCATGTGATTTCTTTTTTACATTGAGCAGGGTGTTGAGTTGTCAGCAGTGAATAGCTGTCTCAATTCTAGGCGGCCGAGATGTCCAAACTGAGCAGAGGCAGCAGCTGTAGAGTTTCCTCTGACCACCTCTATTTCCCCTTTCTGGCATCTGGAGGCTGCTGTGCTGCTTGTGGTACTGGGATGCCATGGCAGGGTGGGAGGCGAGTTGGGTGCTGGAGGGAACTGAGCACAGCAGCTCAGACACAGCAGCCTTGCCCCTTCTGCATGTTCTAGGAGATAATAGTTTGCAGACAGAGTTGCTCCACACCACTGAAGCTCCATGAGCTGGAGTTTGTGACTGCTGCTGAGACCTGCCCATGGCAGGGCTTGGGCTTAGGCAAGGATGATAAGGCTTTGCTCTGGAAGGGTGGAGGGAGTAAGGAACCAGAGGACTTCAGTCTGGAGAGACATGGAAGAGATACAGAGGCCTATGGTTTTTTAGGTTTTGCTTTGTTAGCATAAAGTTCCACTTTCAACCTGTGGTTATCATCTGGCTTTTGAGGTTCGTCAGTGGTTATTACAAAAATAGCCTGGAAAAAGTTGCTTGTTTTGCCAAATAAAAGGAAAATTCTTTTTAGACCTGTTACTTGATCTGGGCTTTTCTGAGTCAATTTAGAAAATATTTAGGGATTTCTTTAGGGATTATTGATGCCTATACATCCTCTGAAAGAGGCAGAGGATAGGAATACTCTGTACACTACATGCTTGCTATTCCAGTTGAGATACTGAAGTAAAGAAGGGGCAGTATAAGAGTGTCACCCAGCCACCCTGAAGTATCAGTCACCAGAAAACTCATGGAAATAGTTTTCTGATTTTAGCACGCTTGCATTTTTATATGACTGACGAGGTTATTTCTGCAAAGCAAATATATTTCCCTGCAAACTCTTCCCCTCTGCCAGTCGGAAATATGTTAGCTGATTTGGTTTTGGAAATGAGTGAGAGGAGAGGACGAAGGAAATCCTTGAGGCTGAAGAAAAGATTTGAGAGTCACAAGATCTGCTTGTCATTTCCAGTTCAGCCGTATGCTTCCTCTGTGACTTACGTGATTTAACTGCTTTGCATCTGCTCCTTATCTGTGAACCATGGGTATTACAAAGGTGAACTTGCTAACCTTGGTAAGGCATACTGCTGAGAGGGAAAGCTTTTATGCTTTATTGTTGATTATGATAAGCAGGCTTTCAAGAATCAGGTTAAATGAAGCAAACCTGCATTAAAAGGACTTAGAACATAGATGGCTAAATTTTGTTTGGAGTTATATCTGTATAGACTGATCTTTAAATACAGTTTTATAGTTGTATTTGTTAGTTAGAACACCACAATTGCATTGGTGTCAGCAAATCCCAAGAGGAGAATTATATAAATTTTTCCCAATTTTGAAAACTTCCAAACAGTGTTTTACCACAGCAGTTTGTGTTGCTAAGAAGGCTTGATTTCACCATGTCACATAGCACAGCAATATAATTTTCCTTTATTACAATGCATAATGTTTCCTACACCCATTCTAGAAGCTCACACTGGTATCATGCAGCAGTATTCCTTTAGGGAGTATCCCTCAGAAGCAGTGCTCTGCAAATTTTTAAACTGTGGATCCACACAATTTTTTTTGGGGGGGAGAAGGGGGAAAGAAAACGCAGATTATCCTCCAAGCAGCTAAAACTTTTGTTAAATGTTGAATATGGTGGTATTACTTTGATTTCTTCTGCTTTGCTTGTGTAATTGAATTACACAAGGTGTAATTGCATTTGTTCTTAAGCAGGTTTTCCTTTTCAATTGTTTCATGGACTGTATTTTCTTGTCTTGCCGACCATCAGTTGAATAGCACTCTATATTCTAGGGATAGATAATCAATGCATTTACATGGGGTGTTCTCAGAGGTTGATTAAAAAGGAAAGATACTAGTGGCAGAGGAAGTGGAGGGATGTAAAGAAAAAGAATATAGTGCATGTTGCATTTAGAAAGGAATAGATGGAAATTTTCTTCTAGCAAGTGAGTTGGACTGGTTTAATAATTCTGGTTTGTTTGTGATCAAAGATGCAGTCACTGAAGGTGTGCTTTCTTCTACAGTAAAAGCAATCATTTCCATGGTAACTATTGCTGTGATTGTATCACTGTTGGAAATTGTCAGCCTATTGGATCAATAAGGGATCACTGAGCTCTTGTAACACTTTAGGACATTTTTATAAAATCCAGAAAGAAAACAATAAATAAATTTTCTCTAGGAACAATAAATAAATTTTCTCTGTATTTATCTGGAGTCTCAAAACCTCTGTGTCTCTTCCATAGTTTGCCAAAAAAAAAAAAAAAAAAAAATTGGTCATGTCCATGAAACATAAAGCAAGCTTTTGATCTCATTTAGTAGTGATGATGAACTTCAACTAATGCTCCCCCACTGTTATCTAGCAAGAAGTCCAAAGGTTGCCTTTTATCGTGTATGTGGGTGGAGACCTGTTGTCCAGACTTATCCTCGAAGTGAATGTGGTAAAATAATTTATGGCCACTAGGTCATGATCACTTAGTCGATTTTATTTTTGGTGGCTTGTATGAACCAAAAAATAAATTCTGAGATTACTACTGAGTTCCTAACATTTGGTACTTCCTGTGTTATACAGAAATAATAGCTGTTTAATAGTCAACAATTATAATATGTTATATAGCTGTCATTATATAGCTGTAGTGTAAGACATTTGTACATTTTTATATAGGCCCCTAAATGTACACAGAAATGTATACTCTTGATCAAAATACAAAGATACCTACATGACATACACAAGTACTGTGATGCTTTTAAGCCTTGACATTTACAGAAGAACATGACTGATTATCCATCATAAGTTTTCACTGAGAATATGTAGTAACTGTGTTCTGAAACTTCTCAGCCTACTCAGGTTTTCTTTGTAACTTATTTTCAGCCAGAATCATCATCTGTTTAATTTATCACACCTTTTCACAAATTGCCTTTGGAAATGAATATGCATTTCTTGTAGAGTCATTATTAGATTTTGATTATCTCCTTTCTCTGGATGAGAAATAGGCAGCTGTAGGTAGCAAAACTGCATTTCAGCCAGGCAGCTCAAATATAAACAGATATCAAAACAGGAAATATTGCAATTTATTGTGCAGCTAAGGAAAAAAAAAAGGCATAAGAGGGTCCAGGATGCTCTTTCCCCTGGAGACCAACAAGGCTGGGGGTCCTTGTCCAAGAGGCACCTACATGTGACTTGTCAGCAGATTATGAGATAGGGTAAAAAACTTCAAGGAGATATGCATCCTCTTACACCTCCATGCTTGTCTATATGTGCATGTTATGAAATATTAATTGTTCAACATTTAGAACATAAAAATAAAATTTAAAAAATCCAAAGAGTTAACTGTAGGGGTTGAAATGCAAATCAGTGGGCAGGAAGTCTCATCAATGTATACAGGCATCAACACATTTATAGAGTGGTGATTTTAATTAGGGAGGTTATTGACATAAACACATTAAAAAAAAAATTACCCAGGCCGTTTTTCCTTTGCTGTCATGGTGTCAGGCCTCACAAGCAGCCAACAGCAGCAAGCTGATCAGCAGCAGGCTGATTGGGTCAGACTTCTAGTTTGGTCTTTCTCTGCAGCAGAGAGCATAGTCGGGTGTAGGATGAAGGGTTATTCATGGTTGGTGTAACTGCTCCAGCCGAAGTCCTGCCATACAATTTCAAGTACTGGCAATTTTATGCCTTATCACTGATAAAAGTTGCATCCACAGAAGCACCCCTTATCAGTACTGTATGGATCAGATCTCGTGCTCCTTGGGCAGGCCTCCTTCTGAAGGCAGTTTTGGGTGCTGAATTTATCAAAAGTACACAGTAATCTGAGTAAGAATTGGAGAACCTGGCTCCAAAGAGTAAGCTAAGATTTCAGTGATTAAACACCTGATGCTGATGTTGCTTACCTTGGTATTAATGAGTACAGAGAATGCCAACAGCAGTCGTGCCATTAAGTGGAACAGGGTTGTACCAGTGCCAAGTTGAGTGAGATCATGATCCAAGTTGTTGAAGCTGTTGTGCCTGGATTGGGAAATCAGTCTGGGCCCAGGAACAGGAGACATTTGGTCTGGCTGGGCTCAGATTCTGTGGTGTAGTTGTCTGCCTGGGAGCAACCTGGGAAAGCTTCCTCTGTACCCTCTTGTGTGGTTGGGGGATCCTGGGGAACATACCACTAACAGCACACCTGAAAGTGGCACCTGAAGTTGAGCTCAATTAAAAATAGCTGTCAAGTGCATTGAGAGGCAGGTATCAAAGAGAGCTGTGCACAGCTGGAAAGCACCTTGTGGGAAAGCTGCACATTGTCGGAGCAGGAAATGAGGACCAAGTAGGGCTCCCACAGCATTGGGGATCACAACTGTAGTACCATCTACATCTACCTGTGATCTGGCTTGGCACCTGATTCCTGCCTGTAGTGCTGCCTGGCTGATCTAGTCTGCAGGCTTGGCTGATGCTCTTGTCTGGGGGCTCAACTTGATTGCCAAAACGTAAAAGACCCAGCACTGCTGGAGATGCCCTGACCGGTTCCCCCTCATCCCCAGGGACTGCTTCTGGATGGCCCAGGGCTCCTATAGGTCCTGTGACATACTGCATCATGCACAGCACATGGAGATATTTTAGATTGCTTAGGACATTTGAAATGGCCCTGGGTGCCTATGTTGAGGCAACAAAATTTCATCCCAGATTTTTACAGGCTATGATGACAGCTCTAACATCTAGCTAATGTACAGACACCTTAATTGCAGAATCAAAATTTAGATGTGGGAATCTGGACCTGAATCCTACCCTAAGGGAACAATAACAAATAAAAATGTTAGTCTGACTCAAAGTAAACGTTCATTTTAAATGATTGTATTTGTAAATATGCTGCTGTCAGGAAAAAGAAAAACAATTGAAATACAATAATTTAACTAATTTGCTGTTGTAGGAACTTAGCTGTCCAGATAAATTAATTCATTTGCATCAGTATAAATAAGCAGAGCTGTTTGTGTTTTCAGTCTCAGAAGAAACCTAACTGAGGATGCAGCCTACAAAACAAGATTAATAATCTTGATTGTTAGCATTGGTGATCCTGTGCTGTTGCTAGACTAGCAGGCATAAATTTAAGAAAATCCAGTGTGGATTCAGTTTAGCCCTTAACTTCTCAGAAATCTCGAAATGCCTTGAAATTTTTGACCAGCACTTATAATGCATGAGCAAGTGCATGGATTTTGATTTTCATCCTATATGAAGTGCCACTGTGTATCCTATACGTCTGTAGATGTTACCAGTAAAAATTGTATAACATCAATCTGATTTCACCGATTCATCAGGAGAAGGTAATCTGAGGTCAGTGGTGTTGCATCAGTATAAAGCCAGTCACAGGTGTAATGAAATTGTTTCCTCAGAATTTTTTCATTGATGTCAAGAGTCACACTTATGCTTAAGTGACTGCAGTACTGGAGCCTAGGAGTTGTGTGCTGGATATTTTATTCCTACTAGTAAGTGGTCACTTGATCAGGTCCTGCTTGAGTCGGTCACTTAGAGGAATGTGAGATTATCAGTCTGGTTTCTTCTGATTTTTGCAATGAGAGTATTATGTTTTCTGTTTTATTAGGATTCTTCAGTTCAGTTTGTAGATCTAAGCCTAAAAACACACATCCTTCAGCATTGCTTATTGTACAGCATAGATTAATCTGGCTGTCGTTTGGATCACTGCTCTGGAGGTGGAGTGCTGCAGAAGGAGAACAGTCCTCTCTCTCTTTGCAAATGTTATTGCTCAAGATAAGGGTGTAAATAGCAGATTAGAAGATGACGTGTAACATGTCCTTCCCTCAGTCTAAAAGTACAGGATCATGGGATGAACTTTGCCTGACTGGTTATGCAGAGAGTGTGCTCACATTTGTAGCTCTTATGGACGAGACTTTGTGAAACAAAACCACAAAATGACTCTTATGAACTCCTTTCTCAGTCACTGCATATGTAGAGACCCTTTACCTGTGTCTGATTCTGAGGTAAGAACCTTTTTAACTTGTGATTTTGCTATTCAGACCTCAGAGGGGCTGTGTTTAAGAGACAGCTTTGCTGGAGCTCTGTCAGTGCACTAGTCAGAGTGTGACTCTATTGAATTGATTATACTATTAAAACTGATCCTGTGCTAAAATCTGTAGAGAAGCTGAAGCATGCTTGAGTGACAGGTGTCATGCCATAGAAATCAGAATTTATGTAAGTGTTCTATTTAGAATAAATTCCATGCTGTAAGTGAAATAATTGAATGTAGAGCAATGTATGACATTGATCATTTTTCATACCTTAATTGCAGTAATCATGTTAAAATATTGACTGTTTCATAACTCTGCTTACTGGTTGAAGTGCATTCATACTATGAAATTTGTCTTAAACTATCTTTCAAACAAAGAGCAACATCTGCCTGCTCTATCGGGTGACCTTCTAAAAAAGGCTCGTTAGAGTTGTACTGGCCCAGCAGAAAACAGCAGGTAGAGAAGATGGTGACAGAAGATAAGTCTTCTGTCACAGGCATCTTTGTAAAAGGCTTTTTCTGGGCTGCGTGTTTGCTTTGAATATGCAATATCTGAAATGCCTTCATCTGGTCTGAAACAGATGAACAAAATGCAACCAGAGACAAGCAAAGTGATGCCTCTCGTTTTTGGAATATTTATTAGCTTTCAGTTTCTTTTCTTTATAAAGGAGTCAGGAAAAGCCAAGGAAATACCCAGAAATTGGAAATTTGAAGGAAAAGTGAACATAAATTTTAATGTGGAGAATTTTTTTTCTGAAAACCTGCTGGGGTTTTGCTAGAAAAATTCAACAGTATTACTTTACATGCATTAAAATGTTCCCTCAACAACTATTGCAGCTGAGGTTATTTTATTTTCAAACCTGTAGTACCAGTGCAATTATGATACTTGTGACTCATCCTGTGAGCCAGATATGCTGTTAAATAGGAACAACATGCTCATTTTCCAAGCTTCCTTTCTAAAACCATCAGTTTTTCCTGTATTTGTGTTATAACATATCTCTGATCCTAGTCTGTTTGACTTTAACCTCCTAGAGCATAGAGGAAGTTAGTTTTTCCCTTCCAAACTGTATGAATTTGCTCACCCAATTCATTCATGGCTGCAGAATCTCTAGATCTGACCCAAGTGGGAGTGTGGGAGGAGGGAGTGCAACTGCCCAGTTTGTTATTGGTTACAGTTACATGGGATCTGCAAGCAGTCAAACTGCAGCCTTGCTGTTTATTTTCATCACTGATCAGATGTGAAAGAGAGGAGTATCATAGAATGGGGGTGGGTTGGAAGGGACCTTAAAGCCCATCTAGATCCCACCCCCCTACCATGGGCAGAGGCACCTTCTGCTAGAACAGGCTGCTGAATACCAAGGCCATCCAACTTGGCCTTCAACACTGCCAGAGTTGGGACATCCACAACTGCTCTGGTCAGCCAGTTCCAGTCCCTCACCACCCTCAAGAATGTCTTCATATATCTGATCTAAACCCAGCCTCTTTCAGTTTAAAATTGTTACCCCTTGTCCTGTCACTACAAGCCTTGATGAGAAGTCTAGAAACACAGTATGTTGGCTGAATTATTTTATTATTGGTGTTATCTGTAACATCCTACTTTTGCACAGGAACAAGTCCTGTGAGTGCAGAGCTATCTTTCTAAGATATCATTCTGTGAATTCAGTGTTTATGACAGGACCTGTCTGTACTTCTGAGGTAATAGGTGAGTTTTTAGTGTTAGTAGTCGTGTGCCAAAGAAGTGCTGATGGTTGGGTGTTTACCTTACTCATCACAAGCATCATGATGTCTTTCCTTTGTAAAGTTATCTCTTCCTGAATTGTCAGTTGCACTTGTTGTGTTTATGGTAACTCTTTCTGTTTTAGCAATGTTAAGTTGATCTGCCATATGAAAAACTCGCAAATTATTAACCGTCAGAAAATTCTGTGGCTTATTTGACTTGTTCACATTTAAAAAGGTTGTTTCTGATGACCACTGGAAGAGATCCACATCCCAGGATGAAGAAAAGGCAGACTCACAAAAGGTCACACCCAGGAGATGGGGCTCTGGAAAAAGATCTCGGCCCAGACCTCTCTCAGACTATGGCCAAATGTCGATCAGAAGTTTCTCTATACCAGAAGATGCAGTTGTGGTGGAATCTCAGAAGACAGACTGCATGGATGGAGAAAGTCAGCCAGGACTGTCATCCGTTGGGTCTGTGGTCCAAAGCAACACAGTAGGCTACCACAGAGGGCGAAAAAGAAGACCTATCTCCATAATAGGTGGGGTCAATTTCTATGGAAACGGTCCAGTAGGAGAGAGAGAAGGTCTGCTGACACAAGTAAGACAAACAGATGTGCTCTGCAAACTGCAGAAGACCCTTTCACTTCCTTGTCTATCTTCAGCCTAGAAAATAGAATGGATTCTTCCTTCTCTTCCTTCCCTTTTGTCAAGCTGACATCGTGTACTTACAATACTGCTTTCCTGGTCACTAATTACTTTGTCTTCTTGATAAAAAACAATACAGCATGGAATAAACCTGATACTGACTTCGGGATAATCTTTTCTGTATTGTAAATTAACCTGATTTCTTTCTTGGAATGGTCATTATGTCTCACATTAGTATATAAGGGCTCATTTGTGTGTAACACAGTTGTGTGTTTAGTTTTCTTAAAGAGTGTTGGGCCTGAGGAACAGAGGACTACAATCAAATATGATAATAACACATTATTTATTGATCCTTTCAAATTATCCAAAAGCAGGTCTGTTCAAAACCTTGGTATTGGCATGACAAGGATACTTAAAACTAATGAAGACATTGCTTGAGAAAATTGGTAATAAATTAAAAAATTAATGAAAGAAAGAATCTAGGAAGACTAACAATATGAATAAAATGTCTGGTTAAATGCTACTAAATTGACTAGATGGAGCAAAGGTAAAAAAGCAGTAAGAAAGCCTGTAAGAAAGCAGTGTGTACTTGAGTAGTTCCTGTATACTTATTTGCCATCTCTGTTGGCTTAAATAAACAAGTGAGAAATTAGGAACTTCTGAAAGGCAGAATTTACTCCTTTTTCCCTAGAGTAGTTCTGAGCAGGTACAATGTGTAAAGGAATTTACTGTTGTGTTGGTAGTGGTGGCCTCGTCTTGCACTTGGTTGCAGAGCTTCAGGCTCATGGGCTTTTGTAAGACTGCACTGGTCAGGCGTTCCTTTCCAGGAAAACTGGAGGACTTCTGCCTAAAGTGATTGTGAAGCTGATGAAGCAACAGAAAAAAGGAATAATATTTGCATCCTCAAAAAATGTGAGTCTGGTGGTTATTAATGGGATTTGAGTCCTCTTAATCTTTCTTATGCCACTTGATCTCCTACTGGGAAGTTTAGTGGTACTAAAGTGCTGAAACAGTGGCAGGATTTTCAGTCTCCTGTGAAAAGCAATTTGTAACATGAACTTTGTTATTGTATATTACATGTTTTTTCTTTATAATTCCCTGATGAAAAAATGCATCTTGATCAAAACCTCAAGTGAAACCAATGAACCTTTTACCCAGGCAAAGGCTTTAGTTTCAAACTCTATATCATTGGGATATTTCAAAATTAATTTTATTGCTTAACTTGGAGAAAAGAGAAAAATTGTTGTTATAAATTCTAGGCCATCTTACTCAAGGATAATAGATGGATTTCAAGGGATAGTAAATACTGGCAGCTCAAATAATCCTTGCTTGTGGAAGTGAATTAACACTCTTCAGGCCCTTCATTTACTGCTGAAAGCAGATTGATCTCATTTCAAACCTTGTTCACATCAGCTTATTAATGAAGGAACATGCATCAAGCTATCAGCTATTTGAGTTGACTCTTTTCCATGCTCTGATGCTGCCACAAGGGCTTGACTGGGGTTAAATGAGCACATTGCTGGATCACTGTGGTCAAGACCAAAATTTTGGAGCATTCCCAACAAAGGCACATTATTAAGCCAAATGATGGCCTTTCTAGGACCTCCACTGAATAACAGCACATCCTTGTCTCTCTGGGATTTGGACTGAGGTCTTACAAGAAAATTTTAGTTGCCCAGAAATAAACAGCTTTTTTGCTTAATCAGCCAGTTATTTGCATATAGTAACTGCCATCACTTCTATTAGCTATTTGATGCAACATATTGGACTTACTCTTTTTGGTGTAGGATCCTGGTATATTGCTAAAACACTTAGGAAAAGAGGTTAAAAGATGAGATTGTAGTTAAATTATATTTAACACATTGAGGTTTTTGGCAGTCATGTTAGAAAGTAAATTGGTAGCTGGAATGTAAAAAAGCACTAATGAAGCAGGAATACATAGGCTAGAAGTATTTTATCTGGGATTTTCAAAGACTGCTCTTCACACTGGTGATTTTTTTTCTAAAAAGCTTTGAAAACCCACAGGAATATTTGCAAAGTGCAATGCTATTTCCTTCTATGTTGTATTTTGTTTTGGTCTGACAGCTTAGGTGTGAGGAAACATTTTCAAACAATATTAAATCATTGGTTTCACAACAGAGTGTCAAGAGATAGTTCGTTAAAAATCCATCCCTTATGTTTCAGATTACTTGATAGAAGGGCCTATGAGCAGCAACAACTAAATGAGAAGAGAGGATGTTTCTCTGAAGTTCATGTGCTGAAGCCTGGCTGTTTAATGTTGAATGCTGATGCAAGGTCATTCAGCCTGGCTATTGTGGAGTTGTTCAGGGACAACATAAAATCAGTCTCAGTTTGCAAATAAAACAAGGTTTTAGGTTCTCTAATCATAATTAAGCAAATTAATGATTTATCTAAAGAAAATGGCTTTGAGATAAAGCAACAGTACACCTAGTATTACCTCTTTTTTATGAGACTCCTGGGAACTCAAAGCAGAGGAACATGTAGACAATTATTATTGTCTTGTACAATATGTTTCTTTTACTTGCAAGCACTACATTTATTTGAAGAAAGCAAATGTCCCAGGAAATGAACACAACTTCCAGATATAGCATGGTCATTCTTTCTCCTTGGCTTTCCCTTGAGATGTGTGTTTGCAATGCCAGCTGGCATTGCACAGGCTCTTCTCAAAGCAGTTAGAACCCAGAGTGTTTGGGCGTGAAGTCATGACAGAATCATGGAGTGGTCTGGGTTGGAAAGGACCTTTAAAGGTCACCTAGACCAAACCCCCTGCAATGAGCAGGGACATCTTCAACTAGATCAGTTTACTCAGAACTCCATTTGTAGGCTGATTTCAATGTTTTCAGGGATGGGGCATTTGTTCCAATGTTTTACCACCCTCATGATAAAAGGCTTTTTCATTATATCTAATCTAAATTGACCTTCTTTCAGTTTAAACCTACTCCCCCTTGTCCTATCACTATGTGCCCTAGTAAGAAGTCCCTCTCCAGTTTTTTCTTCTCATAGCTCCTTTAGGTACTGAAAGGCCACAGTGAGATCTCCCTAGAACCTTCTCTTCTCCAGGCTGAACAACCCCAGCTCTCTCAGCCTGTTTTCATAGGAGAGGTGCTCCAGCCCTCTGACTGTCTTCAAAAAAGAGTAAAAATTATAAAACATGTCTAATCATTACAGAAGACCAAGTAACAGAGAACTGTAATGTAATAAAACATGTTCTGTGATGCTGGTGGATATACTGTGCAGTGTTTAAGCAATGTAACTTCAACATAGTTGATTTTACTGGTTTTAATTACCTGGACTATCTGAAGAAAGCTTACTCCCTACCTGAGTTTTGCTCAGTTGGACTTGCTGGTATCTTTACTAATACTGGATTTTCCTGTTTTCCCTGTAGCCTGTAACACGGCCACCTGTTCCAGCACACCAGGTGCCCCCATACAAAGCTGTTTCAGCCAGGTTCCGGCCACTCACCTTTTCTCAAAGTACTCCCATTGGCCTGGACCGGGTTGGACGGAGGCGGCAGATGAGAACATCTGATGGTAAGATGAGCAAGTATTTAACTTTGAAGATCTCAAAGTCATACCCCAGGCTGAGCAGGAATTAGAATATGGTATGGAACATGAAAGGGTGCAAACCAACTCAGTGACAAATTAGTACCCAGCTAAATTTCTTTGTTTTGCAAGTTTCTTATTAGTAGCTGTTGTGCTCATGTAAAACTTGTTTGTCACATCTGCCGTTTGACACTGCTATGGTTTATTGTTCTGTATCACTTACACTCCTGTATTTTCCACTCTCTATTTGCATCCTTGCCTGAAGATAACAGAGAGTGAAGGAAGTGAGGTCTAATATGCTTGAGTTTATGCCTGAATCCTAGCCACACCGCACATGTACTTTTACTACTTAGATAGGCAAGCCTTAAATAAGTAGCCCAACCAGGGCTCTGCTGCATGAAGGACAGGTTCTTGGAAAACATTGCCTTTTTGGAAGCATTGCCCTTTATCAGACTCTGTACTCTCTGTATTTTTACTGTAATTGTTTACTGTTAGCATGCAGTGCTATCTGGAGTTAATAGAAAGTCCTGTCTAGTATTAGTGGAACATTTCTTCACAGGTGGGACCAGAAGACTCTGGGTTAATACCACTTGTGTTCTTTCAGACCACTGTGAGCATAATCTGAATAGTTATTCATGTTTCACTGGCAAGGTTTGGAAATAAAAGCCATATTTTCGCTTTATATCCTTCAGTGTTAATAATGACCAAAACACTGCTGGGAACCTTCTCCCTGAATCTTTTGAATCATGGCCTTACCATGATTGAAGTAGGAAACTTAACAAATAGCATTTTCAGTGCTTCTTTATTATAATTACACATATGTTTAGAAGTCAGTATGTGGCTTCTGTGGTTCTAAGGTAAGTTAATATGCAATGATGTCCAAATCCTGCTCAAAAAATACCTCAACAACAAATTAATTTATGTAAGAACATGCTAAAACTGTGTTTTTCTGTCTTGAACATGACAGTTTTCTTCAGAAACAGACTTGAGACTTTCTAACTACAGCAAATACTGTATCAGTATTTACCTTTTAATTTATATTGTAGTAAAATATTGGAAACTACTTTAAAATCCATGTTTGGATTGTGTTCTTGCTCTATGCATCTTAGTATACTTAATGATCCAGATCAGACATCGAGGTAAATTAGACATCTAATGCTGCAGCCCTTGCTGAGATTATGTCCATGATTCCAGAAGGATCATTCACAGAATAACAAGTCTAGCTGTAAGCTAGTCTGGAAAAAAAAGAGGATCTTTTATTATCACAGAGTAGGAATTATTTTTCTATTTTTAGTTATCCTTTCCAATTCATGTTTGGAAACCTCATGAAATAATATTAGTTACCTAGACAACTGCTTAAAAGCAATATTTTTCCAGGTATTTGGCTTCTGAATAACTGATCTCCTAAACATAAGCATCAGGATGACAAATACACAAACCAAGAGTTCTGCCATTTTTAAGGCAATGAAGCCAAAGCAATATTGGGTGTGACTTTTATGGGTCCTTACAAACGTAGAAGTGGATCAGGAAAAGCTTCTGAAATCAAAACTCTGAAAGCAAGGAGGGAATATCATGGACTTCACAGTTTGAAAGCAGTTGCAAAGATCTGTTAAGTAGCTCCAGCAGAAAATAGTAAAGTGACCAGTGTCATACATTCTGATCTCTTTCCTTTCTTCTCTTAAATCACAAGGCATTTCCTTGTCTTTGAACATGTGAGAGTTTTTTGTTTGCTCATGCACAGTGAAATTTGATAGTACAAAAGCCCTTTATTATAGAAAGTAATTCTAAACCCAAGCACTGAAAAACCAGTAGTATCTTATTTTAGTTACTAGCTAAAGCCTAATGCATTGTACGTCTTCCTTTTATAACAATAGGATATAGAAGTAAATTTTTTGAAAAACGGCAGTTAGAAGACAGTGAAATATCATCTGTAGGAAACAGAATAATAATCAGATAACACATAAGGGAAAATTCACTTGAGACTTATTTTGCTACTCTTACTCTTAAAGGGTTACAAGTTTTAAATTATATTAAAGAGGTTGCCTAATTTTCACAGTAGAGCAATTTTTATAATTATCTTAAAACCCCATCTTTTTTGTATATTTTTGTGGGGGACTTGAATTTTGCTAAATTGATTGGTAAACTCCTTTAGATAGGCTCAACTCTGAGTAAGTAGGGTGCGATTCAGCTCAAGTTTAAGTCACCTAAATTTATTCTAAATGCAGGTACCTACATAAGAGTTAAACTTTAGTACACCTGTTACAGGCAGTAGAGGACTAATGCTTGATTAAGTTACCCATCCCAAGGTCCAGTGCTGTGTGGGGTACCTGAGCATCTGCCTGCAGTTGGCAGATACGACAGAGGACCTATGGGAGACCCATTTCTTTCTCCAGTGGCAGCTGGAGGCAAGCAGGGTACCCAGAATACTTAAAATGGTGCTAAGTAGCTATGTTTAAATGACTGATCTGAGGTCCTTGTCATTGCAGTCAATTAAGGTTAAAGTAGAATTGCCTTGGATGAGGTGAATTGCTCTCAGCTGTTTTAATTGTGACCAGTACCTGCTGATTTAGATGGTTCATTTGAATGTGGATGCCGGAATTTAGATAAATAAATTTACGTCTTTACTTTCAGTAGTATCCTGTTTGTCTGCAGTGTTAAATAACAGTCAGATTTTCCCCATTTCAGTCAAAGTTGAGTAACTGAGTATGTTTCAGCCTGTATGGAGCACAGCTCAGGGACAACTCAGGAGAGTGGTCAGTTTTCTTAAGAAAAGAGCTCATGAGCGGAGTCAGATGTTCAGTATCTTCATAAATAATGTGGGAAGAGTAGTATAAAGTGAAATGGTAATTCTTGCCGGTATACTAAATTATTCACAGAAGTAAAAGCCAGACACAAGGCATTGTACTGGTGGCAATGTTGATAAAGACAAGGTAGTGCACATGGAGGAGGAACCAGAGCCTAGTGTGCTTGCAGAAGAAGGGACTCTGGTTTGGGTATTGCCATTCAGGAAAAGATCTTACAATCCTAACAGACATTTTAAAGTGTTAGTACAGTGCACAGTAACAGTCAAAACAGTAAATAAAAGGGCAGGATTTTGTAGGAAGGAAATAGAGAACAAAACAGAAAGCCCAATTGTGCAACTGGTGTGTGTGTGGGGGGGCATCTCACCTTTCCTTTCTATCCCAAAAGGCATTTTTCACAGGGGGTGATAAAGAGAAAGGCAAAAGACAAGAAAACCGACCCAGTGTCTCTGGGAGGAGTGATTAACGCAGCTAGGGCTCTGCAACACGGAGAAAAGGACAGTAGGAGAATAAAAGTTTGTTTTGCATAGAAAAAATGAACAGATAATATTTTTTCCAATAATGTAAGAACTAAAGGGCACCAAATGAAATCACCAGAGAGCAAGTTCAAAATAAAAGATAGTTTTCATACTCTAAACTATGAAACTAATTGCTTCACATGATATTTCACATCCCAGCAGTTTGCAAAAATTCAGAAAGTGGTTTGAAAAATTCAGTACATTAGACGGAAAGGTGCCATTTCTGCCCTAGGAGGGATCTGACTCTGATCTGCAGATAGGTGGAATTTAGAAAAGTACATCAGAAAAATACCATTGCATGCCTCATCTATTTTTACATTCTTCCCTGGACATCTGCTACTGGCTGCTGTCAGAGCAGTGGTTGGGGGTTACCTGTGGTCTGCCTCAGGGTGATGAGTTCTGTGATACTAGGGTATCTAGAATTGGATTTTTTTGAGGCAGGTAAACTAGCTTTTACATTTAGTATTTTAGTATATGCTACCCAGAGCCTTTTCAGAGTGCCCTCTGCAGCGGGTAAGCCAGCTCAGCATGGATTTGGATGAGGCCACTGTGGACTAGACAAACCTGCCAACACCTAACCCCAGATGAGTACTTTTGTGGTCATTCAGTTTGTGGTTGCACAGTAGCTAGATGTGCCTGTGCAATGGAGGGAGAGCAGACGCCGCTCCATCCTAGCAGCATCCCATGGAGGCATTAGGTTAGTCATTGGACAAAAATGCACAGTCCATTCCGTTCTGCAAAAATCAAACCAAAAGACTGCTTTTCAGAGGTTGTTTTTAATGTATCTTCTAAAAGAGCTGTATGGTGTTTGATCTGGTTTTCCTGTAGCAGTTCAACTGTTTTTCCCTGGAGGATAGGCGTTTCATATGGCAGAGAGCTTGTGCTCTGGCTGATTGAAAGCATGAAGCCTTCACTTGCAGGTCCCAGGATCATCAGCACTTCAGTGCCACTTCTGTTTGCTGGGTTGCTTTGTTTTAGTGGTTTGTGCCAAGAAAAATGCACAGGTTTGTGCCAAGTGTATGAATATTTTATAATATCCAGTAGCTTATTTCTACTGTGCTATCCAACAAGAGTCCTTGCAGAAAGAAATAATACGGAAGTTTGGGAGATTCAGAAGAGAATTCCTGTCAGTCTCCCATGCAGTGAAGCACAGACAGGATTTTTGCAGGAAGATGGCATTAATATTGCAGGGCCTTATTTGACCTTTCCTCCTCTGTCTGAGGCAGTGCTGGGGGAAACCATGTGATGTCAGTGGGTGTTGAGAAGTCACTGTGTGCAGAAATGCCTCCAGGGTTTTGTGAACATATCCCTGGAGGAGACAGTCCCCAGTCACAGGACAGGCTGAGCAGGTAAAGAAGAAGCCATAAGGATTAAGGAGCTTTCCAAACTGTAAGCACAGTGCTGTGTACAAGCATAAGTTGCAGCAGGCTTTGTGCTCTGCTGATGGCAGCAGCTCTTGCTTTTGCTTTCAGTGCATGGACTGATCCAGCTTCGCTGCAGGATGATACAAACCTAAAGGTGGGGATTGCTGGCCTGTGGTGAATGAATGAGGTTGTGCTCTGGCTGGGTCAGACCCAGAGAAAGCTGAATGGTTTGAGTGCTTTCCTGCTTTATTCCCTGTTTTATGAACCAGCTGAATTAAGTTTGTAGTTTCAGTGAGGAAATGTCTCTAGCCTCCCCTGTTTTTCCTGAGAGCAATCTGCTGCAGCCTTTACACTTGTGCTGCTTGTGGCTGTGAAGCAAGAGAAGTTTTAATAGCTGTGCAAAAAATACCTTAATTGTTTACTTCTGTTGGAATCTTAACTGGTATATTATGACAAAGATAGACCAATACTCCAAACAGTGTTGTAATACAGGGAACTCCCAGCTCCCACCCAGATCTCTCTCCCTTTGAATTGCAGTCATTTGAATATAGATTGAAATCGCATGTAGCTGCTTTAATAAAAAAAAAATGCACTCCTTGCCTTGCTGCACTCACCATTTTCAGACACTGTGGGAGCGGTCTGGGCGGCTGCAGGCACAGCGTGGCCGGGGACAGGCAGCCAGGTTTTGTTTCTTTTCTGGAACTTCCTCCCTAAGGGCACCCCATGATGTCAGAGAGCTGGGAGCTGGGAGCCAGGCTGAGCGGCTGAGTGCACCGCTGGCAGTTCCCAGTCAGGCTCTGGAGGCACTGCCAGGAGCTGAAGGCAGTGAACAGGCTGTTTCTCTGAGCTGTATGTAGCTCAGAGCCTTTTCTGATCCTTCACCAGCCCTTTAGGACTGAGAATCACCTGTTAGAGGTCAAATCTTTGCCTTGGGGTCCAGTCTGACAGCAGCATGGTAGCCAGGGGGGCAATGGCACGATTTTGGAGTCTGGAGAGCCTTCAGATGGGTACGTGTGAGTAGAACATGCTCTCTCTTGCTAATTTTTACGGTGTTTTTAGATTGAACTGATAAACAGTGGTAGTCAGGGGGCCTGATTCTGGTCACAGTAACTCCGTGTCATCCATGGGAACCTGCAGCCTTACACTGCTGACAAAGCTGCTAGGAGATCTGAATCAGTCCCAGGCTGTCTTTTAAGTTTTTTGCATCCCGTTGGTGCAACTGGGAAAGCATACCCCTCCCTCTGATATTTGTCTGTAAACAATAGAGGAATAGATGCAGAATGCAAGTGGCTGATTTCACTTGAGTCTAACTACAAAGTCAATATAAGCTTGTTGATTTGGTACAGAATAATGAACAGTTATCGATCCTAAAATTGTAGTAATTTTTTGTCCGGAGCCAAATGAATTAGGTTATTTTGATGTGCTGTTACTGGAACAAACCAACAGGCAGTACTGATAATATAGTATAAAGGATCACTAGGATTAATTTTTTTTATGTTGCTTTATAAGATATATATTGATTTAATGAAATATTTGTTTTCAGATTTTGTTAACAAAGCAGTTTCAGTAAGTTTTGCAAGATGTATTTTAAAAGTTTATCAGTGCTTGGATTTATGAATCTGTAGGGGAAAAAATTGTTTTTTAAAACAGGAATTCTCCATTCTCCCATTTTAGGCAGATTATACCATTAATGTGAATGTATATTTAAAATGCTGGGGAGTGGAACAGAATGGTCAAATAGGCATGTTCTGTTATTTCAAGAGTATGCCATATTTTTCTGCTTTTAATGGAAAGAAAAATCTTTCAAGGTTTTTGGTAAATCTGTGTGGTAATCTGCTTTGATCTCTATTGCAAGTTAATACTCAGATGACCAAAGATGCTAGTGATGGTATGAGTGCCCATAAGGAGGGAGTTGTAGTATTTCTCCCTATAACATAAATAGAGATGGCAGCAGTGTGCCTATTGGTAGTAGCTGTGTGGAGTAAAGCCAGGAGTCATCTCTTTGCAACTCTCATCCATCTGGAGCCCA
Source organism: Corapipo altera (assembly GCF_003945725.1). NCBI lineage: Eukaryota > Metazoa > Chordata > Aves > Passeriformes > Pipridae > Corapipo > Corapipo altera. The sequence continues at coordinate 72,316,498 of NW_020884872.1, forward strand.
GAGCTCAGCAGGCAGGCTGTACCCAGGTTTGAAGCAGGGTAGAGAAGAGGCAGTGTCAGGGCCCTGCTGCTCGGCCTTGCTGCTTGGTGGATTTGGCAGTTTCAATAATTCTGCTTAAAGGTCAGGAGTAAGAGATGTTCTGCAGGCTGTGCAGCAGCTTACCTGGGACACACTGACCTTTAGAAAAGGAGTCAGTGCTAGAAGCCCATTCTGAATTTTACTTGATTTTTTGCTTTTTGTTTTTAATGCATTTTTGAGCACTGTATGATCTTCAGACTCTACTTATTCACAGCTTGGGCCTGCCATAGGAATAAATCTTTAGGGACAAATAAACAAGGACCGGAGAGTGCACCTAGGCACCAGTCCACTGGTCATGAACACTTCTTGATTGCCAGCTCATCCCGATGGGTTTGAACATTATAGCCATCTTTCAAAGGCAAACCCATGTGGACAGGGTCCAGCACTGAGCAGGATGGGTGTCAGTCAGTCAGTATGACTTGTTCCTGAGATCAGGCCCCAGTCCTCTTCATCTGCCAGTACAGAGATGATTGCTGAAAGGATCTGCCACCCAGTGGTGTACCCCAAATGGATTTTACAGTTTTATGCTGTAATATGTACATAGTGACAGTCACTTAAATGGTGTTTCTCTTGGTTTATGTGGTTGTGTAATAAGATGAAGCCCATCTTAGTGCTGGTCTCTATTTGTATACAAAGCTGCCTCTCTGGTTAGAAAATCTGCAATTGTCAAACCAAGAATTTTTTTGTGATTTAAGGCAATTAGAACAAGTTTTCTGTTGAGCAGTTACTCTGTGCTCAGTCCAGACTCCCTGTCCCCTCAGATCTTCATGCTGCTAGAGCTTCCCCCGGCACTTGGGAGAGGAGGCAAGCAGCCGGCACAGAGCAGGGGCTATGGTGGGTGGGCACAGAGGTGTTGGGTCCTTATGTCCCTGCAGGGGATGTGATGGTGTGAGGGCACTCAGCCTGGGCATGACAGTGTCCCTGCTGACTGCTGGGGGCTGCTGGGGCTCTCTCACCTGCCACGTGGAAAACTGCATTGAGGCCTCCTTTCTCATACAGATAATTTGAGGTTTCCTCTGGGTAAAAAATAGTGAAGAATGATTGTTGTTCTATTTTTTGCATACAAAAATTTCTCAGTTTTATCAGTTGCTAAATGAGAAAATTCTGAAAAAGAGTAAAAAGTATTTAATGATAGAAAAGTGGTTTTCCTGAGAGCTCTGCTGCCTTCCACTTCTGCTGTTATTGTTATATTCATGACAACAAAGGCAATTTCTCAGCAATTCCTCTTGCATTGTTGTTTTTCTTGGAATCATAAAAATGATGAAGCAAACAGCTGTTGCACCTTTGTTTTAGTTGCTGCAGATGGCGGGACTGAATCTTCAGCCTTAGTGGATGACAATGGCAGTGAGGAAGATTACAGCTACGAGGAGCTCTGCCAAGCTGCTCCCAGGTACCTGCAGCCCGGAGGCGAACAGCTAGCAATTAATGAGGTAATGTCTGGGGCTTTGCACTGCGCTGAAACGATGGGGCAGGGGTGGGACAGGGACAGGGATGGGGGATGCAGAGGGATGTCTTCCACAGGTCTGAGATTTTGTATTCATAAAAAGTGCAATGGTAGTAGCCAGCATTGCGAAGAATCCAGCAGCCATGGTGACCTGTCTCTGGCGGGGCCCACGAGCAGATGACAAGGGAAGAAGAGCACAGTGACTTGAACTTCACTGGGACTGTAACTCGTTAGCCTGCGTAACTGCTCTGGATCAGGATTCTAATTGTTCTCACTAATAAATACATGCATAGATTTCTGAAAATACGGAATTTTAGTTTTATCCTGTAATAGGAATAATCTTAGGTGCTGTAGTGAGGTATTTTTATATTTTTGTAATCTATGAAGTGTTCATAGTTTATCTTTTGTCCTTCACAATCTCATTTTTTTTCTATCTTAGCTGATATGCGATGGCACTGTTGTCTATGCAGAGGCTCTCTGGGACCATGTCACTATGGATGATCAAGAGCTGGGCTTCAAAGCTGGAGATGTCATTAGAGTTCTAGAAGCTTCCAACAAAGATTGGTGGTGGGGAAGAAATGAGGACAAGGAAGCCTGGTTTCCAGCCAGCTTTGTCAGGGTGGGTAACTCTTGCTTTTGCACCATTACGGGATTCCTGCCAGAGTATGGCAGTTGTCACAGCATTACATTTCAGAGAAGGGCCCTGATGGTCAGCGTGTTTGTAGCTGATGTCAGTGGTGTAACTCCTAAGGAGTTCACAAGGAAAAAAACAATAGAGAATCACACCCCAAGGTCCCTTAGCTCCTCTAACACTTTCTACTCTGTCTTCTTCCTTTGTGTGGTCCTTTTGTAACCCAAGGAATTTCTCAAGCAGAGATTACAGCAGCAGAAAGCTCAACCAGGAGCCATTACTATACAGAGAGGACAAAACAGTTTTCATAAAGGTGTGGTGAAAGCTATGCTGCAGGGATTTTTTGGTAAAATAGGACTTAATTTATTATCACAACATTGTGTAGACATCTAGTACACAGTCTGAACTCCCCAGTCAGAACTCATGCAGATTAATGACAGTATAACTCTCAGATGGTATAAAATTGAAGTATGTTTTAGAAAGTAACTTGAACTACTTTTTGAGAGCCTGTGGTGAAGCTTGGGCCACATTGCATGAAATACTACACAAAACGCTAGATGTGGTTCTTAATTTTGCTCTTCCTAGGTCTCCAGCCAACATGGGCAATAAAACAAAAGTCAAAAAAGGATATGCTGTTATCCATATCGTACAGATGGGGAACTGGTGCAGAGGGAAACTATTTAAAAGTGGTTCAGTTGTCTACTTTTGTAATTTTACCCATACACTAGCTTGGCCAAAATAACACCTAAACTATTAGTAAGTGTCAGAAATAGCCTTAAGCCTGAAAGTACCTGGGCAACACAACATGGTATCTTTCAGAATCTATGAATAGTAGAAAGCCATGTATTGAACCAGACAGAAATCTCAACACTTTGTTTGAATATGCAGTGGGCACAATGGGACGATTCCTATTATGGAACCCCCTCTTTAAGGTAAGATTGGGAAAATTTCTGTAGCCAGTCTTCTCTTAATTGTAAGAAGTTAGTAACAGTTTTACCATATTTTGTAAAAGTTTCTGCTTTATTCTAATCCCTTTGTTTGTTCTGGCTGCAGCTGCGAGTTAATCAGGAAGAAGTGCCAGAAAATTGTAATAGTATCCAGGATGAAGAACAAGATGCAGATATTAGCAAGCATCGCCAGAAAATAGCTGAAAACAAGGATCAGATGAGAACCAATGTTATACAGGAAATTATGAACACAGAACAAGTCTATATCAAGCATCTCAAGGACATCTGTGAGGTACATGCTTTAACCTGAGGACATTCTGCTCACCTAATATGAACAAAACATATAAGCTGAGAACCAGCGTGGTTTCTCATATCAAAATATTCCCAGCTGAGCTTCTGAGGCTGTCAGTCAGACCCTTCTTGTGTCCTTTTACAGCTTTCCTCTCTGCTGATTGCCACGAGGCATCGCTTCCTTTTTTAAAAAAACAATTCCGTTTCTGACAGGGAAAAAGTGCTTTGCTTATCTGACTGCTATTTCTGTAATAATGAGAGAAGGAAGTTCAGTTTATTTAGAACTTTTTACCACATGGTTTATATAGAAAACTTTGAGTAACTTTAATGTTACAGTTAGGGACAAAACTTTTTGAAATTAACTTGAAAAGAGTATTTGCTGAGTGTGGGGTTCTTTTTTTGTTGTTTTCTCAAACAAAGGGACTTTTGCTGGATGCTTAGAAGCTGTGAAGAAGTCTAAAGGTGTTTTAGATCTACCTTGCTTGTTTGAACCATAAAATGTAGGGTGTTTTCTGCTTCTTTGTTCGAATTTTGTTGGAGGCCCACACTTGGACAAGAAGCTTCTTAATACTCTTCACTGAAGTTTGCCTCTTTTGGCATGAACTGTGATGCATTTGACCTGCATTTGACTTATATTTGTGGTTAGCATCTGGAATGGTGCTAAGCAACTTACCAAAATATTCTTCGTACCCTAAGTTTGCTAAGTCTGTCCTTGTATTTGTCATGCTGCCATCCTTTACCACTTATTATTAGATTATTTCATGTACAACAAAGTAGATAAGACAGTGGTGTTTTTTTGTGGTTTGGTTTTTTTTTGTCGTTGTTTTTGGGGTTTTTTGGTGGGTTTTTTGGTTAGTTGGTTGGTTGGTTGGTTTTTTCCGTTTGTTTGTTTTGGGGTTTTGTAGATTTTTTGTGGTTTTTTTTTTTTTTTTAATTTTTAGATCAGGCCTTTTTTATGCATCTTGAAGGAAAAAATTGGGAAAAAAGGCAAAAATTGGTTACTAATTGGCTGATTTTAAAAAACATTAAATGTAAATTTTGTCATTTATGTTTGTTATTTCCTTAAGGTAGTGAGCTTGATTGTGTGCATAAAAGATCAGGGAGGAACTTTTATGCTCAGCTATGTTGCTGCCTTGGTTAGCTGAGTTCTAGAACTACATTCATAGTCATAATATCTTAGACTGATATTAATTAATTAATTAATTTTCTCTAGTACATACATTCTGTGCCTCTTTTTAAAAATCTGACATGCCTCTGAGTTTAGTACTAGAGAGCAAACACACACTTTCCAAGTAGAGAAGCAATGCACCGAATTCAACATGTGGGGTAGAGATGGTCTGCTGTCCTCAAAGCGAATCCGTACGGTGGTGCAAGCAGGACATAAGACTGAAATTATACTCAAGTAAGACTAAGCCAGAAAAGCTCTGGCAGACAGTAATCCATACTTGCAAGCTCAACAATAGAGTGAATCACTAGGGCTGGTGCAGTCAGGATCAAGAAGCTGGATATACCCAGAAAACACATTTTACATTCAAGAAGTGTCTGCAGTCTGTATTACAAGAGCTGCACAGGAATTAGTTTTCCTTGTTGGTGCAGTAGGAAATGTGGCAGCTGGCTTGCAGCATAGCCACTGCACAGCTCTCAAAGCAGATGGCTGGGGAGGAGACGGGAATATTCATAACAGTGCCAGCAATATTCAGTATTGCTTCCTGGTAAACCTCACCAGAGCGACTGCAAGGCTATTTCAGCTGTCTGCTTCCGAAGCAATTTGGAGGAGACCAGACTGACAGCAGCCAAGTGGAGGAGCCTGGCAGATAACCCCTATCATACCATTTAACCTTTGCACTCCTCTGAACCTCGGCACCCTAACAGATAGGAGAGTATGAGCACAGCAGCTATTCCTGAATATCCAGTCTCTACATTGTATCCTGCTCGCCACGCTCAGCTTTGTGGAACAGGTACCTGAAGATATGCCAGCTGTGCATACCAGTACTTTAGCTCTGGTAGACACTGTCTTTATATTAATTGTTTCAGGGTTTGTTCTAATGTGCATAAAGAAGAATTGTTATGACACAGAGAAATTGCTGTGAAAAAAGTGAAAGTAGCAGCACCCTTGGGACCTAACATTGGGCTGACATTGAACAAGGAGGTGCAAATGGGCTTTACACACTCTGCAGGTTTCTTGTTCTGTGATTCATTTACGGTCCTGTGAGACAGGAGTTGGGCCACAATAATCAATGTGTAAACATTTTAGATGCAAATCTGAAATCTGAACTTACACACCTGTGCACGTATGGCTGGGAAACCACTTACCTGCCCGTAGGTCACGGGGGTTTGGCCAGCTCAGATGGGTTTGCTCAGGGCAGAACCTGTTTGACATCTTCCAGCTAATGAGTGTTTTTTATTTCATTTCCAGGGTTATATTCGGCAGTGTCGTAAACATACAGGAATGTTCACCACAGCTCAGTTAAGCACCATTTTTGGAAATATTGAAGATATTTACAAGTTCCAAAGGAAGTTTCTGAAGGATCTTGAGAAACAGTACAACAAAGAAGAACCTCATCTAAGTGAAATAGGATCATGTTTTCTTCAACATGTAGGTTGCAAAAGTTGATTTAATTTATGAAATTAATAAAATATGATAATAAAATGCCATGTTAGGAGGGGATTTTAGTAACAAATGCTTCTCAAATACTAAACCAGCTTCTCAAATACTAAACTGTAATGATCACAGTTGAGCTGGACTATTTGCAGTGATCTCACATTTGGCATGCAAAAACTTCATAAAGAAATTAAAGAAGGAAGGTGGTGGGGAAAGAGGTTGTGAGTTCTTGATAGACACTTGCTAAGCATATAGTTGTCTTCCCCAGGGAAAAGTACTTCTTAAGGCGCATTTGATTATCCTGACTGAACAGAGATCTTTATTTCTGTGTTCTGACAAAGAAGGTACAGGGTTTTGACAGTTATGAAGTAGATTTCTGCATAGTTTCAAGGCTCATCAGCCTGGAAACAATATAGAAAATGGATTAATTTATCTGATTATATATAATAGATGTTACAAAAATAACTTTTTTTCTTTATAGACAAATACTTCAGTAAAGCTGTAACTTTTTTTTTTTTAATAGCAAGAAGGCTTTGCTATTTATTCAGAGTATTGTAACAATCATCCCAGTGCCTGCATTGAACTTTCCAAACTAATGAAACAGGGCAAATACCGCCACTTCTTCGAGGCCTGTCGCTTGCTTCAGCAGATGATTGACATTGCCATTGATGGTTTTCTTCTCACACCTGTTCAGAAAATCTGCAAATACCCTCTGCAGCTTGCAGAATTGCTCAAATACACCACTCAGCAACACAGGTGAGAGAGTAAAAAGAACAAATTCTGTAACAGTAGTAACATCTACTTACTCAAGTTTTCTGGTTAACACAACACTGAGGCTTTTGAGATCAGGAACAAAACTGCCATGGGCCACTATAGACAGGGCGTCTTGGAACCATCACAGATATTACCAAAAACAGTATCTGAAAATGCAGTACAGTGGACTGGGAGGATGCAAGACAGAATGAGGAGTAAATCAAAAAAGGAGAAGGAAAAGAAGTTGATGCTGAAATAGGATGCAGGGAGGGATGTGTAACTCAGAGTGAAAAGAAGGCCAATGTGTCAAGGAAGTGAAGGAGAAGGAAAACCAGAGAAAAATGGGGGAAGATGCATAAAAGTTGTGGATGTAAAAAAACGGTGTAGAGGGTCTTAGAAAAAAAGATGCACTCTGAGCATGTTTGGAGGTAATGTTTTTTAGAATCCTAATAGTAATAAACATTGCCTTTGTTTGTAATAAAGTCCAGATATTAGGTTTTCATCTGGGATAAATGCGAATTTCAGTTGCAGGTTATTACCCTTTCTGGTATACTCCTGAGCTGATTAAATCTTTGACTAAATTAAGATTTTATCTTTAAGTGTCTATCTTTTTAACTTGCATAACTGCAAGAAGAATGTTCCATTGTGACCCCTGTGCTCAAAGTCCAAATGCAGCCTGAGGCAGTGCTTCCTTGGCCAGAGTCCATATTTTTTTAACCTTGAGAAAATTGCCCTTAGAGCCCACGGGATTTTTGCCAGGGCCAAAATACAAGATCCGTGAAGCACTGACATTCAGGTGTGAAATGCCTCCATTCAGTTTTGTGGCTACCTGAGAAGTGCTGCAATAACAGTTACTAACATGAGTTTCTCTTTCACTGGTACTAATTTTAGGAAGTTTATTCTGTGAGCTATTAAACCTGTAGATAAAGTGACAGCAAGGTCTCGCCACCTTTGGCCCATAGTACCCGTTTTCCTCTTCTGTGGCACAGCATCCAGAGACACCTACAAGCACAGACAGGCGCCCACTGTACAGAGTTATTCACAAACAGGCAGACCTGCACCCACATGGAACCTTGGTAAAGCTCCAGCCAGCTGGTTTTTTGGTAGCATTTTGTTTTCATAAAAAGTTTGAAGTTCTGATGCGCACAGCCTGCTGTGAAGGCCACAGGTTTTGAAAGAAGCGTGGAATAACATACCAACAGAGAAAGAAGGAATCAAGATAAGGAAGGGCAAGTGTAGCGGTATGGATATTATGTGGTCATCTTCCTGACATTTGTAGGATCCTATTATTGCTAATCTCACTTTTTGTATACAGTGTGGCAGAATAGAGTTTCCATAGATATAAAAAGAGAGAAGAGAGAATGCACAGATTTAGAAGGGAAGTGCATCCATCAGCAGCAGCCAATTAAAATTGGAACTGAGACAGAATCAGATAAAAAGGACAGCAAGACTAACCCCTTTGCAGGATTTATTTCTGGCTCATGCTGTGTTCTACCTCTGGCTTCCTTTTCTGCTAGAGGCATTCTGATAAAAGAGGGAAAGCAGCTGCTTGGCTGGGAGTCCTAAGGCAAGAAATATGTCTTTTCCCTTCTCTCTTCTCAGAGACTCCATTTGGGAAAGGTGAAGGAGTAATGGATGATATTCAGAGGCAAAAAAACCCCTGAACATTGGGGAGATTCATAGGCATGTTGGGAGGTCAGGGATAGAAGGAGGAGAGCAGAGCACTGGAAGAAGGACAGGAGGACTGACCTGAATTGATTGTACTCAAGCAGGCAGAGGAAGGTGACCATCTTGGCTCTCACACACTTCTCCCATGGAAACAGGCTGCCACCTTAGTACTGTTGCCTTGAATTCTTCTCTCTTGTGCCCATATTCTTGGGTTCCTCACTGACCCTGTTTGGGGTTGCTTTTGGTATTGTGTTCATTGACCTAGCCACTGGAAACAAGGAGAAAATACAATTGTTAAACACAATTGAAAGAATGTCCTTTCCAATAAAATCCCACTAAAATTTTGCTTAAAAACACAGTCCTTTGGTGAAATGTAGCTATCTCTGAGGTCAGTGGGAGTTCTACCATTGTTTTCAGTAGATGTTATTGCAGTTCATTAATCTATCTCCTCTTCCTCCTTCCAGCAGTTTAGTAATTTGGTCCTGGACAAGCCTAGCAGTACTGCAGCACTGAATTGCACAGGCTACTGTGTGAGGTTTGGGATAGCTGAGAATCAGGTCTCTCTTATTTAAGTACCCTGAGTAGAGGGACAAGTGAGTAATGTGGGCTAGCACTTGCCACGGCTCATGACTGCATCATGTCCATTGCATAAGTGATCTTTGAAACATGCCTACATTTCACAGTGATTATAACAACATAAAAGCTGCATATGAGGCTATGAAGAATGTTGCGTGTCTGATCAATGAGCGAAAACGGAGACTAGAAAGCGTCGACAAGATTGCACGTTGGCAAGTCTCTATCGTAGACTGGGAGGTGAGTGTCAGCCTGTCCCTTTTCTGAGCAAAGGTACTGTGTACGATACTTGATGTTCCCTACAGCATATGTCTTTCTGCATAGGTTGTTGTTTGTGGTGTCTACTTTTCAAGCGGTCATTGCTCAGTTAAAAGTCCAGTTGCTTCATTTGCAATGATTCTGTTACTGATTCACTTTGTTTATAGTTCAGGAAGAGCAAGCATGCTTTAACGTGGACATTGTCTGTGAGATGAAATGACAAAATGTATTTTTTTTAATAATAGAGCTATCGAATCTCCTTTGGAATTTTGGTAGTTCTGTCAGAACTGAAACCTGTTTCACTGACTTAAGAAGAGTTTCCTCTTCTTTATGCAGATATAAAGTAGAGCAGAACCACAGTCATTAAATTTACCTCTATGACATTATTTACACTGTGTTACATTTTCAAATCTAATAATAAAAATACAAGAAGAGTGAACTTAAAACTTGATTATACAGTGAGACTGGTTAGGCACACAGTGAGATCTTAAAATATTATTTACTTACTACATATATATCCATATCTATATCTTCCTAGGGACCAGATGTGTTAGCCAGAAGCTCAGAACTGATCCACTCAGGAGAACTGACCAAAATATCAAAACAAGGCAAAAGCCAGCAGAGGACTTTCTTCCTTTTTGACCATCAGCTTGTGTTCTGTAAGAAGGACTTGCTGAGAAGGGACATCTTGTATTATAAAGATCGTATTGACATGGATGAAATGGAAATTGTGGACATCGAAGATGGCAAAGACAGAGACTTTAACATTAATGTCAAGAATGCTTTTAAGATAATAAACAGAACAACAGAAGAGATTCATTTGTTCTGTGCAAAAAAACAGGAGGATAAAAAGAGATGGATTGAGGCATGCGAAAGTGAGAGGAGAAGAGTTCAAGAAGACAAGGAAATGGGTGAGTGGAAGAATTTCCTCTCTGAACAGTAGTTAAAACAAAGGGGAATGTTTTTGCTTTTGCCATTCTTTATGTTTTGTGCAGATGTGCATCTGTCATCTGAAACTGGTGTCCCTTTCTTACCCAACAGTTTAGCTGTGTGAGTGAAGCCTATTCAGGTGTGCTTGCCCTGTCACTGTGGCCAAAGGTCCAGGGCAGTTAGTGTCACCCATATGATTCTGGTGCATTATGAAGCAGAATGAGAGATGAGATATGACAAGATGCAATTCACAAAGACCAATCAATAATAAAAATCAATCTAAAATCCTGTCACTTTTATATGAATTATTGGCCAAAAATATCTTTTTGTAAAGGACACTTTATGACAAAGCCAAGCAGCAATAATTGTAGGTTTATACTGCCCATGTCATATAATGGCACCACCTCTGTCCAGGAGACCCATGGAGTTGCATGGCATCATTAGTTACAGACCCAACACTGGGCAGTGTACAGAGCCTAACCTTGAGCAAGCAGGAAAATACTAGACGGGCAGCCTGTGGGACACTCTAAGGGCAGTGTCTTCTGTGTGAATGTATATTTAGGATTTGCTCTTTTTTTTTTTTGCACAGTTTCATGCTTTCTTTAAGATCAGTGACGAAAGCTCCAGCAAAATTTCATTGGCAAAACATACACAAGGAAAACAGCAACGCTAATAAGAAAAATAAAACTCTTTTTAGTATTTCTAAAGTTAGTGCATCTGTGTGGGTTGACTGCTTGAGAACTTCTGTTTTTCATAACATTGGAAGTGCAGTGAAGTGGATGATAGAATTCAGAAGTTATTAAAATTTAAACAAGATACCAAATCTTATATTCCACATCCACTTAAAACACTTGATCAGAAGAATAGGAAGACAGGAATAACCCTTAGATTACAAATGTAAACCTTTTGATCTTAGTGGGTTTTTTTTTTGGTACAGTTGTAAGTATGACAAAAATAAGGCCTCCTCCATATGTATGTTAGATAATATAGCTGAAGAAAACACAAGTTTACCATTTCATACTCTAAAAGCAGTTTTAAGTCTTCCACATTGCACCAACTGTTGCAATTAACCTCAGTTGTCTCAAGTCTGAAATAAACAATGAAGGAGCCACAGCTAAACTCTCCTCAAACTTTCCAAACTCGACTCTCTTCCTGTTCTGAACATGTGACATTATGATCCTGTTGGGCACAACACTGATAGCTTTTATGAGTTACTACTCTGTGTAGAGCATGCTCTGTCACCTTGTACTCCTGGGGATGGGAGGTAGCTGCCTTCCCTAATTCACCTAAGCCGAACTCTGCAATAGTGGATATTGTAAAAGGGTGAACATGATCAGAAAGTAATAGAGCAGTGCTGAGGATCTGATGATAAGTGTCCACACAATCCCTTGTACAACAAAGTTACATAAAGCCTCCACTCCAGCATGCAATGAGAATACTAGTACAGTCACATGGAAGAACACTGAAGAGTAAAACACAGCTCCTGCACTTTTGTGAGCAGGACTGAGCAAAAGGAGATAAAGAGTGAACATTTTCCATTCCTGTCCTTTCTGATAAGCATTCTTGAGCTCTATGCCTCTTCCTGGATGGTTACTTTATGGAGCACTGGGAGAGTATGCTAAACAAGCTAAATGCTGTATGTCAGGATGCTTCTGAGGCTCACAATAGTGCTTGCCCTGGGCAGCAGCAGGTCTGTCTTGGTGTTACCATTCCTTCTAAGTGACACTGCTGCACAAATCCCCAAGCATGAGGAAACTGCAAAGGTGTAGCAGCTACAGCCCTAAATGTCATTATTTGTTCTTCTGGGACCTCATGAAAATCAGCATATGGTATTCAAAAGAGTAACCATTTGACAGTGGTGGCACTGACAGTGATAACAATGAGATTTGTCATAATAGCACTAAACGTTATTTAGGTCTGGGTCACAAACTCCCATGGTGCTCAGTGCAAGGGTTGCACAGGAGGGTCCATTGTGCTTGCTGCTCTTTAGGCACAGTGCAACATAGTGAAAAAAATATCAGTTAAAAGAGAAACTGTGGCAGTCTCTTCTGCCCTTGTAACATCCAGCCATCTGCAAACTTGCTTTTCAAATATTGCAACTCATTATTCTGGTGCACCTGTTTTGGGACAGGGATCATGAACCAGAGGAAAGGTAGTTGAACTGCAATATCAGATGTCCATCTGGTCTTGTGAGTGATCTTGTGAGCCACCACAGTGGCTTGGATGTTTTCTCCATTAATCAGAAGACTGTTTCTTTTCTAAACTTGCTTCCTTTTTTTGGCATAATTGAACATTTCCTTTAGCCAAAACCAGTGGAAAGGTGCCAGTATTCTCAACCTCAGGTTTAAATTTATCATGTTGATTTTGTAAGCTATCTTGCTGGACTTCCCACAAAGCCTCTAATCTAACCAGAGACAAATACATACTCTTCCAAATCGGAACTGCAAATGGCATTTTACTTCTATTTTCAAAGACACTTTAGTGTGAGTCACTGTCTCCCAAACTATATCTAGTTTTTCTTAGCTTTTATGAATATATGAGAAGAAAAGGCCACAGCCAGAAAATCCTTCTCCAAACCACTAATAGTAACCCTAAGAAAGTGGTCTGATCTCTGTTGATGAAATTGCTTTCATTTTTAAAAATGTTTCCTTGTTTCTCTAAAGGAAAAAAAGCCTGCAGAATAATATAAACTTCTGCTACCCCAAAATTATGGCTGTTTTAAGTTAATAGACTGATTTGTAATAACTTCTTCATAAGTTCAGGATAAAAAAGGGAGTTTTAAAAGTATAGAGAAGTGAAGGAAGATGCAAAATGGAAGCAAACCAGATACTTCATTTTGGCTTTGAGTCACGACTTCTCTGCTTTTTGTATGCATATGAGCGAAATGAATGCAGCCTTATGCATAGCATGAAATGAAACAGCATCATGTGCACCTTGTTGTCTCCTTGTGCAAATGTAACATATCCATGTATCTCACCTGTATTGTACACAGGGAGAGGAAACTGGAGTGCCTGTTCTGGCTCTCCAGACAACACCAGTCACTGGTGTCACCTTTTCTAGCAGATGTCTGGCATCTCTGTACTCATCACAGATCAGTCATACACCTATCACACGACAGTGAATAGTGTAGGGTTGACCACATAACTATAGCACCATGTAAGTTATACAAGTACGTGAACAGGTACATGAGAAACCTGAGTGGGGGATCCAGCCCTGGTCTGCTGCAGCCATAACCACACCACAGCCTGCTTCAGTGTCTGGCAGATTTTGTGATACTTTCCTCTGAGTGGAAGGAACAATACCAGTGACTTCAGTTTGTTACCCACGTTAGCTCAGAGTGAGTGAAAAAAAAAAAGGTTCTGAATTTGTGATCTATTACTTGGAGGCTTGTAGCCTTCAGAAATGTTAGTTTCTTCTTCTTTTTTTTAATCTCTTGTTATCTGGACTTATCTATGAAAAGAAATTTTTGTGTAGTTAGTTCACCAGTGATTGCCATTTGCAGGAACTGGAAAGGAGCTTTTTCATGTAATCTAAAGGCAAATCAAAGTTGTTCCTATCATTTTCCCAGTGAAAAACAATCTTTAAATTCATATGACAAAGTAAAACATACTTCTAAAAACTTCAGGTGTATTACTATTAAGTTTTACTAATAATTCTTAAAATACAGTTTACGTATTTGTTTTAATTTAACGTAATCAAGTATTAGGTACAGTAATTTTGTACTAGTGCCCTAATTTACACTTTGACATAGGTATGGAAATCTCAGAAAACCAGAAGAAACAAGCCATGCAGAATGCCCGTAAGTCAAGGCAAGGAAAAATTAAAGGTGGGTGTTCAGAATTGCTTTACATTCTTACTGTGTTCCAGTGATCTTTTTGTGAGGAAATAGAACAGTCTGGCTACAGTTGAATTATTCAGTCCTTTAAAAAAATTTAATGGTTTACATGGAGTCAAGTAATTGCCATTAACCTGTATTTTAATATAAAATTCCAATTCCTCTGTAAACTGTCTACTAAATGAGGTCCCCGGGCTTCTTCAGATGGGTGAGTCAGTTTTCTCTATATTAGAGAAGTAACTCAAGAGGTAAGGCAAGCTGTTTATTTAAGTGCATGCAGAGATTAAATTGTAAATGAGTGTTACTGATTCCTGCCTTTGCTTTTACTCAGACAGCTTGTTCTTCTTTACCAATTCTGTGCCTTGTTTAAACTGTCGTAAAGTTCTTTTTGCAAGCCACGTGTTCCAGTATTTACTTTAACACAGTCAAAATGGCTTCCTTCTGTCCCTAGACTAGAAGGAAGGATGGACTAGAAACTTGTTTAGCAGAAAACAGCTTTTTTATTCATTTTTTATTCATTTTCTCTCTCAGAAAATATGTTGTGATTTTGTCCTTTTCCATCTTAAAGTCAAACTTGGACAAATCTCTAGTGTGTTGAGAGAATAAATTGAGAAAGTAGGACAAGATTTAAGTTGAATTTAGGAGTGAAGGAATTGATGTTAGGTTGTCCTCTGATCTCTGGGATTAATATTATTAAAGCATTTTCTCTTTATCATTAACCTTTAAAACCTGTCTGGATTTTCAGGGGAGTGGCTAAAGTTTGTGATTAGGAGATTCTGTTCAGAAAGCACAAAGGTCAAAGTCTGAGAACATTGTCCAGAAAAATGTATTCCAAATGGAATAAATAACATTTTTGTTGGTAGCAGTATTTTATCCAGTCTTATTCTGAGAGTGGACTAAAGTATGAGTATCTGCTGTGTAAAGTCATTCTTTTTAAATACTAGGATCTACTTGTGCAAACAGTATTGTCAGGCTATGTGAAACTGCTGCTTATTTTTGGTAATTCTGTAATGTTATTTTTACTATTCTCTTCTTAAGCCAAATCAATGCAGCAGTTATAAAGTCTAACATCAGAAGAAGTAACCTTTGGTAGTTCTTCCATTCAAGATCATGGCAAAGTTCATGCTGTCCCCTGGCCCTGTGCTTAAATTTTCACTAGCTGACTCATACACTTTCTTAAACTGTTCCTTTTGCAGGTGTAAGCTATAACGGGTGTCCTGTGCCTCCTCCACACCAAACCCTGCATCCCATTCACCAGCGACACATCACTGTACCTACCAGCATCCCGCAGCAGCAGGTCTTTGCCCTGGCAGAACCCAAGCGGAAGCCATCCCTCTTCTGGCATACCTTCAACAAACTCACTCCCTTTAAAAAGTGAGAAGCCAAGGACCTGGAAGGACTTCAGCATAGCAGAGACTTACTCTAGAGGAGGACCCTGGAGACGCAGTTAATCTTACTTGAGCTCGGCGAATCTCCTCTTTTTGGAGGCAAAACGTTGGCTTCTCTTGAGCCAGAAATGCAGCCTTTGTCTAGAATACGAATGAAGTTTCTCAAGACTGCTCTGAAGTCCATGTTGCCAAGTGTCAGCATTAATGATGAAGAGCAGTCTCTCTTCTGACTAAGACAGCTTGCTGTTACTCAGAAGCAGCAGTATTCAGTCTCTGTTTCTTAGTTATGTTGAGGTAGTGATGGAGTCATGCAGGTCATTGTAACATTTCATTTTTCTTAACCCTATATTGATGGCCAAATTTAGGATAGGAAGGTGTTTTTCCTTAGGGATGTATCAGCAAGGAATCTTAGGAGATTTTGCTTCTTCCTCCAGGATCACCGAGCAGAGACCACCCATTAAAATCAGATGGAAACATCCCATGTGTTTAATGAGCTACTGCAGAATTTAGTGGACCCTAATCCTTCCTGTCTTTTTTATTATATTGCCAAATGGCAGGAGAACATCCCGCAAGGCCTTACCATATTCCAGATTGGAACAGGGAAATTTTATTCTGTCATCTAGCAACACAAACAGTGTGTGAAATGAACTGTAAAGATACGTGCATTTGTTGCACACAAGTGGAAACAAGAGGAGCCCAGGGCATCTCAGATTGATTGATTTCAATCAGAGCAATATACTACATGTATGTATGCTCTTCAGTGTAGAGCTTTTATATCCCTTTTTGCGCACTTCTTTGCCTGGAAGAGACTTCTTTATATTTCCAATGTGTTTATTTCTCTGTGTAAAAAATAGTTTTTTATTTTCTAACAGAGATAATGTGAATGTACAAAGTCAGGATTGAGACAGTACATGGTGACTGCTGGCTATCTTACAGTCTAGGTCTAACGCTTTTTTCATGTATTTTGACTTAGAAAATGGATTAATAGTAATGTAAATATATTAAAGTGGTCTGGATCCAAGCTTCTTATACACATTCGATTGACAATGGGTTTTGAGCAATTACTTCTTCACAAAGAAAGTGAAATCTTTACTAGAAGGGACAGAGAAATTGTGTGGACTGGAGATGGATTTTTGTCTCGGAGTCATCACTCCCTATTGGAAGGGGAAGAACCTGACTTGATTAGGGTCAGCTCTCGCCAACATATGCAATCCGTGATTTGCATTGCTGCAAGTTGCCTGTGACATGAAGTTGATTTGTGAGAACAACTTTTAAAAAGCCACCAGGAAGAAAGAGTATCCTGATATTTGTAGCACTGGTAATTTCTGCTTAATAGCTCTCATCAAGGATAAAAAGACTGTTGGGAATATGGAAGGAAATAAAGACTCCATATGTTTCAGAACTGATATGCCATGAATGTCTTTACAATACTTTATGCTATGCTGCTGATTAGGGGCATTATCTGATGATAAGGATAGATCCAGGGGTATTCTTTGACAATGGACACAATCAGCTTTGTCATGGATCTGTAATATATGAAAAACAAACAAGGGGCTAGAGGCCAGGCATCTTAACAACAATGTAAAAAAGCCTTATTTTAAAGATGTATTTGTTCCTACTACTATTGTGACCTCTATATTTTTATTTCTCGTCAGTGTTGTGAAGCCCACTAGTCAGTAGATCCTGTGATTTGATAACATTGTGGCACCTTCTGCTAAGCTAACCTTCTGAGGTCTGTGGGTTTGATTTTAAATTACATCTTTTGACAACTGTACATTTCAAATGCCTTGTGTATATAGCTCAGCATTAAGGGAAGGTCTGGTGATGCCCAGCCAAATTGTTCCCTGCATACTGAACTTAATTGCTTGTGCTTTCCTATAGCAATGGAAGATGACCCAGATCAGTTAAGAACTGGAAATGTGCACTGAGATTTTTAACGATCCAGCTTAAAGAAAATGCACCAGAAAGTGAGTGAAAAACGCTGGTTGTATTTTTCCTTTGATGTTTAAAACTAGCTATTGCTATTCAGATTTTTTTAAAAGATAATTCTAAATGCTCTATTTAAACACAAAGAGCAGACTTCCAAATGCAGGCATGCCCTTCCCCTCAAATGAGTAACCCTTCTGTGTTTCTTACATACCCATTTTTGTGGGTACTTGCCACATTCAGGCCTGCAGACCAACCTAATGCATGTAGGGTGGAAGTGGAGATGATGTTTTTCATAATCACATTTTGAAAGACTTGTTCTAGATGCACAAAAAAGACTGAAGTTAGATTACAGTGCTTACCCAGAAACTTTCCCAGCTGGACCTGAAGCCATTATGAGATCCACACTTCCATACATGTCTTTGTTGAAACCTACTTCCTTTCAGGGCTTGAGAATCTGTGGAGTGCTGGGGAAAAAAAAGAGTTTTGGGGGTCTGTCTTCTGACACATCAGTGCCCATGAAGGCTCTTCCCATGTATTAGTGCTGGTGCCTTAGCCCTAAAAATGAACAGAAATGTTTGTATATGGTTTTGGATGCAGCAGTTTTTTTCTCAAGAAGTGAATTTTAAAGAGGTAAAAAGAAAATATTTCATGGTGCAGATTACTCAGGACAGTTTTACATATAGTACCCTTCATATAGACATGGTTGTTTCGTAATATTCTCTGTGTCTTTCTTTGCATTATGACCTTGCAACAGAATTAAGACAAAATATAGTAAGACAGACCAAATTTATACCACGCCATAGTATTTTAACCAAATTATAGTGAAATGAAAACACACAACTACATTATTCAATAATTAAGACAAATATTTACTCCTGACTCAGCCTCACTTTAGAGTCTGTGGGAAAAAGAGTTGCAACAAAAATGTAAAAGGTTGAATTCTAGCAGCTCTTGCCCTGATTCTCCTTTTGATGACAAAGCTTATATATGATGAGAAAGGTGTGATGGCAACATCTGTTCTTTTCCTCTTGCTTTTGCATGAAGTTACTATAAAAAAAAAAATCTAGGGCAACTACTAAGCACGTTTGTGCCTCGTTTAGATAAAGCACAGCCAGAGCCTTCCCAATGGCCTGCTGAGTAGATAACCTCAGACTTTTTGCATGAGATGCAGTAAAATATAATTGTCCTCAAATATGTTCCCACTGAGTTAGGAAAATGCCAAACCATAATTACATCTAACTCAAAGCATTTGATGTATGAAATAATAAGATTGTTTTACAAGTGGCTCTTGCCATGCTAAATTTCACATTGAATTTTAGTGGTCAGTGTAATAGCTGAGTTGAAAGACAGACTTCTCAAATGTTCCACATTTTAGTTGTCTTTTGAAAACAATTGTATCACAGTTTTGGAGCCAAAGGTCTTTAGCCATAACTAACACAGTACTTTTCTCTGACTGCCTTTCTGCTTTTTTTCTATATGTGTGGCATTTGTATGTAGGAGATGCCTTCTGAATGATCTCTAATTTAAAACTACTTGTTGTAAATACTAGGGATAACTTGCATATATATTTTATTTTGGTAAATGTTTTGTAACATTTTATCTTCCGTACATTGCTTTGTGCATCTGACCATCTGTGTGCTGTTACACATTTTGTAAATTAAGTGTTCTGGCTACGGAGCAGAGGAGTTGGCTTTTGCTGGCTGAAGTACAATGTATAGGACTGCAGTAGCTTGACGTGCATTTGTTCTGAAGAAATTGCATTCCAAGATTTATTTACTCTTCCAGCACTGTTTGTCAAATGAATCTATTTTCTGGAAATAAGTACAAACTTACATTCCTATTATTTTTTTCTTATTGTATATATTTGAATTAAATAATGTACAAAGCTGAAGTTTCTCATCTCTGTCTTATAAAACTTTATTGTGCAGTTTTAAAATTGTCGTGGGTTTTTTATTGTCTACAAAATTCCCTCTGTGATGCAAAAATACATCAACTGTCATATTTCTTTTAGTATTTTAAAGAAAAAAGTCACATCCCCTCTCTTGGTTTCCCAGTAATGGCAACAGTACTTCCCAGCACAAGTTCATTTTAACAACAACGACTAAGCTTGATTCTGGGATTTAAATTTTTCATCATTCAAGCAAAGTCCATCCTTGTTGTTTCAGACATATGCATCTGTGGTCACTGTGCTTTATCTTGTCCTGGCAGAGGGCTCCCACAATTCCCCTTGGAATAAAAGCCAATGCAGCTTCTCTATTAATAAAGCTCCTGCTAACAAAGGATGGTGACTTAAGTACTGCAGTGCAGGTAAGAAGGATTAAATTTTATTTTCTTTGGAACAAAAGCAAAACCTTCTGAAAGGGTTCACCCAAAAAGGTGTGTTCCTTAAATGTGTGTGAAGAGGTTTACCTGCCTGCTTGTTGGGCAACACTGCTCGGGTTTCAGCTTACTTCTCTGATTTGGGGAAGCCTTTTGTTTCTCATTATTCTGACAGGGCAGAGGACCACATCTGAAAGGCGGACCTGTGTCCTTCCTGCTCCAGGCTGTGTCAAAACTTATGTTTCGCTGAGACACATTAGCTTTAACAAAATAAAAAACTTCGCTGAAATCTTTTCATTAGAAATTTTGGTGAATTCAAACGCTGACAGAATAGTTGGGTTTGCTAATTTGTTACCCTTATTTTCAATGTCCAGGCACTTATATTTCTTGGTTCACCTCAAAGCTGAGACTTTCTCAGGCCTCCCAAGTGCTGCTGTTGCAGTGGGATGTGTGCTGGGTGCGCCAACATCAAAGTGAAAGGCACAGTCTGAGCGCTCAGTGCAGTAGATCGAATGACCGAAAAACATACCTTGAGCAAACACTTGAGAAGGATGTTGCAATCAATAGGCTTTGTAAGGACCCTGTGGTTCACCTGGCCATGGTGAGCTCATTTGTGCATTTTATTTCATGCTTTGGCAGTCAGCCTAAATCCTGTAGATCATTCTGTACTATCAGTTCTACTATTAGTTACTTTAAAGTTCTTCGAGAGCTGATCTATCACGTGGTGCTTTTAGTTTACACAGAAATAGCACTGCTTATCTTGAATTTTTTTGGTTGTTTTTTTGTTGGGTTTTGTTGTTGTGTGGTTTTTGGGTTTTGCTTTTTTTTAAGGCTACATGGTGATCTGTGCTTTGTAACAAGAAACGTGGACTTGAGCCTTTTTATGTTCCAGTACCAAAGGAGAAATGAAAAAGTCAGCAATGGAAAACTGCACACCTCGTGGATTGTAAGAAAAGCACACAAATACTCCTTACACAAGTGTATTTCTAAGTGCTTTTCAAAAATTCAGTTACTCTAACAAGCTAGAGGACATGTAATTATGAGAATACATCAGAACTGCATAAGCTGTCAGCACATCATGTTTTTTGTTAATCTTATGTCTGTGTTAGGTTTAGTTCACTGCAGTCAGAACTTACTTCTGGTTGTCCAGGTGAGTGCCTAGGGCTGAGAACTCACGTACTGCCACTATTAGGTATTTTAGACTCTGGTTTCAAAAAACAGACTTGTGTGTGTGTATGTGTTTGTATACGTATGTATTTACACCCACACCCCCTTTGTAGACTCCATATGGCATCCCCATATGGACCCTCCCTCTCTTTATTTTACATTTCTGTTGTGCATTGGGGAGGGGGAGGCTGATAACTGAATGACACCTGGGCAAGGTTTTACCTGAATCATTTTAATGTTCCAAGCATTCAGAGTGGGCCACCTGCAATGACAGACCACTCTGCAGACAAGTGAAGGCTAGGAGGTATCCATCAGAATCCCTGCAGTCTGGTGTCAGTGAAGTTTAGAAGGGCAAACCTGAGATGGCAGAAGTCAGCAGCAGAGGAAGGAGTACCACTGCCCTTCAAATGCTGAGTTTCTCTCAGAAGAGAAGCATAAGATGATGTAGGATTTACTGACTGTTTCTCCTAGTGTTTTTGGGAAAGCTGAAATTGCTTAAGAGGAAAGGAGTGCAGGTACTCCTCCAGTACAGAGGAAAGGAATCCCTGAGGTACACCTGAGGGACTTTGCTGGCAGAACCTGGCACCTTCCAAATTCCTCATTTCTGGCACATAGGAAATAAGAAGGCAGAAGGCCCAATATTTACACTGAAGTGAACTGTCAGTAGGCAGATTCACTAGGCACAGTTAACCATGGCCAGTTCCTATAAGCATACCCCAGACTTTTAGAGATACTGATTCACTGAAAAGGTGCTCTGCTAATAAGGTCAGGTATCTCACTAACCATCCATCTAATGGTCATTACTGCCATATTCATCTCCTAAAGAAGGTAATGAGCACAGCAATTAATCTAAAAAAACCCCTGGATCTCCTTCCATTCAGATTCAGTGTTTTTTAAGAGCAAATGATCAACTTTTGCTACTGTGTAATTATTTTCAAGGCATTACTCTGTGATAAGACAAGACACACTAGAAAGCAGCTGGGGGGTAACATTTGCCTTTAAGGCCATTCCTACAGCAGTTTTCTTGGTTCTCTGCTAAAAATGCATGAAACCAGACTAACTGCAGAGTCCATCGAGGTAGAGGTAACTAATAAATGATGTCATTTCCAACTCAGGATGGGACAGACAGACTGTGACTGTTATCACTGTAAAATTCCAGCTTTGTTTGGGTCATTGTAAGGATTGTGCTGCCCTAGGAGGCCCAGGGCATGCCACTGCTGGTACCGTGTCCCCAGGAGCCTCCAGTGCTGTCCCACCAGAGCCACTGACTCTCCCAGGACCCTGCAGACAGAAGTTTGTCAAGAAATCCAGGTTTTCTGCATGGCAGGACAGACCACTGAGGGCACAGCACTAAGCTGGCAGGGTTGGCTATTTTTTATTGACTCAAACTTTTAAGCAGAGAAAGGAGGCTGAGTCTAAGCAACCTTCAAAAATTTCAGATGGTGCTTAATGGGTAAAAAGAAAAGGATTGTTTGTCGCAGCTCTCGTTTTTTCTTCTCAATTAGCACAGCAGCGAGGTTAATTTGGCTACAGAAGTTCATTCAAGTAGAGCAGCTACTTGCTGCACATGGTCCTTCCTTTTCCTCAGAGCACGGTAGACACGGTGTCCCAAATATAAACCAGGGCACCACACCACTTGCAGTACTGTCGTATTGCCACAGAGCGGTGGTGAAGACCTTACCGAAAGCTTCGCTGCTCAGCAGCACTGAGGTTACGTCCTTCGGTATGTGCAGACCACACGTGTCATGTCTTTGCAGTGTGGGAACACCCTCAGACACACTGTTTTCAGTCACTTGCACCAACCAGGGTGAATTAAGGCCACTTCCTATAACACATTAACTCCTGTGATTTTTGGTTTTATCCTTCAGTGTTCATGACTAGCATTTAAGGAGTTGATAATAAGCTCAGTTGCTTTACTTCCACTAGTCCTTAGCAGCAGTTGCAGGAGTTTCAAGAAGACATAGTTAAGTATTGAGTTATAGCTTTTAAAAATTTAGTTACCAATGTTATATAATTTAGTATAGCAGTAGCTTTCACTGTTGCTTGAATGGGTAAATGGGGAGCCTGCTAATTACACTTGAAAAGCTCTCTTTGTCATGCATTTTATTTACTTTAATTCAACCTTGTTCTTTTCCATAAGCAGCTAATATTTGTAATGTTATGTTCCCAGCATTTTTTGTTTTAATTTCTATAGTCTTTTCCCCTAATTCCATTGAAAATTACTTGATACAGAAACTATTACATGTTTTGCAGCACAATAATGGTGTGAGATATGGCTTCCATCCTACAAACCAACCAACCTGTTAAAGGTTAAAATTTCTGTGATGTATTTGTAAAATGGAACAGGCAAATCAAAGCCTTATTAATCCATTTTAACAATTTTCTTTCATGTAAGAGTGGTAAAAGCCAAAACACAGAGCACTTCAGCTTAATATTGGAATAAATAGGAAGATTCCAGTTTAAAACTGTGTTTTAATTATTGAACAGCTCTCAGAATTAAATCACTGACCTTTGAGAATTTAGTGACCGAACAAGTACTTGTCCTCAAGACACATATCTGAGCGTGCATTCCTTTACATGAAGCTTTTCCACTCT
The DNA here is from genome assembly GCF_003945725.1 of Corapipo altera. Classification (NCBI taxonomy): domain Eukaryota; kingdom Metazoa; phylum Chordata; class Aves; order Passeriformes; family Pipridae; genus Corapipo; species Corapipo altera. The sequence continues at coordinate 72,339,906 of NW_020884872.1, forward strand.
GGTTAAAGATGCCCAAGAACACTGCAAGTACTAAGTGAATGAGGTAAGAACAAGGATCATATATATTTGATGATGATATTAATGTCAGCTTGTGGAGTGCATGTATGGGGACCAAACTGTCTATTCTCTTGGCAAGAAACGCTCCATTAGACAACTGGGAATGGGGTTTTCTGTAAGTGGACAAAGACTGTCAGACTTCTCCATGGGGTGCATCACATCCTAATAGTGTCACACAGAGCACTTCTTCCTTTTGCACTCTTCTGGAGTCCTTTGACTAAGGCAGAAAAAGCTTATATAGCTCAGAAGCAGCAAATGTTTTATTGATTTTCAACTTCCTTTGGTGTCAACCAGCAGCAGCAGACAAAGTGGGATTTTGCTAGCTGGTGATTAAACATCTCTCTGTAAACCATTGGCAAAGACACCATAAATGACGTTTCCACTAATTGTTCCCAAACAGGGAACTTTTCTGAACACAGAATAAAAAGATTAAGGAACATGTCCCAAAATTAGGGTATTCCTATATAAATTACATTAAAAGAATATTTAGATTGCATATTGCTAGCAGGCGGTAATTATTGAAGGATGTAGGCAGTCTTCTGCATGGCTGTGAAAGGCAGCAGTGGCCATGAAATAGCTCCTCTTTGGACACTGTTCTGGATAGTGGAGTTTGTGAAGTGATTTCTGAACAAGAGGAATGTATATATGTTAAGTAAGCAAAACTACAGCTCAGAGAAACAGGACATTGTATGAATCACAGGTCCTACATAAATCATCTCACAAGACGAAACTTTGAGGCTTAGGACAGCAAAAACATTATTATTATAGTATTATCTAGTACATAAACTTGTAGACTTGCCAGACATTGGGGTTTCATGGTTTTGGTTGGAGTAAGACCAGTCACTGGAAGTTCTTCGGTCTATAGCTGCTGCAACTCTATATTCCTTGCTGCAATTGGGGGGGGGAAGAAATTAAAAATTAACACTTTTGCCTGATTTGCCTTTTTATTATGACCTTTTAATCTGGGTTAAATTCAGCCAAATCCATGAAATCTAGGCTTTGTCAATGCACTTATGCTTTAAATAGAACAATGTAAAACTTTATGAGATGCACTGAGCTGTTGTTTTCTTGTTTGCTGGATAGATTCTGAGGACAACAAGGGTAGCTCTAAACCTCCTCAGAGCTTTTGTGACTTTCAGCTGCTCACCATCTACCCACATCAAAATTTCCCTTTGCAGAGCCAATAATTTCCACAAGTCAAGCTGCATAAGAAAATACAAAACAGAATCTGATGTTCCAAATCACAAGGAATTAAGAAATATTTTAAATTGTGTAAAGCTAATGTTTTAAATGTATAATGATGCTATGGCTGATATTCCCATTAAATTCTCATTTAAAATAGCACTCAGTAGTCTTCAGGACTGTAATTAATGCTATATAGAGACCTATGAATAAAACAAAAGAATAGACATGGTGAAAACCCATTTCCTTGTTTTCCTTCCTCCACTATGCTGCACTCCCTTCCAAGGCAGACTTAGGCAGATGTACTTTTGCTTCTTAAATCTTTCAGCCAAAATCATATAACCTATCTAAAGAATGAAAAGCTGGATTGTACTGCTGGCTGTTGTAGTCAGCACAGCAGAAACAGAAAAACAGGACGTCTGTACCCAAGGGTATCCTGGCATCCCTGGCAATCCTGGGCACAATGGCACACCTGGTCGTGATGGACGTGACGGTTCGAAAGGTGACAAGGGAGATACAGGTACTACATTCGGAATAAATGATTTAATGGATCAAATGCAATGCCATTCATTCCCAAATTTGCGTGTAGTCACTCTGCGCGAATGGGATTATTCTGCCTAGTCTTCAGAAAACATTTCAGACATTTGTCCTTTACTTGTTTGAAGAAAGAAATATAAAAAAGGCTTAACAATGAAAGCACGACAGCTAATACTATGGAGATGTCAGGTCCATGGGGTAAAAACAAAAGAAAAAAGGTTTTATCTTCTATGTTGGGAATATTTTCAAGTCTATTTGAAAATTTTAAAGCGTGTATACCTTTTCCTACTCCTTTAAGATAGCAACTATATTTCTGTAAAAAGCTTCAAGCCCAGTAAACAAAAAAACAACTGATATGTTGTTTAGAGTAGTAGCAAGTATGCAGTGGTAAGATTTCTCTTTCTTATCTAAACTTTACATTTGTAGGACTTGCTTCTGAGTGTGTCTACTTGCTGCAACTGTACCAGAGTATGTTCAGGCATAGAGACTACTGAAAAACAATGTAGGATTCATGTCTGCTCTAACAGGCTATAATAGAGATTTGTGTGTGATACTGAAAACAGAGATAATCTCAGCATCCTAAAGCTAATCATCCCCACAATACTTTAAGCCTTGTATCCATGCTGGAATATCAAGGATAGGGTAGCACAAGGTGATAAATCTATGGGCATGTGGACATATAACGCTTCTTCTCAAATGTCACAACTCCAGAACGCAAAGCACAGGAAAAATGCAAGTCTACTGCTTCAAAGCTCCTCACAGAATTTTGAGGGAGAACTTTTCCCCAACAAGCTTTATGTTAGGTCAGCTATGCTGTCATGCAGGTGGCATTATGGCTTAAGGCAGAAACCTGTGACTGTTATTTTGGGCCTGGCTGCCCAGATCGACCCAGATTAAACTTATCAGATAGGCCCTTCTAACAAGTCCTGATCTTAAGGATTGTGAATCCCAGCTATTTTCAGTGGAATATATAATCTAGTACCTAAACCAAACGGAGGTCAACAATCTCAAAGAAATTAACTTAAAATGTTCTGAAGTGTCTCACTGTGTCTTTCAAGCTCGTGGAAATCTCTGTTTAACATACTGGCTTGCTAAGCCCACCAGAAAAGTATATGCATCCTCAAACATTGTATGCTAAAGAATCAGTGTTGAAGGTGTAGTTTGATGTGCGGTTATTTCATGGCTATGCCGGTATAGGCAAAATCTTCCAGATCCTTTTCCTAACACTTCAGTCTCTCTTATAGACCACAGCTGTTCGTGTGGCTATACAGTAAACTAGAACAGCTGAAAAATAACCAGCATTTATAATTTGGGCAATGAAGACTTTTCACTGCTTATGGCCTTCCCTGGACCACCAAAAGACAAGTCTACCTACTTAGGTATTTACACCAGTGATTGCTAAGGAGTTACTTGGAACTCGTTTTTTATAAAATGATTTAGAGTTCTCTGCCAAGCAACCACTTATATATTCCTTCTGCTTTCCATGCCCTAGCTTGGTTAAAACCAAAGCTTTTTAAAATCTAGAAACAAACAAAAAAATCCATTAGCATCTTAATAGGCACATACCTTTAACTGCCCTCTCTTTCTATACACATGGTTCCAGGAAGGTTTGAAAATGGAAAATCTAAAGCTTGCTTATTTTCATTTATCTTATAAAGGTCCTCCCTTTACTCCAATGAGTTATCATATGGTACCAGTGATTTCTGATAAAGTCCCCAGCATTTTTTCCTAGATTAATCTGTTTTGATGACTGTACTATTCTCTGTTTGAACAAATTGGGGTGATTTTACCATTCTTTATATTGTATGTACATACACCTTTGCACTGCAGTTAAATAAATCAGACTTAATTTTGTTCCTTACCAAGTCAATGAAAATTCAGCACATGTTGGGCTACATCCACCATGCAGAAAACTGCTAAAGAACTGTTCTCAAGTCAGTATGGTTGGAGAGCTACCCTTGGAATATGGTTACATCCAAACTGCCAACTCTTTTTTCTTCTGTTGCACTCTGGATGCAAATCCAATTATTTTATCATCTCCTGATCATCTTTGACTCTATGACAAAAATTACTTTTATAATTGCTCTCTTTAGAGCAGTAGAAAGTCCATGTCATGCTAGATACAGGGATCAAGAGTGTGAATGCCTTCCTCAGATCTACAGGCAATATTATTCCACTGTAATATTTCATTACCATCAGTCAAACTTCTGCACATCTTTTCTTGAGGTGTGAGTTTACCATTCATAGAATCATAGAATCATTACAGTTGGAAAAAACCTCTAAGATGATCGAGTCCAATTATCAACCTAGCAAGACCCGGTCCACTGCTAAACCATGCTCAATAGGCTTCTGGCCCCTGCAATTTTTCTTCCTGAATGTGGCTTCCTCACTCCATTTCCATGGATGGAGGCAACAACAGGACAAGAAGTTTTCACATTGGTGGTCCTTACAAGGATAGAGCACCTCTCCACACCTCCATAACTCACCTTGTTATGCCAAGGATTTTGACTGTGTCAAAAAGCACCATCCTCAAGTAGAGTTTCTGTGCTCTCTGTGAATCTCTCCATAAGATAAAAGTACCAGCAGTGGCACCTAGTAAAAGTCAGGAATAAGAGTATGCTTTACACTACTGTTTGGCCAGACTTGGAGAGGAAAGATTGAAGAAGGACTCATCCCAAGTTTTCTGGTTTAATGAAAATCTGTTTTTTAATTCTGTACTAGGTGAACCAGGAGTTCCTGGCCTTCCAGGAAAAGATGGTGCCAATGGAGAGAAAGGTGAACAAGGTCAGAGAAGAAGTGTTTCAATTTATTATTTGTCTATCAACTGCTGCCCTTGTGTTTGCGAATACTGGACGTGCTATACATTCTAGCTGTAGCAAAAGTACCATAAAGGTTAAAAACCCTTTTTCCTGAAGTAGTAGAGGCTGCACACATATGCTGACAATGCAAGAGGAATCTGCCACCTCAAATTATCCCACTGTCTCTGATGCCCCACAACTTGTTCGCTCAGCCTGTTACCCTACCTTTCCCATCTCTAATCCTTTTGTCAGCTGCTAAGCAAGACACTGCATCTGCAGCTACCTCAGGAGAGTGAGGATCCTGTATCTATGAAACTTCAGAGAAAGAGACTTTTAAAACAAATTGTAGAAGACACAAGTTATACACCTAAAAATACCACAGATCCTGTATACTTCATATGTAAGTAAGGACTCGTTATCCTTAGAGTAATTGTGCACAGACAATGTATATATCCAACAGCAACTTGCCAATGACAGTGTCCAGGTTCTCCAGAATCCTGAAGGTGACCCTGAGAAATAACACATGGTTGCATCGAGGTAATTACAAGCTGCCCTACATCCCTCAGACTTTTCTCCAGTCAATTAGAAACATCCCTTGAAGGAGCGTAAGACATGAGGCCAGAAATGTTGTTTAAAATTAGAAAGCTACTTTCTTCTCTTGTGTCCTTGTCCTGATGTACCAATGCTACTTTTCCCAGAGGCTCACCATACAATGTCACCTGTTTTCAGTTCATTGATTGTTACATGCTCTCACTTGTAAATTGAGAACAGTAAACTGTACAAAGAGCATTATTCCAAACATAAGAAGCCAGAGGCCCTATTGCAGAAATTATCATGTTCTTTTTCTGATTGATTGAGTGTATATTCTTTCTGGTATCTTTTGTCTGTCAACTGCTAACATACCCTTCACATCATGGGATCTTCACTTTCAAAGCGTTGTGTAGCAACCAGAGGGTTTTCAAAGGCTTTGATCTCCAGACCAAGAGTGGATGAAGGATAAATGGAGCATATGGTGACACGTAACTAGGACAAAAAGCCTTTAGTTTTGCTACAGTAGCAATCTAGGTAACCCAAGCAAAGTTCCATCACACAGAAATTACAGAAACACATGGCAAGCAAGTTCTGGGTGTTGTTAAAAAAACCCCTTCCTCTGATTAAATTGTGAACCATCTCACCCATTTTGTATACCAAAGACTGAAAACAAGTATCTGGACAGATACTGCTTGTGCCTGAGATGATGTGAGCTGTCAGTGCTACCATCAGCCTGTAGACACCTTTCCTTTCTCTGAGCTTATTCTTGCTGCTTTCAGCAAGAGCACCTGTTTTCTAATGCAATAAGAGGTTCTTTAGGTATTATGTTTATCCTGCACTTAAATGTATGAGAAATTGTGTGTACAGTGAGCACAGCATACATAGTGCTGACACACACCTGCATATATATTTCCTTATGCTGAAACTCAATTTGTGCCCTATTAATCCAGTGGAAGACCAGGAGAAACTCTTTCTTTTTTTTTTCTTTTTTTTTTCCTTTCCTTTAGGAGCCAATGGGACTGTTGAAGAGAAGGGGAATAAAGGAGATAAAGGAGAAAGAGGACAACCTGGGAAACTGGGGCCAAAAGGAGTTATAGGGTCAGTGGGTTACAAAGGTCAGAAGGGAGAGCTGGGACTGCAAGGACAAAAGGGATTAAAAGGAGACATTGGACCCATTGGCCCAAAAGGGACAAAGGGTGAAATTGGCCATCCTGGAAGAGTTGGTTTCCCAGGGCCAATTGGCCCGACTGGTAATCCAGGTCCTAAAGGTAATACTGGAGATACAGGGCCACAGGGTAATCCAGGAGTTCAGGGGGAAAGAGGCTTGAAAGGAGACAGAGGAGAAAAGGGGAATGTAGGTGCCCCAGGAGTCCTGCCAAGGAGTGCTTTCAGTGTTGGCCTTACAGTTGACACCAAATTTCCCCCTCCAAATCGCCCAATCAAGTTTGACAAGGTGCTGTATAATGGTCTCAATGACTACAATCCAGTTACTGGCAAATTCACCTGCAAATACCCTGGTGTTTACTATTTCACCTACCACATCACTGTCTACTCAAGGAATGTCCGAGTTGCTCTAGTTAAGAACGGCATCAAGATGCTGCACACTGTGGACAGGTACCAGAGTGGAGAGGACCAAGCCTCAGGAGCCGCCATCCTGGAGCTGCAGGGAGGAGACAAGGTGTGGCTGCAGGCTCACCAAGGGGAGACTTTCAATGGGCTGTTTGCAGACGGTGATGATGATACCACCTTCTCTGGGTTCCTCCTGTTCAGCACCTCTGACTCGCTGGAGCCACTGCCATTGCCCTCCACATAACTCCATGTTATCCGTGAATACTGTGTGTCTGTGTCCTTCAGCCCTCCCTAATAAAGTTGTTATCTGCTGAACGATTTCTACTGGATTCGACAGAAAACAGTTGTTTTCAGGAACAGCTTCTGCACAAGAGAGGACAATTCTTCTGCATCAACACATTAGTGGTTTGGTAACTTACTGTAGGAATGTACAGGGGTGCATACACAAGTCCTGAAGGACAAATGTTTTTCAAAAAAGTGGGACAAAATAAAGGATAAATATTCTGGAAATATGACATGTGGGTTCCTGCCATCTTGTATAAACATGAAGCAGCAGTTACTTCTAAGCCAGTTTATTTCTTCCAAGGTGACATATGTAGGTGGGCTTGAAACTTGGTTAGTTTGCATCCAACCATTTCAAAATAATTTTTAAACTTGGAATTAGTGCAGTTTGATACCGTCACAGGTATCAAACAGGTGGCACTTGCTTGTTCTGTGGCATGAGCAAGTTCTATTGTAGCTGGGTGGATTTCACAGTTTTTAAATATGGTTCTTTGCTCTCCGTATAGCCAAAGGCCTGAAATGGAGTGAAATGGAGTGATACGAGGAAGTGCCCTATGGATTCTCCGATATTAAAGGCCAGTGCAAAAATACAGCATAATGCTGCTGTACTTCAGAATTAGCCAGGGCAACAAATGAAAGACAATATTTAATCAAAACTGAAGCAGTCATACCAGAGAACTGATCAAGAGATACTTCCTTGATGTGCCATAAAAGAATAATTTCTGTGATTTTTTTCAGAATTTTCTTCCCCCCCTTCTTCTAAAACTCAAAAATATAACAAAAGATGTTGATAAGTTTCATCCACTTCCCTTAGAAGAGACTAAAGCAGAGATGACAATGAAGATGGGCCAGCACCATGAAATTCAGTGCAAATGCAGTGTCGGAGCATGAGTCCTGGTTTCCTATCACCTCTCAGGATGTCGGGGATTCAAGGGAATGTGGGCACATCTCCACAGTTGTTGAACCCTGAGTACAGATCACAGAGCCCAAAGGAAAATGGCGCAGTGGGTTTCTTCAGGAAAAACAGCTGCACTTCTCATGTCAGCTGAATGACTGCAAGGGAGACACGAAGGCAGAGGCAAGGGTTGTGTGAATTTTTCACCAAGAGGTGGTTTTTTCCCCTGTAAGCCACCCACCGTTAAGTTTGCGTCACAGAAACAACTAGGCCAAGAAACACTTTAAAATGGACTTAGGTTTAACTGGAGGACGTGTAGGACTGATACCAGAGTTCAAGAAGCGTTTGGATGATACTCTCAGGTATGGTACTCTCAAGAATGACGTGGTGTCATTCTTGAGGATGGCCCTGCGCAGGGCCAAGGGCTGGACTCGATGATCCTTGTGGGTCCCTTCCAACTCGGCATATTCTGTGATTCCGTGATCAGGTGGCAGAGGCCCCGGCGCGTCCGGGGAGGGAGCAGGGCAGCGGGGCAGCCGGGAGAATCGGAGGGATTGGGGGAGCGAGAGGAGTGCGCCAGGACAGCCCGGGAAGCGACGTACTAGCTCGAGCGCCGAATCCAGCGGAGCGGGTGGGCTGAGGGGCGGTGAGATCAGGGAGCTCCGCCCCGCTCCGCGCTGTGCCTGCCGGCCCTTCGCCTCCTGCTCCTGCTCCGCCCCTCGGCCCGGACGCGCGGAGGTCGCGGCCGCGCTGTGAGCGGGAAGTGCTGGGGTCAGTGCAGGTGTGCTCTGCTCTGCTCCGCTCCGCTCTGCTCCGCGGCGCTCCGCCATGCTGGGCGGCTGCCGGCGGGCGCTACCCGCGGCGCTGGGCCGGGTGCTGCAGGGCCGGGCGGTGGGGCCAGGCCGCCGGGCCGTCAGCACCAGCTGGTGCCCCGTGGGCAGCGCCTTCGACGCGAAGCAGCAGCAGCAGCAGCCGCTGCGCGGCGGCGCGGCGGGCAGGGAGACGGTGAGCGGCGGGAGGGAAGGGCCGGGCCTGCGGCGGGCCTGCGGCGGCCCTGGCCGCTGACAGCATGGTGCTTTGCTCTGCTTATCGGAACTCTTTTTTAAGGGATTTTTTTTCAGGGTAATTTTTTTTTTCCTTCTGTGTAATTTTTTTTTTTTTAAATAAAATTTTTATTTGGTTCAGTTTATTTTTGTTCTAATGAACCAATGCCTTCTGGCTTTTGGACGCAGACGAGTTTGACAGTCATGGTCTTATCTATGGAAATACTTGCTTTGAGCCTCAGTAGCGCCCATATGTACATACAAGAGATCCTGCTCCTTCCATTGCCCCTTCTATTGCCCCTTCCACTCCCAGCTCCCACCAGGCTGTGCCTTCGTTCCTCTATCAGTGTCGTGCCACTCTGGCAGTGCTTCGGGATCTGCTGCACTGCCGACATCCTCTTGCCTGGACATTGTTCTTGACATTTGTCTTGTGGCAAAAAAAAAAAAAAAGCATTTGTTTGCTGGGTCGCTGACGCTTGGTTTTTCTGATATGTTTCCTTTTGAGGTGAGCCAGGTGCGTTTGTTAATGAGTGTCCTAGGAATCAACAGGCTGGCTCCTGGACAGAGTTAGGTGGCACAGTGCATGCAGAATAGTTATAGCTGCAAAATCCAGGTATTTGCCTGCTGACTCAGCTACTCTGCCAGGCTGGTAAAGCTGTTGAACTCGAGGGTATACTGAGGACAAATCTGACCTCTCTTTATAATCCAGGACTTGTTTGGGAAACTTTTCTGTTGGTTCTCCTGCCTCTGCAAGCACACTGGTGTAAGTTTTGCTTCAGGAAATAATGGAGTTAAATATTGCCCATTTGGCTGACCTGGGTAGTGAGTTCTGGACAATTCAGTTGGCCCACAGTAATTTTGGAATAGAGATGCATATTTCAAACTCACAAAGAGGCTGTAACAAGTAGGATGTAAATGCTGAGGCCAAGCGAAGAGAATAATGCTGCATCTATGCAGCCAGTGCCATTAAAGAACACACAAAACTGCACCAGGCTTCATTTTTGGTAATTTTTCAATTTTTATGTCAAGCTTGGTATCATATGGAACAAGAGCTCCATGGCTAATTTATTTCTAAGAGGAGATACCTCCTGTTCACAGGGGACTACATGTGCAGGAAGAGCTCACTCGGGAGGGTGGATGATGATGTAGGGCAGCAGGAAGGCCAGGAGCTCTCTGGGATATTGCAGGATACTGCAACCCTTGGCTGGGGATCTGAGTGAAGTCTTGAGTCTCTTATACAACAAGCATTATTGAAGGGTGCTGTGATACAATTATATTTATGTCTAAGCGTGTGTGTATATATATAAAAATATCTTTTTCAGTATTTGTTTTGGTCTAGTTCCTGTTCCCAAATAATAAATTAAAACATAGGAGGTGTGAGGAAAGGGTTTCTGTCTTTTGGAAAAAAAAAAGGCAGTTTTAGCAACAGTGACAGAAAGAAAATAGGCAAAAGCAACTCAGAATGTCCCAGATACTTACTTTAAGGGATCCTTTTGCTTCATTCAGAATATATACTTTTACAGACAAGCTGTCAATTTGTAGTCTTTTGTTTTGTTTAGATAAATACTTGCAAGCTATATGCAAAGCTGTAGCTGACTGCTGTAACACAGAGTTTGCAGAAGGTGCATTATAAAGTGACTGGCCTGCAGATCTGCAGATCCAGATTGTGGTTTTAGATGCTGAGATTAAATTTGGGGAGGGATAGGCCTTGTGTAAAATCATCTGCTTTTCACTGTTAGATGCTGTAGTTAGCAGGTAAAGAGATGCTTGTCTTGCAGTTGGGCAGTTGCAAAGGGAGTGTATTGCTTGAAGTGATGCTTTTTTAACTTAAATGAAATTAAGGAATTATTAGGGAAAGGTTTTTCAGCCAGGGGTTCATTGGGCACTGAAAAAGACTCCCGAGGGAAGTGGTCACAGCACCAAGCCTACCAGAGTTCCAGGAATGTTTGGACAGTGCTCTCAGGCGCATGGTGTGATTCTTAGGGCTGTCCTGTGCAGGGCCAGGAGTTGGACTTCAATGATCCTTATGGTTGCCTTCCAAATCAGGAGATTCTATGATTCTATGAAATCTTTTTGCTGTTGTAGGTCTGTCTTCTGGAACTTTTCTCTTGCAGCCAGTGTTAGTAATTTTGTTTGATCAGCAGTAGGACCTCTTTAACTCTGTTTCACTGCTGTCTGTGTCTACCCTGCCCTGTGGGACAAGGCCAGGCTTGGTAGGAACTTCAGGAATAAAACTGTTTATACCATACAGATTTTTGGCGGTTGCTGATTTTTCCTTTGAGATCTAGTTCCAGTATGTGTGGCTCGTTTAATGAGCCCACAACAACTGTCCTATTGCCTGCTAGATATCAATCCAGCATTGATATCTAGTGCTATTGGCCAACTCATTCACTGTTTTGACACTCCTACTTAGTTGTCATATTCCTTGATAAGTCTCTTTTGCTTCAAAGGAGTGATTTTCCCTCATTTTCAAACGTAAGTGGACTTTCTGGGTTTTTTTTGGTACCCATGCTTTGGAAGCAAGATAATTGCTTTGAGAAAAGGTTGGCATAGGGGTTTATGGTGTGGAAGAGAAGAGTTTGTGAGGATTTGATGTCAAACTCTTAAGGTTTGCTGAGAACAATACTGGCTAAAAAAACCTCAGTGCGGTTTTGCTCTGGGAAATGAACGTGTTTTGACATCATACCAATGTCTGTGGCTAGTTTTGTGACTAGTCTGTTTATAAAGACACTTGGGTAGGAATGTTTTAGTGAAGTGTTACAATATGCTAGCTAGGGTAATTTTGATAAAATTCCATAGTGATAATTCAATATTGAAACAAAGGTGCAGAAATCAAGGAGGGTAATAGTGATGTGTCTTCATTGTGTTCTGCATTGCAGGGTCTGTTTGGTGTTCCAGAACTGAGCTGTCCGGAAGGATTTCAAGAAGCACAAGACAAAGCATTGCAAGAGTCAGAACAGCTAGTACAGAAGGCATGTTCAACACCACCTGGGCCAGAGACTGTAAGGATCTTTGATCAGCTTTCAGATAGCTTGTGCAGAGTAGCAGACTTGGTAAGTTACTTTTTTATTATTGCATAAAGTAAAAATTAATCCTTTTAAACTGACTGAGCTTACGCCATGGTGTTACATTTTATGATTTTCTGCACTGCAGTAAATCGAAGACAGTGCCATGAAGTTTTGTGTTGAGATAAAATGAAATTGATTGAAAGTTAATTACATGTTTTTACCAACTGATAGGTAATTACAAATCCTGTCAAGCTCCAATTGTTTATAAAACAGATGTAAAAATAGTATAAAAGCAACAACAAGAAAACAGTGGTGACATCACAGTTGTATTTCTACTGTAATATTAATACATAAACTTTCCAGCATCACTTACAGTGGGGAAAAGAGAGGACTGATTTCAAAGATAAAATTGGGTTTGCAATGCACATATTTTTAAGTTATGAACTTTAAAAGGTGAAGGTCCATAGAGAGCTTGCAGATTAAAAGTGGCAGATGAAACTCAACAGTATTCCTTTTTTATTAACAGAAAAATGCAGGTATTTCCTAGACTGCAGTTTCTGTGGTCCACAGATTCATAGTACTTGGTCTGATATTCTGTATCACAAAATATTAAGTTTAACAGAGCATTTCATATTGCTTTCTGGAAACTGTTTGCCTGAAGTATATCTTCTATCAAAGCATCACACTTTGGTTGAAGGAAGCAGACCCAACCTTCGTTCTGAATTCAGTTCTTACTAAAAAGGTCACTGAGTTTTTTGACTTAGGTTTTCACATTTGAATGTCTCTGTGTGTTTTCAGTTCTCAAATCTTATTTCTTATTGTTTTCTAGATTTAAGACATCTTTTGTTACATGCTCTGTCAAGTCACTAGTTCTTATGTTTTGTATAGACTACTTTTCATTCTGCTTAATCAGTCAATATCTAAGTAAAACACTAATGTCAGAATTCAGTGCCCGTGGTTTTGTATCAGTTTGCTGAGTTAAAATTACCTCCTATGTACTACTTTCAGGTTTTTGTGTTCAAAGATGCACAAAGCTTGCAAATCTTCGTCTAGAAGCAATTTGGTGATTGTTACCTGTTGGCAGGTGCTGTCATTTAGCACCTATTCTGTCAATATTATACAGAATTTTAAGCAGGGATTCCAAGAAGTAAAAATCTGAAGTGTGTAGCATTTGTAAGGCTGCCTTTTCAACCATACTGCAATCATATTATTAGACTGTGAAGCTTGTTGCATGTACTTTCTGTACAATCATGCTAAATGTCTACAATATATTCCTAGACTTTAATTAAATACAACCTCCCTGATTTAAGTCATGGAAGCCCCTCGCTCCCCAGCCCCCTTTTAGCATCCTTCTAGCCTTATGGACCCCTTTAGGTATTTGGAGACTTACTAAAAATCAGTAAGTCAAATAAAAACCTTCTTCTGAATCCAAAAGAACTTCTGTTTTTCTCTTGAAACATATTTCTTCCTACTAGGAAGTTATGTGAAAGCATAACTTGGTGGTCTATACACAAGAGACACACTATACTTAAAATGTTTCTAAAAAGTGTATAGGTTAATGATATTTTTGGAAAGATATATGCACTATCTGGTTTAATAAATGTCAGCAAAGTTTTCCAATCAGCTTTATGTTTTAAGAAAAAACCAGCAAATTCTGCAAAAAGATTTCACAGAACTCTTAGAAATAAATGTTAACAGAAGTGGAACTGCTTGAATGCAACTTTGTTTATAAGGCAAGATTCTCTTTTACTTACTGTTTTCTTCTTCTGATTTGTCAGGCTGATTTTGTGAAAGTTGCCCACCCTGACTTTGCATTCAGAGAGGCTGCTGAAGAAGCTTGCAGGAACATTGGTACTGTGGTAGAGAAGTATGTTTTCTTTTCTTTTTTTTTTTTTTTTTTTAGTATTTCCATATGCATCTTTAAAAATTACTGTATGATCATCTATGAAAACAGCAATCAACAAAAAATAAGTTGGAAGGATTTGCACATGCAAAAAAAGTGTCAGTCTTCCATTACAGATATCTAAGGGTTTAGATTTGTTACGTTATCTCATGAAAGGTTATTCTATTTTAGTTTCAGTTTCTGACTCCACGTCCCTGAAACCCATCAAAGGCTCAAAGTAACATTTTTCTAGGACTTGTGACAATTCAGTAGTGGTTGTAAAGGGTATATACAAAATGCCAATTTGTTTTTAAGATTTAAGCTGTTACGTTGCACAACACTTTTTCTTCTGTTTTGCTGACCCTTTGAGTTCCAGACAGTGAGTGGGATATGTGAAAGAGGAAAGGACAGTTTCCTGTTAAAGTGTTTGAAGATGTGTCTGTCTAGGGCTGTGATATATGGCTGGTATACTTTGGTGTGCTTGTTCTTTATTTAAAACCCCCATTCCATAGAACATGTTCTTAAACACTTCCATTTCTGAAGTTTGACTTTTCTTTGGATTGCCTTTTTTCTTAATACCTTAAAGCCTAAGTTCTGAAAGTTACCTCTGTGGCTCTTGACTATAGTGAATTTATTTACTTCTTTTCTGCTCTTGCTGCTGAGAAGTGGAAAGAAATGATCTTAAGTCTCCAAATGCTGTGTCCTTTCAGTATCTTCCCTTCCTGTTGGATTCAGGAGTAACCTTCTTTAGTGAATGCTTTACCAAGCAGTATTTTGAAGGTCACCCAGAATTTGCTGCTTCCCTCAGGACTCCTAGTAACAGTGGACACAGTGACTGGTTGATCTCATGTCCTACAGTGAGTTGCAGAGGCCTTTTATACTCTGAGGAGGACAACAGTACTGACTAAAAAGAGAATTCTCAGAGTAAATTCAGCAGAAACTATTGCTTTGTTCTTGCCAGCATGTTTGGGAAGCCTTTCACTTGAAACTGGGTTCCTCAAGAATTGGATTCAGCAAGCCATCTATAACAATATGACTAAAATATCTGAATACCACTTCAGATACAAAATTTTTAGAAAGAAGAAAATATTCACAAATTATCCTGAGAGGCTAATAAACTATTGTATGCATATGTTTCATTCCCCACTGCAATTCCCACCCAGTAATGCAGGTTGACATAGATGCTTGTAGATAATATGCCAGCAAATCCAATGGACATAGTATTGTCTGCACAGGTACGGTGATCGGTGTCTGGAAATGTCCTGGGGTTAGTAAACTTTAAGTCTACTCCAGTGGCAGCCAGCAGCACATTTATCTGATGGCAAACTCAAGCACAGATTTTTCTTTAATGGAGTCCTTTTAAAATAAGGACTAGAAAACAGTTCTCTTGGATTTATGCTGTCACCATGATGATCTTTGTTAGTGGAACCTAAGTCATCAGTCTTAGACTTGCTCATATTTGCTACAAAATACCATTCAAAAGTATTTTCCTATTGGATGCATAAAACCTATTTTCATGCCGATTTGTCCACACATGTTTTGAATACAATTTTTCTAGTTTTTAAGTGTGATTGTGAACCAGAAAGCATTTTGAAAATACAACCCGTGGCTTTTAATGTTGTTTCAGTGAATACTAAGATCTGCCTTTGAATGAGTAATACCAAGAAACTGAAATGTTAGTGTCTGTTGCTAATGTGTGCTTCTTTTACTCTTTATTTTTTCAGATTAAATACAGATGTTGAACTGTGTCAGAGTTTAAGACGTCTGCTAGCTGATGAAAGTGTTACGAGTTCCCTAGATCCAGAAACCAGGTACTTATTGATGCTTATAGATCATTATAGATAGAATCTTATAGAATTACATTTTTAGATATTATATGTATTTTTCCTTATTGTACTTACATCTCATGTTTTGTTAAATTAATAAATGCAACTGGAAAACAAACCACCTCTCTGTTATTAATTTATTAGTGACTACTAAATAACTGGCACAGAAGATAGGAAGTTTGTGGTTGTGTAGTCTTTGAGAATGTCTCTGTGACTGTAGAGCACAAGATATATTTACACTGAATAACTGAGATCTGCAAAAGCAAAGAAATGAGAACTGAAGATTTTCTTCAATCATACTCTTTTGATTAAAATGATACACTGTACTGTGGTGTATATGTGAGTGTTTTTAGCAGTAAAATTAGGGACCAGACTATACAACTTGGTTTATAAAAGTTTATTTATATCTTTCAAAATCAGATTAGCAGTATATTTATTTATAACTTTCTGATTTCTGTCATAGGTTTTATTAACTGTTTATTCAGTTATAGTTTTGAATTATTTATTTGCTGACATGGTTAGACAAACTCGGTGTTTGTTACTTCCTTCTTCCTTCTTTCCCCATGATCAAGGACATTAGATTTGAAGAGGTATTTTTCTGATGTTAGAATAAATGAAGTGTGAAATGAAATTAAAATGGTAATTTGTACAAATTTGTTAAACATCTAGATTAATGTAGTGGGATTATTTTGAAGCATATTTTTAATGTAGATGACTAAGAACAAAGGAAAAATCCTTTTTCAATGAGTAGACTGTTAAAGACCTACAAGATAAGAAGTCTTTGTCCCTAATAACAATACTTGTATAACTGTGGTGTTAGTCCCTGTGAAAGACATGAAACCTAAATAACTACTAAAGGCAAAATCTGTTTAAAAATTATGCTTACTATCAAATGAGGTGATTTTAACAGGGATTTACTGTATTTTTAGGCGAGTGGCAGAACTTTTTATGTTTGATTTTGAGATCAGTGGCATTCATTTGGATGAAGAAAAGGTAATTTTTGGCTACAATATATGAACAGAAATTTGCCTGTCTACCAAAGACCAGATAATGAAAAATGTGCGATGTGAAATCTTGTGATTCAGGGTCAGTTTTTCCTCCAAGATTCCCATTGTCCTCTGTGGAATTTTGTCTTCTCAGAAGTGATTGATTTTGTCTATTTTAAATCACTTCTAAATGGCATTTTTTAATGTTGACTGTTCTTCCCATTTTGGATCTCATCCTTTCATTCCCTTCTGAACAGTTATAAGCAAGACCTGAGATCCTGTTTTCTTTGTTTGTTGTCTGCATCAGGTTTTTAAAATAGCTACTTATCTGTCAACAGCATATTTATAGAGGGGGAAAAGCAGCACCCCGTGTGCTGCAATGGCAGGTTAATCAAGTAGAGTGTTTTAGAAGGGATCAAGTGTGTGCCCAGGCTCTCTTTTGGTGCTCACATAACCAGAAGTTGTAAATCTTGTTCAGAATTGTTTATCTGGGTATGGTCTGATTACCTGTCTTGGAGCTTTTACATACTTTCGCAGTAGTTAGTGATGGATTTGCCAAAACCAGCAGCTTACCCCATGCTTCGTGGTATGGTTGCTCTGTTCATAGCTCATGTCCCTTTATAAAGTTAATACTTTGTTTATTTGAGTCACCCCCTCTAAAAAGATCCGTACAAAGGCTCTTTACTAGATTTATGTGGTAGTTTTTCTGAAGATCATGGATGTGATGGTGTTTTGTGACCTAGAAAATGCTTCTAGAATATATTTTTGCAACTACTTTGTATAAAGAACAACATGAAACTTGAACTCTGGGCTTTATGTCTGATTTGACTGTTGGTTCTGTGGTGCTTCATCTCCTTTCAGTTACAATTTCACTTATTTTTGCACATTTTCCTCTTCCTTCCCTGCCTATTCCACTTGTTATTTGCTGCTCAGTGTTTTTTTTTTTTCAGTTCTCATTTCAGACTTTAGAAATCCTTCCCTGTTGTAGGTTGAAACTTACTTCTGCTACAAAGAATTTCTACTTTTTAAAATAAAACTCAGAGATATATTTTGAAGAGTTAGGGTGGAATGGGAAGACAGAGATCTGCAGATTATGTCATTCTGTGGACTGTTGTATCCATACCCTCGCCTTTGTTTTTTTGAGCTATGAACCCATGGGCCATAGAGACCATACTCTACTAATGTGAGCAAATTCACTGAAGCAAATCTTACAGTAAGGTTAGATGTGTGAAATACTGTAATGATGGTGATAAAACTCTTAATCACTAACTCCTCAGAGAAAGGTTGCAATACCATAAATACTTCAGTCTCCAGAAAACAGTGCAATACAAACAGTAACAATATAACTGTAATTCTATATCTATTTCACGATATCTGTCTCAGTGATGCTTCTGGTTTTTCTCTTCTGTGTTTTACATAGCAATTAGGCATAGTTTTATAAATGCTTTCCAAGCAGCTAGTAAAGCTTATGTAAATTCTACTTATACTCCACTGGACAGTTTCTTACTGCAGAAACAGAGGCATTGTCTTTCAAATTTCAATGCTGTGTGAAATTATAGATCTGTATGAGCATCTGATCATGTTGACTTCAGCCCTGCATTACAGTTTTATTAATGCTGTAGGTCTAATCTTAAATGTTGTATTTTCTGCTTCAGTTTTGGAAAAAGTCCTCTAAGGTTTGAGAAACTTTGAGTTCTGCCTGTACTATGTCTGAAAACGTTATTTTGTACTTTATTTTTCTTACAGCGTAAAAAGGCAGTTGACCTCAACGTCAGAATATTGGATTTATGTAATGAGTTTCTGATAGGAAGTCATCTTCCCAACAAGATTGACAAACATGTTTTGCCAGAGCATATTCGGTATAATTTTATAGCCGAAGGCAATTACTTGCAAGTTGCTGGTCTGCATGCTGATTGTCCTGATGATCTGGTTTGTATTCCCTGAGTTTGCTTTGACATTCTCTATAATAGAAGTGTATATCAGTTATTTTCCTTATTAGTGAAGCAAATGCATGTGGTTTATGATTATGATGTTATTACTAACAAGGAAAAACTGTTTTAGAACATAATATTCAATGGCATACTTGACTGTAGCAACTATGAAATAACAGCTATGCAGATCCTGAGTAGTTGGAGGTAGAAGAGGCCCAGAATACAAACTCTGCATTTTAGGCAACCAGACTTCAGTTAATTCAGTAAACTGGGAGGTGGAGTCTCATGGAATGCAGCTCTGCAGGGTAAAGGAGCTCAAAAAAGCAGGTAGTTCTCTAAAGGTAGCATCCTCGAAGCGCATGAGGGTAGTAAGATACTCGGTATTAGCGCATCGTGATCCTTAGAAAGCCAAGTAGATGTATCAGGAACCAGGCTTGACAAGCAGGAAACTCATACCAAAGCTTCATCTCCAAAAGGTAGCGTACATAAAGTAGCAGCAGGTACAGGATCTGAGGGAGGAATTTAGAAATATTGCCTGTATCTGTAGAGACGATGTCAAGAAGGTAAAAGCTCAACTGCAGTTGTGGCTTGAAAGGGACATCAACGGCACTAACAAGAACAACTACTGCTGCATTAGTACTAAAAACCTGAACAAGGAAAACATGGACTGAGTGCTGAGTAAGGTCGGTGACTTAGTGGCAGCAGGCACAGCTAAGGCAGAGAAGCTCATCGCTTTCTTTTGCCTCAGTGTTCTTCAGTAACTTCAGTCCAAGATAGGACATTAAGTCTGGATTTATGGACTAACAGGTAAAAACCCTAATTTTATGATCAAACTCAGAGGGTAATGATTGAAATGTACACTACAGGAAGACTGGTAATGAAAGAACTGTTGCAGGGGTCTGTCCTGGGTCTCCTGTTTAACATCTTTATCAGTGACATAGAGGAAGTGACAGAATGCTTGCCTACCAGACTTGCAGGTGGTAGCAAACTGGGAGGAAGAATTGATATACTTGAAGGGCAAGGCTGACATTCAGAGTGGCCTAGAAGCTGAGGAAATGTTCCAGTGGCAACACTATGTAATTCAAAACGGACAAGTGCAAAATCCTGCATCCTGAAAGGGAAAATTCCTGGTAATAGGACAGGCTGGGGCTGCCTGGCTGGGTCTGATCTGTCAAAAAGGCCCACAGTGTTGGTGAGCAGCAAGTTGATCATGAACCAGCAATGACCCTGGCAGCAAAGGTGGCCAACAGCATCCTGGACTGCAGGAACAGGGACAGAGCCAGAGACTATGGGAAGAGATTATAGCCCCACTCTTTAGGAGTGACTTCAACAGAGGCCACCAAGATGACCAATAACTGGAGTGCTTGCACTGAGTAGAGGCTAAGGGATCTGAACTTGTTCACCCTATAGCAGAGGTGGTTTGGGGGGAACTTGACAGCAGCCTGCTAGTACTTGCAAGGATATCATGGAGAAAATAGAACTAGGCTCTTCAGAGTGGTACATGACAGGAGACAAGTGGCAACAGGCACAAGTGGATGTGAAAAATGCTAATTGGAGAAGTTTTTCCTGCTCGTGATACCCAAGCAGTGAGACAGTGAGGTCATGCTGTCCCTCCCATCTGTGCAGGGTTTCAGGACTAGACTGGAAAAAGCTTTGTGCAACTTGGTCTTGGCTCATAGCTGTCTCTGCTTAGTGCATGAGGTTGGATTAGAGACCTCATGAGATCCTATCCAACTTGAATTATCCTGAATACTCTTATTTTATTCATTGTTAATGTTGCTTTTCTAAAAAGGATTCATTTAAAGTTATTAACTGAAAATCAATTTAGGCCATTGAAATGTGACGATGGTTCCTTAGACTCCCAGATACGATGCTAGGACCAGGAGCATATTAAAACACTAAAGTGTTCTGTCTTCACTTATACTATATAGTTAAATAATCAAGGTGGCTTTGAAGTCTTGTGTGTCACAAAAAAAAAGAGAAAAGCTTACTGTGGTAGACTCCAAGTTGTAATGTTTATTTCTGTGAGAAATAAAAAATTAATTAAATTACAGCACTAGCAGGGTGTAAATAAAGGAATAATACTCACTGTATATTGTCTTTAAACTCTTGTCCTGAGAGTAGTGTGATCTGCAGAATTACTACTTGAAGCTGTGAGTAATATATCAATTTAAAAATGCAGTTCTCTGGGTCAGATCTGTGGAAAGACTCTTTAGAAATCATATAATTTAGGTTGGAGGGGACTTTTGGAACTTGTCAGTTTGAGTCTGTTCAGAGCGCGATCAAGAAGATCCGGTTTCTCAGTGACACGTCCAGTTGAGTTTTGAACACTGTCCAAGGATGGAGATTCCATTACTTCTCTGGGCAGCCTGTTTGACCACCCTCACTACTGTTATTTCTTCCCGGTATCAAGTTGGAATTTTTCATCTTGTAGCTTGTGTCCATTACATCTCCTTCTCTTGCTCTGTACCTCCAAGAACAGTCTGGCTGCATGTTCTCTACGCCTGACTGCAGAGTAGATGAAGATTAAGATCTCCCTTGAGCTTTTTCTTCTTTAGGCTGGACAAACTCAGCTCTCTCAGCCTCCATTCTGTTTCATGTGCTCCAGCCCCCAAACAACTTGGTGGCCCTGTGCTGGACCCACTCTAATATATGCCAGTGTCATTATTGTCCTGTGGAACACAAATCTGGACATTGGTAGTTCAAATGTTGTCTGGACATACGTGGACCAGATGACTGTGCACTTGCAGTCAAGTATGCTGTTGGCCTTTGCTGCAAAGACGCTGAACCGCGTTCAAGGAAGGTCAGTCATCTTTCTTACTTTATTTGCTTTTTTTTCAAAATGAAAGCCTGGTGGAACAGAACAGGTACAAAATGACTTGTAAATTTTTATATTCATATTTTTTCTAAACTCAGGACCTGCATTCTTGTTCAATGTATTGTCCAAGAGAGAAGCTTATTTCAGATGAAGGCAGGCATAAATCGTGTCTGGATTTCTTGAGTTTACTCCATATAAACAAAAAAAAAAGATTATCTTCAATTGATTTGTGAAACATAAAAGCATTTTATCAGATTTTCTGAGTCTTTAAGTAACTCTTTTCTTCAGAGTTACAAATAAACCCAAACAAACTAGAAATTGGAGAAAAGGAGAAAGTTCGTGGGCAGATGGGCAGACTAATAGCTTTCTGCTATAAAAGAAATAAGGCTTTTCCTTTCTTTTCTTTCCCCTGACCCTGTCTCTGTTTCTTATCAGATCCTTCCATGAACCAGCTTAACTGATGTGCAGAAAACAATTCGGGTTTATTTTCAGAAGTTTTAGTGAGTTAAGGCGGCCCACAGAGTGGTCAGAGAAGCACAGATGTTGGCAGAAGGAGGGAGAGGATGAGCAGAGGAGACTGTTGACAGGAGTAGCGAACAGGAGCCTTTTGGCAGTCTTGATCTATTAGGTTGTCTCATTGCATTTCCTCATTCCACCTTTGATGGGTAAGAGAGCCATAATTGTCAGGCAATTGTAATTACTATTGTTGAAAGGCTTTAGGCCTTTTCCCAACAATATCAGTGAAATACAGCTGTTGTGCCAGATCTCCAGATGTGTCACTTCTTTCTCTTAAAAATTGCTCTGTAGTAACAGTGACCTTTTAATCTTTTTTTTGGTTTGGTGTTTTGTATTAGGTGCGAGAAGCTGCTTACAAGATTTTTCTTCACTCCAATGCTCAGCAGTTGAGCCGACTGGAGGAATTGCTTGCTAGCCGAAACAGTCTGGCACAGTTGGTTGGGTATGAGACCTTTGCCCACAGGGCTCTTCAGGGTACAATGGCCAAAAATCCAGGTATAAGGCATGTGTGGAAGGACATGTTGAGAAATCAAATGCACTGTATTAGGTGTATGGTCAAAAGTTGGTTTCTTTAGCTAAGTTTACACATATTTGTTCCAGTGAAGTATTTTATTGCAGTTACATTTTGCTGTATGCCATATTCATTTTCTCTGTAGATGACAATACTCACTGAGTAGGGATTGGTGTTTTTTTTCTGAATTGATGCTCACTCCTTAGATTATGAAGTTGTCATTATCTCTGCATGTAACAAAGTAAATTTAGTACTAAATTCTCTTGAAACGATGTCAGTGGAGTAGTTTATAAAAAATCCAAGGGATTTTTTTTTGTTTGGAATATTTTGATGTAAACTTAACATCCTTTAAGGGAAGAAATAATTTCCTTATATTCCCCCCTTTCTAGAGACAGTAAGACAATTTCTGGAGAAGCTTTCTGACCAGTTGTCTAAAAGGTATGTCTTTTCAATTAAGTTATTTTTTTAACTGTACTCTTTATTTCAAGAATAGAGGGACTTGTGCACTATTAAGTGCTGCTTATTATATGCTCCGATGATGCAAAAAGCAAGACTTTCCCAGAGTTTTGAGACGAACTGTTTACTTAGA
Source organism: Corapipo altera (assembly GCF_003945725.1). Classification (NCBI taxonomy): domain Eukaryota; kingdom Metazoa; phylum Chordata; class Aves; order Passeriformes; family Pipridae; genus Corapipo; species Corapipo altera. The sequence goes on from NW_020884872.1 coordinate 72,362,867, forward strand.
ATAAATTCTGTGCCTGTGATCAGAGAACTCCCAGGACTAAATGCAACAAATGATGTGCCAAAAAATGCAGTTAACAGCAAACAAGAAGACCAAGTTGAAGTGTAGAAGAACACCTCTCCTGGTCTTCTTGCCATGTGCGCAACTCCATATATTTTACATCTGTAAACAAATTCCTGTTTGTCCATCTTGCCTCCCTTAGTTCCACACAGCACAAAACAGTTTCATCACTGTGTATAAATGGGGTGTATAGTAATGCTTTGGAGCTGTATAACTGGAGTAAGAGGGACTTTATTTGGAGGTACCTGAATGATAGAAACTGAATGGAGAAGTTTTTTTACCCTGATATGTGGGCCTACTATTTTGTATAGTACTGTAAATCTCTGATGATGGACATTTTCTTAGGATGGAGTATCATCGTGTGCTGTATTACATTGCTCAAAAATATTTCATAACACTTTCATCATAAAAACATTTTTCAGAACTCAAAAAGACTTTGAAATGATGACGAAGATGAAAATGAAGCTTAACCCCCAGAATTCAGTAAGTTACATTTCTGTATGTGGTGATCCATTTTCTTTTTAAAAGTATAGTATAAGCTAGCCCTGTTGTATAATTAACTCTATTTTAGTATACAAGATATAGTAGAATTAGAGATACATTCTGGCTTCAAATTGACTGCTAAGTTGCTGTATTAAAACCAAGCACTGAGTGTGAGAGAACTGTTGGTATATACAAAGTGATACTGAGATAACCAAAACATAAAGTGTTGAAAGGGAGTATAACTTTGTTTTGAATTAATTGACTCATTTGAAAAATAAAGGCTGTACTCTACGTTAGATGCATGTCTATTTTTTATAGTATATTGTATGTCTTAGTACTGTACATATTTAGGTTTATCTTTTAATTTGAATTGAGAGTATTTCTTGAAATCTGGAATGAAGTTCTGTTATATAGTTGAGTAAGAAGAACAGTCTTCAAGAAATGTTAAGAAAATAAAGGTTTCAGGTTATGATATATGATACTATTACCAATGATGGTTTTATGTTTTAAAGTTCTGTGCCTTATTGAAACTGCAAAAATATTCAAAGGAAACAAAACTTTTACTTTGGGTTCACTTGTTGTCCATTATTGTAATTATAAGCTGGAATTCTCTTTCAGACACTGATGCCGTGGGATCACCCTTACTACAGTGGTGTCCTTCGTGCTGAGAGGTAAGCTCCTTACGTTCCTTATTGTAGTGTAAATGAGTGTCCTTGCAATAAGGATAAAGAAAGTTTTCAATGTAAACAGGATTGCTTTCTTTGAAGATGTACTCCAGTATTAAGAAATAAATACTATCTGGTGGGATAGTTGTTTGTGACATTTCTTAGTTACTGCTGGAATGCCTGTAGAAATTTTTGGCTCCTCTCTTGTTTTGCGGGGAAGTATTGTCCCTCTTTGAAGATAAAAGAGAGTGAAGAAGTTTCAGAACAGATAGAAAATCCTTATTCTTGTTTTGCTTTTAGTTCTTAGCTGAGCTCTAGTAATGTTTAAAAATAAATTTTGATCACTGAATACGATCCAACTTCTCTTCATATTTTAACTTCATTGTACTTCTTACTGAACAAGCAGCTTCATCGTCTTCTGCAGACTTGAAACAGCAACTTCTTGAGTAGATCATCACTGTTAATGAATAGAATTCATTCTTATCTCGCTTGCAAAGAAATAAATCCTTTACACAGACTTAAATTGTGCACAGGACTATTGCACATAATGAGATGTCAGCTCTGAAAGACATGAACCCTGCATGTTGCCTCTGTTAGATCAGCAGCAGTGACCTTTTAGGTTTCTGTTGGAAAAAATAATTGAAAATTGTGCTTGACTCACTAGAGGGGGGGGAAAAATCTTCCTTCATTGCAAATTTGCAGATTTTTGTTTTTTAAACAAACACAGACTAGATGTGTCTGATTAAAATAGTAGTTTACTCTGGATCAGAAAGCTATGGTAGTATAGACATGACAACAGAAGATTGCCAGCAGTTGGCCTGGCTGTTCTGCTGCTTTCTTGTACTTTGTTTCCGAGGCAGTAGTTTTTCAGCAGCAGCTCTAATATTGGCCTTATCTTAAGCTACTGCATGGTAAGATGGCAACCGAGCCATGTGTGTGCAGCAACATTCATGTCCTGGGTGAGTAGAACTTGCCATGCAGGAGTGGTAGAGGAATATCCATTTGCTAGATCTGCTTCCAGTAGCCAATGCCAGAGCACAGAGTGCTCCACAGCATATGCTTAGCAGTGGTCAACAGCAGGCAGTGGAAGAGGACTGCCATACTCATTCAAGATACTATCCTGTAGCTAACAGATCTACTTTACCTTGCCTGTTTAATGTTTTCAAAACAGCAAGAATTACATTCTGATTCATAATGCTTAATATACTGTCAAATGTTCATGAAATTTACTGTCTGTGTATCGTATTTATTTTCTGCATTTCCTGTAGCGTCTGCTTTCCCTGTTTTCAGAATTGGTTTGTGCCATAAAGGTTAGTCTTAGGGGTAGAAGGCTCTGTATTTGTTTCTTTCTCCTCCTGGAGGAGTGTCTTCTGATGCTTATTGTCCTTAGTCTTATTGGTCTTATTGCACTTCTTAGATCACCACATAAAGCTAACCATCTCATAATTGAGTTGCTGATGGTTACAAATAGATTATTCTGCATGTTTTGGCATTAGGAAGGAAAATATTTCCTTTCCTTGTGAGGCTTTGTAAGAGAGCCAATTAAGTTACTTTAAGAATTGTATGGTAGCTTTATGAAGGGAGAGCTGCAGGTAAAACAGACCCAGACATTGGCAATGTATCTTTCTTATTTTTTATTTATTCAGGCACCAAGTCTGGAAGCTGAATCAGTGTGCAGAGTCTCCTGAACCTATGTAGGGCCTCCGTGATTACAGTGCAGGATTGGGGCCCAGTGTTTTTCTCCCTCCAGGTTGGGTGGGAGTATTTTTTTATGGCAGATCTACAAGCGTCTACAAGATGGAAGGAAAAGTGGTTTTCCTCTCCACTGTGTGCAGAACTGCTACACTAAAAACCAAGGGCTTAGATCTTTCACTGTTCTGTTTTCTGGATAGTGGTCTGTCTTTGGGAAAAGTTTTTGATCTATGACTGAATGATGCTTTACATTCATTGTGCCCGTACTGCAGATAGTTAACAGGGTACTGGATACTAGGTAATCAACCCTGAAAAGTAAAATTCATTTTTCCACTGCATAGTATGAGAGGCTGTGCTTTGTGACTGAAACTAGGCAGGAGTCAGAGTATTCATACAACAACCAGAGGACAGGAATATTCCTTATCATGTCTGTGCCCTAAATGCGTTCTATTTTTCACTTTTTAGTCATGCAAATGTGGTTGCACTGTCCTTTATCTTGTATTTGTACTTACCTCAGTTTCACTGAGTTTGAATGCTTCTTGGATGCTATGGTATGATCAGTTCAGCACTTCTGTGACTGGAAGATGAGAACTGTTATGTGTCACATAAAGCTTCATACTGGCTGGAATTTGACTTTTGGCTATTTGTTGTTACTCTCTTTCTAACTGAGCCAATTATCTTGCAGTATTAAATTATGTAGCTAAGGAAAAGTGATGTTGTTTTCCGTGTTTGTTTTTTCCATGAGAAAATAGTGCTTTAAAAAAAAAAGTGTTAGGTTTCATTTTATTTATTTATAAGATCAATAAATAATTTATTTTTTACTTCTTGTATCCTATTTTATATTGCATGTTTGCATCATGGAATGACAAAATTTATTTTCAAACAAGATATATTTACTTGTCTTGCATTTCTCTCTTTCTTAGGATTCTTTTTGTTTGGTAGATTAATTTTTTTGTTCTTCGAGGGTTTTCCTGTTTTGGAAGAAATTTACTTTTAACTTTATGTCTTTTACAGAAATGCCATGGTTGTATTTGTAATAGTGCTGCGCTCAGAGCATGGCTTATGTTTTTGTGGACTCAGTACTAGTTTGTGGATGTCTGTATTAGAAATTTCTCTTTTCTTCTGCTTAATAGAATGTTTTTGTTGAAAGGAAAGGAAATGTATGCTTTGGGGTATATTTTTTGTACTGCTGTTGTTACTGTGGCTCTAGCTGATGCACAGACCCATAGTTTCCTATGTGTACATAAGATGCAAGTTATCTTTACAAATGTAGGTATAAAGAAAGAGACTGATTTCTGATATGTCAAACATGCAACACTAAGGTTGCAAGAGATATCAGATGGGACAGTGTCTGTGTCTGCTGGAAAAGATTTCCTGTTTCTTAGTTTGATCTATACAACCATATTTGCAAACAGGAATGTTGGGACCGGAGGGAGCATTAGACGGTGTGGTCCCTGATGAGATCTTGTTCTCTTTAGTTCTCCAGATTTTGACCATCTACATCTGAATTGACACTGAAATTCATGACATATTTTTAATGTGCTGTTTTATATTTGCATGTTGGATATTTTAAATGTACTTATATATTTTTTCTTCTAAATATACATTTATTCTTTGTTGAAACAGGATTAAGGAAACAAATCCTTCATTAGATTGGTAGTAACTAATTTTAAGAGCCAGATATTTACTTCTGAGGAATGCAGGATGTCCCTATGCGTTCTGTTGCGTCCCAATACCATTTGCTGTCACAGCGTGTTGCCTTTATTGTCGGTCTGCTTCCACAGCGTTACTGAGCGCTGCTGCTGTTCTGCAGTTGAAAAGCAGGAGGAGCTCCAGGCTCAAGTCACAGGGTTTGGTTTCTCCGTCTGTAAATTCGGACACAGCAATTTTACTGTGAGCTTTCACCAAGTCTTTTCCCTGGAAACTTGATCCTACTTCAAAAGTGTAAGCCTCCCATTAATGGTAACAGGATATTTTACTACTTTTTTTTTTTTTTTACTTTTTTTTTTTCCCCAAGACTATGTTAAGTAACCTCTCTGGCTTTAGGCCCACACTTGCAAGAGTGTAATGTAGCTACAGTTTAAGCGGCAGGGAAAATACATGCCAGTATAAGTGTACATTTAAGAGAAAAAGAAGACAAAAGTCTGAAATTCATGGTAGTAGAATCTTAGAACATAGAGTAATTAGAAGAACCTCAAGAATTTTGGCAGGCTAAGAGTAATAAAACAGTGAATGCTAGAACATGCTTCAGTGTCTAACGAGTAAAGAGATGTCTAGTATGTATATTATAAAAATAATAATGTTGAGATTTAGTACAGACAAGTACCAAAGTATTAATTAAATCTCATTACTTCTCAGTAAGTGCAGCTGCAGTTATAAGTAATTCTCAAGGCCCTGACCTTGCAAAGATGTGGTTGTCCTACTGACTTCTTCCGGGTCAGAGGAAAAAACACAACAGGAAATTACCCTGAAAATGCTGGAAGAGATTTTTTGAGGTCAACTATTTGCCTTGAAGGTGCAATTGACTGTGCTTAAGCCACTTCTGAGAGAGATACAGAACTGTTCTTGAGAACTGTTGGTGGTGAGCTTAGTGTATTTGGTATTAACTCCTGTTTCCTTAACCTGTGGTTCTTACCAGGCTGGGTTGACTTCACTGGCTATAATTCACTGTTGGGATTTTGGCAAAATGTCCCAGATTTTATTCAACTTGCAGGTGGGATGTGCTTGCAGGATAATGGGTTCTTTGCTAGTCCATTTCTTTGGGGCTTCGGAAAGAAGATCAGCTTTAGGGATGAGAGATCAATACCAAAATAAGCCAGTTTCCTGATGTGTAGAAAGAGAAGCCATCACGGCAACTGTGGGCATTTTGGATCTTGGGGTGAGGTAGCTAAACAGAAATTAGGAATAACTCACCTCTTTTCTTCTTGGGACTGTTCATAGGTTTCAGGAGAGAGTGGGCATCACTTTCATTTTTTTTAGAGGGATAGGCTTAATACCAAGGTATGAAAAGATGAACGGATGTTTCTCAAGATCCTAAAAGCTTCAGCTAATGCTGAGATTTGCAAGTTACTAGTAAAGAAACTTGTTCATGACTGCTTTTTGTTAAATTATTTTATATGAAAAAAGTGTTGTTTGTTGGGAACACCATGTGGAAAAATAGCCTTTGTGGAATATATGAGAAAACTGTCACTCTGTTCAATTTGAAAGCTGAACTGGAAAATTAATACAAAAGTTAAAAAAACCCAGGAAATCTTTCAATCAAAGTGCTCAAAGAGGAGGATAACTTTCTATAACAATCTATTTATAAGAAAGGGAACGCATGCCCTCTGTTAAATCATCTAATGTGGGTGCAGAAAGCCCATTTAACTTACCAGTCACTAAAGGTAGTAGACTAAGCTTTCTGAAGGAAAGCCCAAAAGTTGCTAAAAAGGATTGCTTTGAAGCAGAATTCAAGTTTCAAGAATTATTTCTTTATTCAAAACATTGTGGAAGGACAAAGAAATTGTTGCTGATGTGAAAACTAAGTCAAATCTAAAAGTTGTGTACAGTTTTGATACCAATATTCTAAATTACCCCTTGATCTCCTCCAAAATATTCTATGAAGTACAATTAACAGAAAGAAAAAAGGAATGTGAAATACAGGTGCTAGTTTATGGTTGATGAGAGTACAAAGGCTTTCTATTATTATTATTATTGTTATTATTTTTAAGAAATCCAGAGTCTTCTATAAATCATGGTGAAGAATATCCCTTCAGGTAAAGAATTAAATTTCAGAGTCTGGCAGGTAATGAAAATTGGAAGGGATTTTCCTTGTCTTGATCTCTTTAAGTTAACCTGAGGGGTTCATCTCACTTTTATCTTCCACTAACAAGATTTTTTCAAGTTTCTTTGGAAGTTTTGATGTGATCTGTTTTATTAGAGGTAGTTAACTTAGTCTTCTATTTTTTGTGGATATCAACAGGATAATAATTATTCTCAAAAAAAAAAGTCAGGATATATCAGGGACTACATTTAATAGCCATTGAGAAGAATTCTTGACAAGCAGCTCATTTACAGTTGTTAAAACGAGTCTGAGTGCTCATGTTCTGAAGAATGGTGATCCTGACTCAAATATCCCTAATGTCCAAGTTTATAAAAAGCATTCTTAATAGAATAGATGAAAGTCATACTACACAAAATAGTCCTAGCTTCCTTCCAAACATACAGCTTAAATGAAAGTGATTGTAGAAGTCTGCGTTTTATTTAGAGTCAGTGAAGTCATACAAGCTTAGAAATAATTATTTATAATCACATACTACATCTTTGTTCTTCACAGGGACACAGCCTTTTTGTTTGAAGCCTGCTGTTCTTGAAGAATAACCAAACCTCATTGTGTCAGTTAACTTCTTTTCAAAATTGTTTTTTAAATTGGTTTGGCTACTTTACTTCTCTTAAAAGTAGCACTGGGCTGTATACTGTAAAAGTAAGTTGTTTGGATTTTTTAAACGTAGTTAATCCTTCAATATAAAGCAGGAATTTTTTACATCAAAGAAACTACTGTTTTCTTTGATATTTCTACTTTCTTTAGTAGGGTACTGAGATTTCTCTTTGTAAAGTTTCTGAGCTCACATTCTGACATAAAGTACATGAAAAAATGTTCATTCTGTTCTGGGCTTCGTTATAAATACAAATGCATTGCTGTTTGAAATCAGATGTTCAGAGTGAATTAAGTTAGTGGAATATATTTTAAGAAAAAGTGAATGCAGAGCAAATTTCTTTTGTTCATTTTTATGCATCTCAGTTTTTCACAGTTTTGGACATTTAGGCATGAGGGATGTGCAGTTCTACAGGAGAAACAAAATAATTTAAGATTCATTATTACACTAAAAGGGACTGCTTTAAACCTTGACTTTTATCTTTTTTTTTTTTTTTTTTAAGTTAAAGTAACTAACTGAAAGTTTGGCACAGAAGAAGGTTATTCTTTTCCTCTGTAGATGGGTTCATGTGTATATTTGTTGATACTGTTTCTGATTTGTGCAGAGAGAGTGTGTACTGGTGTCCATTTTTAAAAAAAATAAATGTTATATGATATTTCCTACATTGAAACTAAAAACAGTCTTTTTTTTTTTTGATATCTAGTCATGTACAAGTTGTCCTGATTTCAGGAAGTCATCTTATGGATTAATAATTGTGTTTTCTGGAGTGTATGTCTGTAGCAGAACTTTTGATATTTCCTTTTCCTGCTGTTCCAGAACTACATTCAGATCCTTTAGGTTTCATGTAAGGGCTTAAGAAAATTTACATGCTTATCCTTTTGAGATTCAGCTGCACAACATGCAGTCCAGTCAGGGAAGCCGAAGTTCCAGAGAGAAGCAAGAGCTCATAGCTAAGCTCAAACCTTCTTCTAGTTACCTCTAGTTGGTACCTTATTAAACCTGAAAGTATTGTAATATTTGTCTCCCTTTCTCTGGTGACATAGACGTCCTAAGGTGCCTATTTGAAGCGTCTGAATCACCTTCCTGGGGCCCAGAACTCCCATTTTAAGTGAAAGGATATCCAGACAGGATGTTTGATTCTTGCCTTGGATTACTTAGCCAACCTGAATCCTTCTTCTTCCTTAGGAATTGCTGTAACCATGTTTCCATGTGTTTGTGGGCTTTGCAGACGATAGTATAATGTTTTGCTAGAGACACTACTATGCCATGTGTGTGATCCTCCACACTGAATTCTGTCTGTCTGCTCTTCTGGAGCAGTAAGCAAGCTGCAAATTACAGCATACAAGAAAATCTCTTCCAGGACTTCTTTGCAGTATTTGTCATCACTAAATGGAGCTCCAGCTGGTTTCCAATGCAGGTTTTAACTGTCTGTCCTCCAGAACATTAACCTTTCTGGCTAGTATCAGTAACCCTTAGCAGAAATTTTCCTGGTAGCAGAGTGCCTGTTAGAATAGTTCAGTATGGGTCATGATAATTTCCTTTCTGATTTCTGTTCCCAAAAATACTTGAATGCATTTCCTGTTGGAGATAAAATTGTAACTTGCCTGAATAAGTGTGGAGGGCGTTTGCCAAAGAGTGTGCTCATATTAAAGCAGCTGCTTCTTGCAGTTTTATTTCAGTTTTTTACTGTTTATTTTAAATAGAAGGCACGAAGCTGTACAACTGTTCAAGCTCACAATTGACAGCAGCTTGAAAATCATGCATAAAGTGATTCTTAGAATGGTTGCTGCTTTAACATGTCATATAATAAAAATAATTATATGCACAGTAGGATCATCAACAGTTATTAACATGTAGATTATGAAGATTGGTTTGCTCTGACTAGTGAGCATTTCAGGGGCAGGCTAAACTGTAGGAGTTTGGAAACTCTGCTCCTTCTTATGTAGGGTCAGTCACTATCAGATAATTAATGAACTGAAGTTTTTGTCCTTTCATTCTATTGACAGAGAAGTAATGTGCAGTGGAATCACAGAATTGTTATGGTTGGAAGAGACCTCTGGAGATCATCTAGTCCAACCCTTCTGCCAAGGCAGGAATACCTTGGTTTTGGTAGGGTGTTGAGAGTTTTTTTTGTGCATTTACAAATACACTTAGTTTTACATTTGGAAAAAAAACCCAAAACGATCAAAGGAGGACTATATACCTGGGATAGAAGATGGTGAACTCTGAGTTTTCCCTTTAGCTTCAGTAAAAATTTATTTTAGTCTTGGATCAACTCTCAGAAAGGCTTTGCATCCTACACAGACAAGCTCTATCTTTGTTACAGGGCAATTTAAACTGCTAAAAGAGTGTATTGATAGAAGTCTTCATCTTGAAGTTTTATGTGGCCTTTTAGATAATCTGGCCCAGGTCAGAGCATGTCTTGAAGATACAACCCAAACCCTTTAACAGCATAAGAAATTTCATTCAAAGAGCTGAGGGAAGAAAAGTTTGGATTGCTGTCACAGTTGCAGTCCTCCATTGCTGCCAAGAAGTTGTGCTACCATGTTTTCAGATTGGTATGAATTTGAGCACTGAAATACTGTGCCTGTGGAATGTTGTGTTCTTGCAGTTTCGCTAAGGTGATGAAGTTGTGAGGTTGGGTAATCATAGCTAACAGATGCTTTTTTCTTGTCATCTGGAAACAATGAGGTTGCTAGTGGCTGCTACCGTTTGAGTGCCTGGAATCAACCAAGAATCTTCAATAAGGGAACGTCTAGTTTGTAAACTCTTCCAAATACTTTTCCACCCACACCCATGTGCCAGATTTAAGTTTTGTGGATCTAGTAGAGATTGCAGGAATTCCTGTTCTGTTCATTCAGTATTCTTATTTTTGGGAAAGATTCAAGTCTTTTAAATTAATTTCTTCCCTTTTCCCCCTTGTTCTCTAATCTTATCTAGTGTTACACCTTTCATTTTGCAGTGAGTAGCATTAAATCGTGAAGGTGAGGGCTCAGAAAAGAGTCAGTCACATGCTTGCTCTTGCCACTGAAAGGCAAGATCATCTATTAATAATAATTCCGGGAACTGAGTTTTTGGTTATAGGACATCAGCTTCAGATAGCTGAGGTTTTGGCTGATTGCTATTCCTAAGTAAGCCCAAAGAGAAAGTTTTCCTGGAATCAGTGCAAGTTTGGGGTTAGGCTTTCTTCAGTTATGGTTGGTCTTACTTAATTTGTGAAAACAGAGCTCATGTATGTATGAGGTAGGACCAAATTCGACACTTGGCAATTGAATCTGTGTTTTGGTGTCTGGAATGATCACTGCTTAGTGGGTATAGACTGGTATTAGACAAAGATTTTTGAAGATGTATTACACACTTCCTGGAGCTTTTTCTTTTTTAGTACCCAGTACTCATTTTGAAGTATTATTGATTATTATAATCTGATTGTGATAATTGCTTTATATTATCATTTTAACCCCTTTCTCTATAACTCTTATGACATTACGCTGGCCAGCAAACAAATAAAAAATGGATGCCAGATAATCAGTGTAATAATTACTGCTGACTGCTGTCAGGTGTGTCCAAAAGTAATTTAAAAATCAGTTTTGTCTCATAAGACGCTAGTGGTATTTGAGGATTTTTCAGTATCTTAAGCTTTAATCTTGTTTGCACACTGATGTGATAGGCAAGGCAGAAATGGACAATTAAGTGAGATGAGAACCAGAAACATCATTTTGTTTTGGCATTCTGTATAAAAAAAAGTTGGTTTTCAAAATTTTTTTTTGATTTTCCGTTGGCAAGAGGAACATTAACACACATCTTTCATTAAACGTGGGAGAGGTTTGATCCTGACAGTGTTCTACCAGAAGAGGCTTATATTAACTGTGTAGTTTCTACTAAAGTGGTTGTTTAGTCAGGACCTCATTGTACTCAAAATGTCAAGATTGTGACATCTTCAAACATCAGCTAGAATAGGGGACTAGTTTCTCTGGGAAGTCTGCCTTAAGGCATTATAGTCTGTTACTGCTATTTTTATGCGTGGGTGGATAAGTATCATGCTTTTTTCAAAAGACAAAACTATTACAGACTGATTTCCCCTCCACTCCCCTCACTTTGGATAGCAACAGTGTATTACAAAACACCTATCAGAAAGCCTTCTTCTCATCCTCATTATCGTGGGATAAGTTCATGGGGAAAATGTACATGTTAAAGGAGTGCTAAGAATGAGGAAGAAGTGATCTTCTCCCTCTAGTACACTACTGTCAGCTCTTCTATCCATGAAGAAATATTGCTTTCTCCTGCTGGTATGTATTGGTGTTTCTGACAGAAATAAAATGAAAAGTAGTTTCAGAGTTTTTTTTCCTTCACCCCTCCAGCAAACACATTAGTTCAGTATTTCAACTGAATGCGTTAATCCTTTGCAGTCAACAGGAAATGTTGTCCTCCTCTGATAAAGCTGGAATCTGTCTCATACTACAGCTGTGTGTTCTTAGTCCTAGGCTACATATAACAACTTCACAGAATAGTTAAGGTTTCAGGGGAGCTCTGGAGGTTATCTGATCCAACGTCCGTCCAGCTAAAGCAGAGTCCCGTAGAGCTTGGTGTCCAGGATCATGTCCAGACAGCTTTTTGATATCTCCAAGTAGTAAGACTCCACAGTCTCTAGGAGTAACCTGTGCCACTGTCTAGGTCACCCTCGCTGGAAAAAAATTGTTTCCTGATGTTAAGATGAAACCTCTCATATTTCAGTCTGTGCCCATTTTTTTTGGTCCTGTCACTGGGTACCACTAAGAAGAGCCTGACTCTGTCCTCTTTGTACCCTCCCTTCAGAAATATATACTCCTTAATAATAAGGTCCCTCTGAGCCTTATCTTCTCCAGGCTTAATAGTCCCAGATCTTTTAGCCTTTCCTCATAGGAGAGACACACCAGGCCCTCAGTGTGTCATCTCAGTGGGCCTTTGTTGCATTCTCTCCTGTATGTCCATGTCTCTCTTGTACTGAGGAGACCAGCACTGGACACAACACTCCAGCAATAGTCTGACCAGTGCTGAGTAGAGCAGAAGGATCACCTCCCTAGACCTGCTGGCCGTGCACTTCCTAATGCACCCAGGATACAATTCTTTGTGGCAAGGAACCATTGCTGGCTTCTGTTCAACGTGGTGTCCACGAGGATGCCCAGGACATTTTCTGCAAAACTGTGTTCTTGCTGGATGTCCCCCAGCATATACTGGTGCCAGGGGTTGTTCCTTCCCAGGTGCAGGACTTTGTACTTCTCCTTTTGAACTTCAGGACGTTCCTGTCAACGCATTTATCCAAGCTGTCAAGATCCCACTGGATGGCACCATGAACCTCTGATATATCAGCCAATTTGGTGGACAGTTTGATTGACACCCAGTTTGGTGTCATCTGCCAATGACTAGACAGGACTGGACCCAGCACTGGCCCCTGGAGTGTACTGCTGGTCACTGGCCTCCAACCTTTGTGCTATTGATCATCATAAGTGCTATGTAGGATGATGGTATCAAATGTGACAGATGTGGTATCAAGTGATGTGACAAAAAGCAGTCCTAAACTATTATGGAAGTTCTTATGATTTGCTGCTAAAAGAAGGGTCATTTTCGCAGGTCTTGTAGTCTGTATGCAGAGAGGGCTTCAGAGTAGAATCAGGAGGGCTGAAGCACTTAGTGGTGGGTTTAAGTTTTCATGTAACAATCTGGGCAGAAGGTGATCAGAGGGTGATTCTGTAAGAGTCTGGAGACATTTATCTGCTAAAGTTTTCCAAAAAACGCCACTCTTGAAGGAGCTGCGATACTGAGGACTTGCTGACTTAAAAATTCTCCGGATATTCAGCACATACCCTGTAATTCTGTACTTCTGGGGGGCTCTGTGTGTGAATCAGTGTCCTCTGTACTCCAAATGTCTGTGATTTATATGGAAATGAACTCATCTCTTCTGCTTTCTTTTAGAGACTTGCTTACAGTCTTTTAATCTAACTTGATCTAAACTGATTTGTATCATGCTTCTTTCTGTTCTTTTGGTGTAATGACTTTCTGAGTAAGAAGGAAAACGTGTGTATGGAAGCATGCAAAGTGTGAATTCAAGTGTTGCTATGCATCTAGAAGTGTGTCAGTATAGTCGAGGCAAAATCTGCTTTGTTTTCTATGTTCTAGTAAAGTAGAATGGAATACACTGGCTTTAGCTTCTTGCATTTGTAGTGTGAAAGTAAGCAAAATCTTGTACCTTAACATGTCTGTGGCTTAGAGGAGTAACTCCACCCTGCTGTGCCTCGCAGTGCAGTGAAGCTGAGTAGTGAATCGTAGCTGCAGTTGTAAGCAGTACATTGGCAAATGCAGTATCCCCAGTGGGCTTCATTTTTAGGTCGTCTCTGTGTGGAAGTGGGAAGAAAGGAAGGATGGGTGAGTGAATAGGGACTAGCTGGCTCTTTCACAACTGGTCTGTAAGTCTTTTGATCATAGGCCATAAAACAGCATGGTTCTCGTCTTTGGTGTCCAGCTGTTGTAATCTAGCTGATGCTAGAAGCAAAGAAGCTAAGAAGCAAAAGCACAAGACCATGAAAGATAGAAGGGAGTGACTGTGATTCTCTAGAGTTAAACAGTCTTTAGTCTTAGACTCCAGAAAATGGTGTAAATAACACTTGGACTTTGTATGTGAAATGAGGAGACAAGAACATTTTTGCCATTTGCGGTGCATGCACAGCAAGCAGATTCCAGTTTTGATTTTGCTGTTGCCTCCAAAGAGTTGTGTGGTCCTGAGCAGCTTGTGAAAGGTGTAAGTTTACAAAGCATTTGTCTGCTTGATACACTTGTAGTGTGTTTAATTTTTAGAGTCAGAGTCTCAGGAAGTTTGAACCCACTTATAGGTTGCATACATCTCTGAACTACTTTTTGAACTTTTTGTTCATTCTCAGTTTATATGTGTGCATGCAGATGTATGGTGTCTTCCTTCCTATGATTGTCTTCTGTGCTCCAGTGTCTTGAATATAGTTGGTTGAGGATAGGCTCAGGAAGCTTGGCCATGTTTGAAATCCATGTCACATACTAAAATCTTGATGTGGCCCAAAGCTGCAAGATACTTTCTGCATGGTTCAAGAGACTCCCCAGAGCTTGGGGTGTGATTTGTGCATGGGAGGTGATTGTGTCTCCTTAGTGTTTCTGTTGCTGAAAGAAATAGTGAAAGACAAGACTGCAGAGTCAGCAGTGCTTACCAGTTGGTTTCCTGCCCTAGCTGAGGATTTGGCTTACACCACAGCCAAAACCAGCTCGTTTTTCTGATCAGTCACACAGTGCAACCTTGGCATGGGAAAGGCACTTGAGTGCCAGTGGCCTCTTGTGGATCAAAAGCCACAGCTTGGCCACCCGTTGTATTGCCATGGTCTGTTTAGCTACATGTTCACCACATTTCTGAAAGTGATAGTCAACATCTGTTGAATTTGGTGTCCAAATTTGAGTACAAGAAAAATCACGTTACTGTTAAGTGCTGTGCTGTAACTAGCCTGTGACTTAGTTTCACTATTTGAAAAATAAAGCATGCCTAGTAAGGGCCTTGAGGCTGAATTAGTGTATTTTGTCACATCCTGTGGCTTGAAGGTGAAAGTGGTAGTTTATGTAGCTCTGCTAACTGACTGATTTGGGATTCTTTTATTTCCTTAGGTACAACATTGATCCTGGCTTGTACTGTCCATTTTTCTCTCTTGGGGCATGCATGGAAGGTTTGAACTCTTTGTTCAGTCAGCTGTTAGGAATCTCCCTTTATGCTGAGCAGACAAAGAGAGGAGAGATTTGGTCTGACGATGTTCGAAAGTTGGTAAGTATTCTTGTTCCCAGCGTCTGAAACCAAAGAGAAGATAGACAAGGCAGCGTGTTCCTGTGAGCCAAGTCAAATTTTTTTTTGAAATTACTTGGGTACCTATCAAAAGGACAAACTAGTTGTCTAATTTTAGTTCAAGTTAGACCTCAGGGTCTTTATACTTTCTAAGTGCCTTTTGTATGTTTGGTATTTTATGAACTTCACAATGTCTCTGTGTAGGGTGCCTGAATCAGAGGCAGTTTTTCTGTTTGGAGATTACTGCTGTACCTTTCAAGATGTCCTTTTGAATGAGCCCTGCTAGTTTTTTTAGTTTCAATTTGTAGATAACCATAGATGACTAGAATGCTGTAGGTGTGGATCCTAGCAGTCATGTGTCTTTGCCTCATTTTTTTAACTCTGCGTGTCATCTTTACTTTGTGATTGATTTTTATGCCTTTTATTTTTCTACCCTCTTTTTAGGGGTGGGTGGAAATAAAAACTTGGGCAGTAACTTGGGCAATAACTTGCTCATCAAGTTCCCAGGTTCCTCTGTTGTCTTCCCTACATTTATTGACTGCCAGATTTTCTCCACTGCTTTTCCACCTCCAGGCTCCAGCAAGAACTGCTGTTCTTTATATCCTGTGGGTCAATTTTAATTACTCCTTCTATTTCTATATCCATGGTAAATTGGCTTCTGTTTGACATTTGAGGGCTGCTTTTAATACTGATCTGTGAGTGATTAGTTTTGAGTGAAATGCAGAAACGTCTGTAGTTTGAGAGACAAGCTGCGAATTTTCTATATATAATTTTTCAATTAAATTTACCAATTGATTTTACATTAATTATTCCTAGTTCATTTGGCATTTATTAATTTTAAATCTTTGAATTAGAATATTGTGTCTTCAATTTACACATCTTATCAGTGCTTTCACTGTGGAAATGATACTCTTTTTTTTCTTCAGGCTGTTGTTCATGAAACTGAAGGTTTGCTAGGATACATCTATTGTGACTTCTTTCAACGACCTGATAAACCACATCAGGTAACATTTTTTATCTGATTTCAGTGTGGGTTTTATTTGGGTAATGAGTGTAGCATTAGTGCCGTTTATGTTCACTGTAAGTTTTTCGTAAAAGTTATCTCAATTTAAAATAAATTAAATTTAAACAGGGAAAGTCTGTAACTTGAAATGTGCTTTTAGGTAATACATTTTTTTGTGAGTAACTGTTCATTTAAAAAACATCACTCAGTAGGCTGAACTCAGACTCTTTTTGGTACAGAATAACAGGCACTATGAAATGTCACAGAACTCTGTTTAGAGAAATCATCACGGCTAGGCGTCGCGAACGAAGATTTGGGATTTAGAGAAATGGTAGATATTTAAACACCTATTTTCTGGTCTACTGTTCATAAGTAGGAACAATCTGAAATTTACACTCTCTAAAGGTAAAAGCTCGTAATGAAAACTAATTTTTATTCAAAATGCTACTTAAAACTGTAAATGGTTCTAACTTGTGGCTTGCTCACTACCTGGTGCCAGTATACTTACTATATGATGCACTACAATACACACTTCACTCAGTAGAAGCATCTGCAAATTATCACCTTTAGTGAGGTGATGAGTGGACAAATTTTAAATCTACATTAGCTTAATGTACTACTCTGTTTTGCTAGTATTTCACAATAGGAGTGCTGTGTGGTATTAAGATGAAGAAGTTATTGCTGAAGAGTGAGAGGAAAACTTAATCTATACATTATGGATTTGACACATCAGTAAATTTCTTTGAGCTTGTGATATTTTTTTAGAAAAATTGAGAGGTTTTGATAATTCTAAAAAACAATATTTTCTAAGAGCAACATGGTGTTTTCTTTATGGAATAAAGTAATTTCCATATGAATTTGAAGCAAATAATAAAGATGGTGAAACAGTGAGCTGCTATTGATCAACACTCTTAGTGATCATTGAATTCTACTTGTGTAACTGAGTATATGGTTAGATTTAACAATTTAGGTTTAATTTAATAATTTAATAATTGTTTTAATATCATTGATGTAATGACATTGGCTGTCCATATGTTTGCGTTTATCCTGAAAAGGATTGTCACTTTACAGTTCGAGGAGGAAGGCTAAGGGAAAATGGGGAGTACCAGCTACCAGTTGTTGTTCTTATGCTTAGCCTTCCCCATTCAGCAAGGGGTGCACCAACACTATTAAGTCCTGGCATGATGGAGAATCTCTTCCATGAAATGGGACATGCTATGCATTCTATGCTGGGAAGAACTCGGTACCAGCATGTCACTGGTAAGAATGCTTTAACAGTGATTTGTTTTGTTTTGGTTTAGTTAAATGTTTAATTTGCAGAAGAAAAGAGTGGATTAAATAAAAAAAAATCAGAACAAAACAAGAAAAAAAAGAGTATGAACTAGCAATGGTTGAGTCATGCGGATAGTTCTATACCTTTGAAGACTTGAAAATGCAGTATCAGGTCCTCAGATATTATCTAAAATCAACCAAACAACTCTTGAATATTCTTCTTCTTCTAATAAGAATTAGGCATTTGCATCTCTTCTCTATGTACTGTTGATCTTTGTTCTGTTGTTGGTACCCACTCTTGCAAGTTTGCCTTATGTGGCGTTTATAATTGTTGGAACAGTTGGAGGATTGAAAATAGATTAAACTAAAGTTGTATCTGGGTTAGAAATGATTTAGGAAATTGAATGAAGAAGAATTAGTGAATTAGGTCTTGCAAAGAGCATACACTAGCAATATAGAAAAATCTGTAAAGCCAGGACTTTTCTAGTTTATTCTGATTAAAGCAAAACTGATACACTGAAAACATACTGTATTTGCAAGCGTGACTAACTGGTGGGCCTTTTAGTCATACATGAGTGAACACAAATGAATATGCAATCACAGCTTACTGGATGCACAGGAAAGGAATATTGCCTTTTTTAATTTAGGCTCCTTTCTCAAGTAGTGGCAGTGAGTGTATTGGCTGACAGGTTGCTGGCTTCTATAGCCTTCTGCAGTTGTGGCAAATGGGTCCAAGACGTGCTGGCTAAGGCTGCTTGGCATGCTACTTTTTTTGGCTGTGGACAGCTTGGTATATTCTTTTCTATAACAGTATGCTGAAAATCCCAAGTGCAGTGGACATTTACTTATTAAAAAGCCCACAACTGAACAGATGCGATTGAGGCTTTCTTGTCTGAAGAATTTTTTTTTTTGTTTTACTCTTTTTACATTAGGCTAATGATACAAAGGGGTGTCCATGGTACAGTTAATATTTTATCAATACATACCTTTGCACCCAGAGGCAAAATATACTTTTTTTAAGTCTTCCACATAAAATTAAAATATGCTGAGCTGTTTCTGAGTATGGGTCTACTGGACATGGTTAAAACAACAGAACACGGCATGCGCTCTTTCAGTATAAGCTCTGTGTAGTCCTTGGGACAGTTAAGGGCTCTCCCCACTGCTTCCACTCATATAGCCTTTCTCATCTTGACCTACAGGAGTACTTAGATGCCCAGAGTAACTGCTTTGGTGAGAGTTCTCTTGTGCTGAATCATGTGTCTGCATGTCAAAGTCTTAAAGGGGCAGGAAACGGCTAATTTTGAGGCCTCAGACTTTCCAGGAGCCCCTGTGTATGGTTTCAGTGTTGCCTTAGCTCCAGGCAGTCCTGTATCCCAGAGGATTTAACTCGAGATCTAGCATTGCAAAAGCAGCGATGGAGGTCAGTGGTGTTGTTTCTGCAGAGAATCTTTTTTTTTTTTTTTTTAGGATTTGGAATGCTTAGCAGTCAAAGGGCTTGTCCCAGGGATGTCTGTTAGGGGCCATCTCCTCTCATGAAACACTAGGGTGGCAAAGTATGGAAACAAGATGACTGCAGGCTATCGTGAGAACAAAAGTTTTGACATTCTAGTTGAGATGAGATGAGTATTTGACATCTTTCCTGCTCTCTCCCACCTTCTTTTTCTGATTACATTCCCAAATATTCAGGAACCCATCCTGCCCTCAGTGGGCCCAAAACTTGGATAATACTATATGTTTTTGACTTAAGATGTACTGCTTTTTAAGCTAATCTTTCATTTGACTATATGCATTAATTGGTCGTTTCATGCATATGTATGTATAAGATTTTTCAAAATGTAGCCTTATATTCCATTTTAGTTTATCATGCGGTATAGAATACCTACATTTGTTTTACAGGAGGGCTAACTTATCCCAGATAACTGCCCAACCTTTTACCTTTCTGATTTTCAGAGAGCGTAAATCATGAGTTTCTTCAATGGTTATTAAAAGAATTATGTTACTTTGTTAAGGAGCACTGAGAAAGCATAAATACCTAGACTGGTGTAGTTCTGCAGGCTTTTGTCTTGGGACCTGCCTTGTTTTAGGCTTTTTAAAAATTATTTTCAAACAACAACAACAAAAGACTACTAATGAAATGTGATGACACAAAAGAAGGATTGGGGTATTACATAAGAGCTGAATGACTGGATACTGAAGTCTTAGAAGTAAAATATAATTCAGAACTACACAGTGCACATCATGCATTTGCAGAGCACAAAGAGAATTTATGCTTGGATTTTTCAGCAGTAGTGGAGAAACAGAAGAACAGTTTTATGTATTAACGCAGAACTGCATACAGTCTGTGAAAGAGTCAAATGTGATTTGAAATTGCATCGGAGCTGTATGTAACAGCAGTATGTGTCAGAATGGTAAAGATACTGGTGAAACCTCATGCAATCTTGGGCATAGTTTTGTGTCTCTAGTCTGAAGGTGAGTTCAATCTGAAGCAAGTACAGTGAAGAACTGCAGTGGATAGTTTTTTAGACTTTATCTTGCCTTTGAATAATGATGGCTCTTAGAATATGTTTTCTCTCAATTTAGGAGGTCAAAAACAGTGTGACAAATGCTGTTTATACTAGAGTGGTATTTGTCTGAAAACACTGAATATAAACATATTATAAATTAAGATTAAAAATTAGAGAAAGGTTTATAAAGATGAAAGGAGTCATTTTAAAAAATAGTCTTCAAAAAATAGTAAAAGCTTACACAGATTTAAGACTGATTTTGAATGTTGATATTGTCTCTAGCAGACAGGGATAGAGGTAATAACCCAGTGGGTCCATTATTAAAGCAACAACTTTTACATTGCTGACTTTAATACAGAAGTTAAAAATTCAACTTTGATGTGGTGATGTGTTACGCTTTTTAATAACTTCCATTGTGTAAGGTGCTGATAAAGATTAGTGTAAATAAGGTTTTTGGGAAAGTACTACTTGAAAATACTAACATATTACCTCACTGCACTTACATAGAGCATGTCTTCAATCTGCAAGATTGTTCCTTGAATGAATGACTTGGTGTTATAAAGTGAGGTTAATATAAAACATAAGTAAGCTCAGCAAACAGATGGAAGCTAAAAATTGTAACTGTGAATGGGATTAAGGCAGAGTTTTATTTACATTGTAGTTTAATTTAGGTTTAGGACACTTAAATAGATTTGGTGTTTCATGTAGGGCCAGTTTGGCTACAGTCTGGTTTAGTTTAAAAAGGGTGTGATCCAGGGCTTTATAAGGTGCCTCACCCAGCTGTTCAAATATTTTGTTTTACTTTGTGATTTATAGTAAAATGTGTAGGATTATAATGAAGCTTTTCTGGCAATATGTACAATAATGGAAATAAAATATTGACTTAATAAATGAAAGAACGTTAAAGTTCACCAAAAGTCCAAACTGAAAGTTGCAAAACCTTTTGGGAGAGTTAACTATTTGTGTTAATGGAAATAGCAAATGCTAATATGTACAATTATTCTACCTCTAGGGACCAGATGTCCTACTGATTTTGCTGAAGTTCCCTCAATTCTGATGGAGTACTTTGCAAATGACTATCGAGTGGTTAACCAGTTTGCAAGGCATTATAAAACAGGACAGGTAGGGGAAATATAATGTGTAAAATATTAAAAATAGGAATTAATGTATTTAGGAAAAGAATAATATTTTTATGTGTAATTTATCAATAATGTTTAAAGTAGAAATAAACAATGGATAGAAAATATTTTAATATTATAATTTCAGTTATTCAGAAAAAAATGTAAGTATTGTCATTGCAGAAAAGATAAATGTAATCTGCAAAAGAATACCAGATTCTTATATCCAAGGTTCAAATCACATACTTAAAAATTTCAGGCTTTTTTCTCTTACCTAGTGTAGTAGGTGAACAACTTCTGTGTGATTTGAATTATTTGAAATATTTTAATTTAATTACAGGTAAGTTATGACAAAAATAGGATTCATGACTGAAATCTCTAAAGTCTATCTTAAAATAAAGCTCAGGTACCAAATCATGGACAAAAATGGAAAGGATCTGCAGTGTTTAAAAACTCCCATTTTTAACACAGTATGGGGTAGTGATTGAAATATTTTGTGATGAAAACCATACTGTTCTATTTAGGATTAAATTAGGATTCTGTTAGATGCATTTTTAATGCATCTCTGCATTAAAACTCTGATGCCTTTTTTACATGAAGCTATTGCGTATCAGTCTCCTGCAAGGATCTGCTTTCTGTGGAATATTTAAAGAACAGTGCTCTTTGGAACAAGGTGACTTTTGGTGATCACTTTAAGATATGGCAGCAGAAAATTATTTGTATTTGTAGAGACATTTCAAAAACGCCTCTTAAGTTGTGTAGTGTGTTACACTTCATTGAAGCTTTTTATCCAATACTAAGCGTTCAGTGTATTTCAGTAGTGTGGAAGTAGAATTATGTTTGCCTCTATTGAAAAGTTAGGAAAATATGTTGCTTAACTTCTATTTTAATAGATACTGTCTGAGAAATTTGCTCTGTAAATATTTTTTTTTTCTGCAACAGAGCAACCATTTCTGTAGAATTGATTGCACTGATCTTGTTGAAACCTGGGAGTTAAGTGTACCCAGATCAGGAGTGTTCATCATTTATATGTTTGAGTCCACATACTGAAATATTGCTTTCTGGTGTTCTCTGTAAAGTTCATGTAGTGTTTAAACAGCATGGAGTTAATCTGACTGCATATGAGTTTAGAGAATGAGCTTCTCTAAAACATCTGAAAGAGATTTGTGGAACATTATTTATGACTTTATATTTTCAAAATGACTTAACAAATCTAAACCATGTTTAGTTTCAGTGCAAAAGCTAAGAACCAGACGCTGTGTCCCATTTGGCATTTCCATAAACTTCTTCTGTTTATTTGTGGTGAAATCTTCCTCTTTCAGAGAGCAATTGAGAGGAGTTTGATGTAGAAATTCAGTCTTGAAGGGGGCAAGAATGGATTATGCTGGAAGATGAGAAGAAGAGCCTGAAACTGCTCTGTGGCTTTTGAGGGCTTTAGATGGCTTCCTTTTAATTGCTTTTTGAAAATTTCGAAGTGGATTTTTAAGCCATTATCCAACATATATAAATCTGCTTTTGCTTATACTGGTTCATCTAAGCTGATTTTAAGAACCTAATATTGGATTTCTGTGTCTTCCATTTAAATATGAATAGATTGAAGTAATCTTTTCTGTTCTTGAAATTTAGTGATTGTTATACTAATTACTTTTATCTGTTGTGTATATGTTACAAAGTACTTTGAGTAGAAAATCCCACCTTTCTTACAACTTCACAGAGATCTTTTTAGGGCTTATTTTCTCTACTTTTCCCCTGATTAATTTTTCTGTTGTGCAAATAGGAAATTCAATCTTTGTTTTTTCCCCTCCAGTTTTTTAGTTATTTGAAAGAAAATGAGTCCACTTCACCCCCTTTTCAAGGGGAAGTAAGGAAGGTGGATGAAAAAGTTAAAATGTGAAATTTGTAAAACCATTTAATCCAAATGTTGTTTTGTATGAGAATTTCCACTGAGTTTCTTCTTATGAATTAAGAGACTGAGCTTTTCTGTGTGAGAAGGATCTTTTCTGCAACAACTACACCAACGTAGCTCTGCTGGACATTAACATAAGGAAGGCTTTCTACCAACCCAGCCTGTGGCAGAGGCAATGCAGATAATTTGAAAAAGCATCCTTCTTTTGGCATTGCTGCATCTACGTTTTTGCAGGTAGACTTCAGGTTGTGTAATTTTTAACAGTCCTATTGAACATATTTACATCAGAGAAACTTGTTAGTGTACACTGTCTGAGCTTATGATTGCCGTTGCTATGAAAGCCAATTGTAGAAGGACTTATCCTTTGTGATCCACACTTAGGATTGTTGCTTATGCTTACGGGAAGAGGAGGGGGGAAGAGGTGTTTTGGTTATTAAAACATGTGAACTGTTGAAAACTGTATTTCAGTAGCATTGCAGAAAAAAAATGGTTGGCAGGCTTTCAAAGATGAGAATGCAGTCAACATTTAGATGTAGATCATGAAGGTGTGGTCCAAAGTGTCTTGAAGTTTACAGAAAGCTTGTGTCTGCTTTCTGTCCATTTTTGATGGTTGTGTTATTAAATACTGAGGAGTGACAAAGCTTGCAAGCTCTTCTGGCAAAAGGAGCAGGTCTTTTGAATATAGTTGTAAAACCTGACCAGTACAAAAATGTTTGTTTCAAGAAAGTTGCAAGCCTACTTTTTCTTCCATCTGAAAGATAACTCAAAACAGAAAATCCTTGAGTTAAAAAAAAACGAATAGAGGGGACTGCGTTAATTAGTTACTAAAGTTGAATTAGTCAGGTAAGCTCATGAAGTCAAACCATACTGAAGTGAGGTCTGCTTAAGCAGACAATCTGGTGCATGGGTACCATTCTGTACCACTGTGTTTGTTTGTTTAATTTCATTTGTTAAGTGCACAGATATGTGGTAGGTCTGAGCTAAATCATTTTAAGCTTGTGTGTCTTTGGAGGCTCTCTTTAACAAAGGCCAGTGTTTCAGCTGTTCAAATTTGAACTGAGTTCATTTTTCACAGAGATGGAATTACAAGGACAGTATTGTATTAGCATGATTACAAAAGTAAGCCCACAGATAGTTAACAATTGTAATGTATTGCAGTTACTACAAACAGTAAGGAGTTAAGAGTGCTTTGGGACACAGGGAATTCTGTTCTTTTAGCTACCATGAAAAACATGCAGAAAAATTCATTCCAAGACCTTCAAATTACTTAACAGAGAAGGATGGAAAAGTGGAATGCAAAGTAAAGCATATAGTATTTAGATTTAAAAAATTGAATGGTTATTCAATTAATAGAGTTGTAGCCAAAGCTCTGTGAAGGCTGTCTTTCTTTTAGAAGGAGGATGACTGTTGCATTCTGGTTTTATCCAAGAGCTCATCTTTTAGGATAAGTAAAATACTTGTGCTGATTTTTTTTTTCCTTCGCTCAGCTGCTTATCAATGGGCTGTGTGAGATTGTAATGAAGCAAGGAGGAAGAGTTTCTATTGCCTGAAACAGTACATCTTCCTGAGTTCAAGACCTCAGCATATCTGTGTGCATGACATTCACAGAAATATACCTTAGAGAACAGTAGTGATCTTTGAAAAACTCTCTGGAGTAAAATTTTGTTTCCCTGAAATCTTAAGTATTAAGATCCCAAAGGTGTTTCAGGGAAAAATAAGTGATCTCTTTATCAATCTTTCAATTAAATCTAATTTTTTTTGTATTTGTGAAGGGTAATATTGGCCCAACAAGGATATACTGCAGGACAGGCTTCATGTTTGTTCGTTCATTTTTATGTGTTGAAATTCAGAAGCTGGGTACATATATGACAGGCAAAATAGTGGATGTTGTTCTATACCATTTTTGGCCCAGCTAACTTTTGACTTGGATAAGAGGTTAAAAGTGTTAGCAAGTATTGCATAAACAACCATGCAACTTGATAGTTTTTCTTACCTGCTTCAAGTTCCAGATTCCACAGAGTTAATTCATAATATTTTCTTCACTTATGTGTAACGTCTCTGAGCTGGATTTTTTGTTCTGTGAACATTGTTTGTCTTGAAGTAATATCATTTGCACAGAATATAAACATATGGCTTTGCCATATCTATAGACTTCCTTGTATTATTTCTTAAACACTGTAACACACTATAAAAAGCGTAGGTATGATTTTAGAGTCTGGTTTAATAGTGAGCATTACATTGTACAACTTGTAATACCTGTCTTAATATTTTAGCAAGATCCTAGTTATTTTATCCATATTTAATTCGTTTGGTTAAGGAAGCTGCTAGCCAAAAAAAAAGAAAAGAAAATGTTTGCTAGGGAAAACATCTATTGAGAAGCTTCAGGAAATGATGGAAGAAGTATAAGGTCAAGGATTCATATACAGATATTCTAAAAAAATCTGGCATTAAAATGTCTTTGAATATACTTGTGAGCATCTGGATGGAAAGTCAAAAAGAGTTTGCTTAATGACTTGAAAAGTGTCTGCGACTTTCAGCACGTGGTGGCATGGATAATTTTGTTGGCATAGATGTGGAATAAATTCAACTTTGTTAAAAATTTCAGAGGGTAGATATTTACTGTTCAGGATGACTAAATATTTTTGTATGGGTTATGGTGGAAGGTCTGATGCTGTCTCAGTTGAAGTTATGAAAACTGGACCAGCTCAGTGTTATGAGTTATGTGGGCCTCTTGTATTACTCAAGTGAACTCTGCTGAAAGGTCAATAGGAGAATTTGTTACAATATCTGCTTTTGAGGATTAGACAGAGTGATCTGGGAGGGCTTTAACTGCTCCAATCTATTCTTTATCTCTAAAGATAGTAATAACATTTTTAACAGGCATATAAGGGAATATGACATCAATTTATAGAAAAACAGAGACACAGTGATTTCTCTGTTGCTATGTAAATTACTGCTGATACCTTAATTGACTGTTTAATGCTTTGCTCCACAAATGAGATTTCCTTCTTCAATGCAAAGTACTTCAAATGTGGTTTTATTACCATCAAGTTTTTTTGTATCCTCAGCCTCTTCTAGTAATTACCATCCTGTTTAAAAATGTATAATAATTCTGTGATCTGAATTTTTTTTTAATTCAAGCCACTACCCAAAAACATGGTGTCAAGACTGTGTGAGTCCAAAAAGGTGTGTGCTGCAGCTGATATGCAACTCCAGGTATGTTCTTTGCATGCTAGTTTCTACTCTCTATTCAGAACTTAAAGAACATATTTTAGTTCCTATGATTTTACCAAATTTTAATTTTAATGTAGACACATTATCTGTTTTTTTTCTTAATTGTCATGTTTGTTTTTCTGAACGTGTTCTGTGCTGTCTGCTTCAAGCTAAATGCCTAAATCTTTAGGAAAATATAATAAAACTCATGGCTTTGAAAATGATTGCATTATCAGAATTCCCAAATGTGTTTTAAGATTGAATTCTTGAATTAATGGAATCATTTAAGGAGAACTTGAAGTAGAGGACGTATTGGATACCTGAAATCATTAAAATGTTGCAGGACTGAGAGATACAGGCCACCTTAGAAAAATCAAACCATCATGTTTATTTACTACAATGTGATTTGAACTCCTTGTCTTCTGTAGCTCTGCTATGAAAGTGACGATTTATCACAATGGAATTGCTGGCTGAGCTGTAAGCATGTAAGATTTCCTCTCTCACAGTGTTAGGAGAAGTAACTAAATTCATAAACCTTTATTTTCTCTGGGTAGGTGCGATTGATCAGTCATTCACATAAACAATCAGTGTTGCTGTTCTTCAAAGAAAGTAAGGGAAGTTAGGGTTCTATCTGGTTCTATCTAAAATGGGTATTTGGTCTTTTTCTGTCGTACAACAGCAATTCTCCGATGTGTACAGTAGCATTAGCATCCAGTCAAGGGTTTTTACAGTGCGAGTTCGGCTGCATTTAGTGTGCTACAAGTTTCTGCTGTGTGATTTTTGTGATTTTGTTTTCTTCTTTGTTTTGCCTTAAGCCAGAAGCATATAAGTTTTTTTTTTACAGTTAACCTGGTGTTTAGGTGAGATAACTCTGCTAGTACCTTAGTAAAGTTTAGTTATTATTTTTGAGATGTAGAAAGAAACAAATTTAAAGATCAGATTTTTGTAATTTTTTGATTTGAGGAGTTCCCAAATGATCACAACCCTGTCTCCAAGCTTGAGTTGCAGTGGTTAACTGAAGTTGATCTAAAATTAAAACTCAGTTAAATATTGGCAGTTTGCTCTGTGCAGTTATTTGAAGGAATTTAAAATTAATCAGAAGTCTGGAGTGTGGACCTGTAAATTGTACTCACATCAGTTACACTAATCAAAGCCAGACTGAACACTATTTTCAATGTATACATGTATTTTTCATTGGTTAAACCTAATGGACTTTTGAATTATGCTTTCAGTGCAGTGCTGGCTGTCAGCAGCCAGGGTTGGCTGAGCAAATGTCAACAAGAAGGGTGCTATCTGTGGCTATACCTCTGTGACATGCAAATATAACTGCACCCTCTCTGCAGGTCTGATTTTGAAATGCACACTCCTGGCTTTGAAAGATTCTCATAGAGATATCTGATAATCTAGAAAGAATGTGGGCAAGAATATAAATAGTTCATATAAGGACGTTTTTATTGGGGGCGGAAAAATTCCAGATGGAAATAAAATTTGTGCTGCGAATGCTTAATTGTGAACCTATATTCATGAGTGCACAATGCATGTGTGGATTAGTAACCACCAAAGTGATGATCAAGTCCTTTCACGTGTGCCCATTCCTTCCTGGTGTGTCCATCCATAACAGCTATGTATAGATCTGACAGATTTCCTTTCAGCTTTTAATATGTATTTGCCATAATCTTGTCAAGGTTTGAGACCAAATTGACAGTGTGGAGGCTAAATGGGCTTCTATACCAAGAACATTGTAAGTCGCAGATATATTCACAAGTGACACGGCCTCCCTGTCCTGCGGTGTGACAGATAGCAAATTCCAAAAGGAGAGGTCATTGCATCAATTGCTTGTGTTGGGCTGTGCAGTCCCCCTGCTGCTGTTGGCCCTCAGCTGCTTTTGGGGCCCCTGTAGGGTCTGTCTTGGAGTGACTCCATACCCCATGGCTTAAGAACCGGGGAGAGAACATCCACTTCTGGTGGGCTCAAATTCCTATGGGTGCCTAATGATTGACTGGTGCTGGCAATGATGCAGTGATTAAGCAGGCTTCTTGCCCTCAAATTACTCTTGTGCAACTAATGTTCAACCCGTTTCAACTCATGCCAGATGACCACAATGCCACACTGAATAGTATTATTCATTTCCTACTTTCAACACTATGTTTTTGAAGATTCCAAATATAAAACCTGCAGAAGTGTGTGCTCATTTCAAAGAAACAGATGGCAGGGCTGTTCTGTTTATTAATTCAGAAAAAATGTCCCAGAGAAGTTGACTGCATGGCAGATATAAAACTAATATGTTCCTTTGTAGAAGTACATACTGTTACTCATACAGATTTAGAGGTATAATAATTAATTGAAGAAAAATACCTTGTAGTCTGCAGTTGCCAAAGTATATATGTGCTAACTAGTGTATATACCTGAAAAAACTGTGAATGATGATTCTAATACCTTTCCTTCAGACTTGGCAAAGACTATATTCTATCTTGATGACTAGATGCTATGTAAGCCATACTTGACCTTTAAAAGAAGGAAAAATGCTAAAAAATATTCCAGCACTACAGAAAACACCTGAAGGTTCTTTTGTGGTCTGTTGAGAAAATAAGTCTATTGGCCTGTGAAAGTAAGAAATGCTGCTGCTTTTTCTTAACTATGATACCTCTGAATTTTCTTTTAGGTCATGTAATCAGTTACTCATGAGGAAAGATAGGAGAGTTCACGCATCTTCTCCTAAGGCTTTTGCCAGGCAGACTGAGTCCCAGAGTCTTTCAGTCAGTAGTAACTTCACTGGAAAATGCATAAGTGTTCACATATAAATGCTATTAAGCAGACAAGGAACTAGAAAGAATTGGAATCAAGTGAAACTAACAAATATCAATGTAAGTGCAAAATAGAGAGACAGTATGAAGATAGATAACTATTTGATGGCCTTTTCATATTTTTAGGTCTTTTGAGAAACATGTTTTACTGAAATTAGAAATCATCTTCTAGCTACTGCTTAATATTAAGTATTAGCTTGCTCCTCAGCAATATCAGCTAAAATCCTGTGGTCCTGGGATGTGTCTCCCTTTCCCATTTCAAAGGCCTGTGTAAACACACAGAGCTGTGGTTTGTAGATGGGAATGTTTATGGGTAGAAAGTTCATCCAAGTTTATTTCCAGGCATGGGGTTTTTTTTAACTGTGCTGTCCAGGTGGTCTGGCTCATAGCTTTCTTCTCACACTCTACATGTGCCAGGATCAAGGGAAAGCTTATAGCTGACTTCAGTGACTCATTTCCCTATCACCACATTGCTCTTTAGGCAGTCCATTTCACTGGCCTTCAGCTGACATTTCCTCACTTCATAGCTGTGAGTTGAGTTCCACCTTTGACTGCAAACTACTTGACCCTCAGCTTCACTTAGGAAGGTCCACTGCAGTGCAGTCTGCTCCATCTTGTGAGGAACACTGAGGAGTAACTGCAAACTGGTCCTAATAAAGCTGAGAGATAGATAAAAGAGAATAATGGTTGTGCTGAAGCAGAATGCTAAAATCTGTTGTAGGATGCTGAGGTTCCTGTTTGGTTTGGGTTTTTTAGAGAGGAGGGGGAAGTCAGTGTGAAATAGCTCCTGCAGAGTCACAAAGGCCTAGGGTGACAGGAGAAAGTGAGCTTTCTAGGACTGTTACATAAGGTAATTTTTGGATCTATTCATATTATTTACTGTTGGTCATATTCTCAGTCACCCTTGCTTCCATAAATGCTGTAGCTTTTGTTAAACTATGTTGAATAGGATTCTAGAGACCAGCTCTGAGAATGAGAAGTATTAGCAAAGGCAATGTAAAACCTCTTTCTCTTCTAAGATAAGAGTAAAAAATATTATAGTTTTTACAGTCCAGTCTAGGTTTATCTTTAGATTTTTAGTTTTTCACATTATCAATATAATGATGGAAAATTTAAAAAGACCCCTGCAAAATTTTCGTTTCAAAAAATGAAGTACTCATTATTGTTTGCCATTTGGTGTTGTGTCTTCATGGAGTTATCCTCTGAGCAGATAACTTGCTGCCTACTCTGGGTTTATGGAGGAGCAATGTCTTGTTCAGTGTTGCTATGTAGAACACAAAACTTGCAATGCCACTAATGGGTGATTATGCAAGTTTAGTCTTACTGACCTCTTTTTTCCTCATTAGCCATGTAGGAAGCAAGCAGAAAATCTAGGAGTAGCTCCTGCAAGTCATGGCTTATTCACCCCTCTCCTTATAATCATCTTTTTTTTTTGAAAAAAAAATCAATTTTCACATTTATCATTTGTCAAGAGACACCGTCAAAGGATTTATCCAGGTTCTGGATGTTAAAAGGCAGCTTATTCAGACAGAAGGAATATGGTCCTTTAGAAACAGTCACAATTTTGGTGAAAATACATTTTGCATCCAGAGCAAATAAAATACATGCTGAATTTGGATAAATTATTGAAGAGTTCAGAATGGTTTGTACCCGAATTTCATAATAAAGAATCTTTTCAGAGGTTGAGGGGCTTGTGTTACTCAGATCACATAAAACATCCAAACAACTTCTCCATAAAATTTCATGGTTATAATTCCTGGAACCAGTGTATTTATGTCACTGGGGATGGCATTGCAGTGGCCCTGGGAGTGCGACTGGGCCTGAGTCTCTAGCTAATTATTTGCTTCATTCCTTGCACAAAAGCTTTTTGAGGCTCCCTACTGTCAATGTTCCTATGAAGTGGGACTACCACAGGATGGCCTGAACTGAACTCTTCCCTTAAATCCATCAGACTTCTCGGAAATATCTGGTGTTGCACAGCAGTGGGTGTCCTGTTTTTCTGTCTTTCCTTCACTTCCACAGAATAGGAAGTCTTCATGTTAAAAAAGAAAAAAAGCTGCTATTATTTTCAGTGATGGCACACACAGAGCCTTAGCACTGTCTTCTATCCATGCCTGTTTTATGTTTGCTGTTCAAGTGCCAGATACTCTGCTTTGCTGTTTTTGCTTGAAAAGTCTTTTTCTTGTGCTGCTGTCCCAATCTCTAGACACTTCAGTAATTTAGTCATGCGCCTGTGTTCTGTTGTAGCTCACATGCTTCTACATGAAAATTGCCTATGAAGCAGCTCTTACTTCTGGAAAAGTACCCTCCTGGTGCAGTGTGATCTCAGGCTAAGCTTGCACTCTAGCAGCTTATTGCTCTGATGGTGAGAGCTAAAATAAAAGCAAAAATCTGCCTTAGCACTACGTTGTTCAAAGGCTCTAGCAGAAACTCTGTAGCATCAGCAGCTCGGTGTAGTGGGCATGGTGCTTTTAGGCCAAAGGTTGGACTTCATGATCATGAGGTCTTTTCCAATCTCAATGGTTCTGTTATTGTATAATTCTTATGTTCGTTGCCCAGGCTGTAACTTGCCCCTGCAGGTGTGAAGTGTTCTCATGGCTGCATGCACACATCTTGAAATAGTTTATTTTGCTCTGTCCACTCAAATAACTTTAAAATAAATAACTTAAAAATAGGGGTTTTTTTTTTAAATTAAATATCTTTAAAATACTCTTTTTGAAAAGGGAAATTGCCGGACGGCTTTAGGGACAGGTCCTAATTTACTTAAAAATTTAGTCATGATGGTGGTGGTTGGTGTCATCCAAAAACCTGCTTCTCTCCTTGTGCATTATACTAAAAATAGAAGATTTACAAAACCATATGAATTTAAACTCTTCCCTCTCCCTAGTCCATCTCTCACACTCTTTTCTATTTGTCTTTTTTGGTTTTTCAAATGCCAATGCCATGTGCTGAAGACAAACATGTATTTTATTTCTTCAGGTATTTTATGCTGTCTTGGACCAAATCTACCATGGTAAACACCCTCTAAAAAAGTCAACTACAGAAATTTTAAAGGAGACACAGGAGAAGGTTTATGGTTTGCCGTATGTACCCAATACAGTAAGTAGAAACAGAATACCTGTATGAACTACCTTTTCTTTGATAACATATTAATACCCTTACCTATCCCTGACCCTTCCCCAAACACTCATATGCTTGTTGTTGTATTGTTATATTGAAAGAGTTTTCTTTCTTTTACTCACTTTATTCAGAGAGTACGGTATTGGAAATTTTCAGATAAAAATCAATATTTAATTAATGTACTTGTTTTTGTACATGTGTAGCCTTGTCATGGTGAACTTCACTACTTTGCCTTTTATTTTATTACTAAGGCACTGGAAACAATATACTGGAAAGAGAGTTTATTCCAGCTTTTCAAAGGGCTGTTTATAAAGGGCAACAAAACACTGTGCTGCATGTTGTTTTTTGTATGCTGTCAGGTCAGCATGAGAATAAGTCTGACTTGGAAGTGAGTTTTTCTCACTGTATTGGTGACCTTTGTCATGTCATTTATCCTTTCTTATGGTATCTGAAAGTGTAAAAGCCTTGAGTTCTGCTGAGGTATGTAATTTTGATCTTCATCATGAATAGTCATGCATTCGTTCTGTACTTCATGTGGCAGCCAAAGGTGTAGTTTTCATAGATGATAATCACGGGATTTCCTGGTCTGTCTGAAGCTGAATTCCTACCAGGAGCATGGCCTCCCAGTCACTCTTTGACAGTTTGCTCAGAATACCCAAATGCCTTTTCTCTTTCTGCTTCTCAGAAAATGTACTTTTCTCCTTTGCAAAATGTGCCTTTCATTCTCTGGAGAAGAGTGTTAGGAGATCCATTTCGTTGTTGAAACTGTGTTGCCACTGCTGGCCTGGCAAGAGCCACAGAAGCAGAAGCGAAGTATCTTCAGAGGAGGATGTCGACTTAGCATTTTTATAAGTGTTGTTTGACACTGTTCCTCCCCAGGTGTTAGTCGTCTGGTGAATAGAACAGTTCTTGGCTTTGAAAGTTAGCCTATGTTTTTTGTTCATTTAAAATTAATTTAGCTGTTACCTTCAAAAGATTGTAACATCTTGTAGTGAGGCTATGATTATTATGAAGTGGGACAGCAAGTTTTGGCCTGGAACTTTATCCTAGCAAAATGTACTGTAAACTTTTGAATTGTCAGAAAGCTTGTGTTTATTTATTGAATGTAGAATTAGTGTCAAGAACCAGTCAAGAACTGTAATACAGTTTAAATTTCAGTGAAACATAGTGAAAAATTGCATTAGAATAACATTGGTGCTCTGTTGAGTAATTAATGTCTGTAATTTGTCTTGCTGTCCTTTTTTGTTCTTTCTTCCAAGCTTAAGATATGCTTGCAGTTTAATTTGTAGTTCAGGTAAAAAAATAAAAGCCTTGAAAGTGAAAGTTGGAGTTTTTAAGTAAAGAGAATATATTTCTTCCTTTCATTTGATTTCAGAGGTAGACATTGAAATACAGCAAGAGAGACCAGTTTTTATTTTCTACCATTTGTCTAGGTACATAGATAGCTGGCAGAGAAAACAAAGTATTTTGATTATTTTTTTTTATTTGTTCTCTATACGTTTAGATTCAGCTATGAATTGCTATGTCAGGCTTGTATGTGTTAAGTTAGTCATGTCGGGTAAAAGTAGTTCTTCCTTAGTGAAGATCTTAACTGCATTAATGTGATTTTTCTGTAGTAGCACTATCTGTCAGGGCTGCAAGCATCCATTATTATCTCTTGCTGATGAACCTTAATTCCCTCTTACTGCTCTTGACAGGCAAGTAAACTTAGTAAATATCCTCTGAATGTACTTGGGCTTCAATCTTACTGGGCAGATTCATTTACTGAAGTAGATCCACAGCATATATCTTCAGCAGATGAATTCCTGTCATTCTTGGGCACAAGCTCAGATAGTAGGACAATTTGCATGCATCTTTTTGTTACAGTACTTTCAAAATGAGACATATAAACTTCACCTGATAAGTAAATGCTGATGCACCTGTGTGTTGTGATACCTATTTAAGGTAAACCTAAGCATTATCCTCAGCAAATATCATGTGTTATGTGCCAACAGTAGGAGGGATAGTGCGAAAATGGTCCTGTTGAAGTCTGTATTTAAATAGGTTTTACAGGCATTGAGATTGGCATTGCATGCAGTAGTATTTACATTGGCTGTGTTGATATGGACAGTCTGAGAAGCTGGTGCCACATGCAAGGCAGAAAGGAAGTCAGAAGCACAGAGAAACAGCACTCCACAGGACTTTGTTTTTCTAAATAATGCAAATCTCAATTTCTGTCTGGCCATTGCTTATCTGTTCAGAAGTACACAGGGTTTACTGCTGTCTCCTGGATGACAAAATTCCACTGGGATTTCATTGCTCTATTACAGAGTCTGGAAGCTTATGATTGCCAGGCAGGGGGCAAGGAAATGTATCTGCCTGTTTTTGTAGTGTCTGGCAGTTTTGCTGCCAGAGGAGATTTGTGTTACTGAGTTTGGAAAATGAATAGAAATTTCGCACAGATTGAATTCTTGAGTGCTTGCAATACCTTTAAAAAGCAATCAGTCTTCCTTTTGACTCTAAGAAAGCAAGATAAACCAAATAATAATGCCCACACTTTTTCTAGCTACTTCTTTCTGAATGTACTTGGTGTCAAAATTTGTGTACTGTGGGGAATTCAGTACTCTACTTTTGTTCCAAACTTTTCTTCAAATCATAGCTTATTTCTCATCTCTTGTGAAGTCAGTTTTCATTTACTGTGGCCTGCCTTGTAGGTGATAACACTGTCTGCTTTTAGAGTGTTTCCCCGTGTCTTTTCTACCTTTGTCTCCAGGAGGGCCAGAGAGGCTTTTAAAAATCGGGTATTGGGTGACCCTTTGATCAACCTGAGACTTGATCAAAGTTTCTCCCCATGAGCTGTTGCTTAGTCCTCTCCTGTCCCCCAAGTTCAGACTTGAAAACTACTTTCCTTTGAGACAGTCATCAAAACTTAATGATATACCATTGTTAGTACTGCGCCAAGCATAATAATTCCTATCTCCTGCTGTGGGTTTTGGTTCAATATTGTAACAAAAAATGACATATAGGGTAAACAGGCTCTGCAATGATAGTGGAGTTTGCAGCCTCCTGCAGTTATAGGAAAGAGCTCTCAGTAATGAAGTGAACACCAGCTGCCCAAGTCATCATACCTTTGAGAATTAGTTTGAACTATTGATTCTTATGTTCAGAAAATTATTATGGACTTACATATTAATTAGCTGTCCATTGTAGTAACCTTTTCTGATGTGGAAGTTTGGTGAGAGATGCTGGTTTGACTTGTGACTGTGAAGAAAAATGGTTTTGAAGGGTGAGTCACTGTGAACCTGGGTTCTTTCTTAGATTGTTTCTAAATAGTCTGTGTTGCATTTTTTAAAATTATATGATCTTCTGAAGCTGAAGCCTTTTCTTCCCGAAACAGATGAATTTCTTGTGTGGTACTTGAATGTGAAGTACAATATTGGAATTAACCCACACACATCATTATAATTACATTTGATAGGAGGTAACATGTTGGTATGTAGGGAGCCTTTGATATTTTTTGGAACACTGAATAATTTGCTATATAACTTTTTGCTTTAGCATATAAAAATACGTATTAGTTCAGAAGAACCACCTTTACTGATGTCATAAAATGTGCATCAGGTTACGGGTTTAATTATGGTTATATACTTTTGTCCAGAGTATAGGTTTCTTTGACGGCATGAAAAGTTCTTAATGGCCTATGGTTGATAGTGTTTGGAGAAACCAAAACACCTGTGAGACCAAATATGTTAACCAGCCAAGTTTGCCAACAGAAGACAATGCAGGTATTGTAAGAGATGCCCTAGAGGGAAGAAATGTATGAAAAATAGTGTATCACCAATGTAGTTGTTAGACGTCTTCTTCCTGCAGCTGGGGGGACTCTGCCCAGACAGGGATCCTGACCTTGGAAGGCTCCACCTAGGTCCTTGTCTTAACTTGCTGTGGTTGTGTCTGTTGTGTTCCTGACAAAGGGAATCAATGGATGAGATGCAACCTAACACTTGGAATACTTGCTTAGGGAGGCTGTTAGGCACTACAGGAAGATATGGCTTGCCATGGGTGCTGAGGATTTCATTAACAGGGCCCATGCAAAGGCGTCTGGGTGGTTGGTTGGCTGAAGAGGAGTTAGTGTCAATAGACAGTGAGAACTAGCTTTCCTGCAAACAGAAAATTTTGCATCACACATGGTCGCCATGAGCCAAAGCTGCCTCTTTTATTGTTATTGAAGAACACCTGAGCGCAAAAGAGTAGCTGTATGCTTTTTTCCTTCTTAGGAGCCTTTACTTAAGAGTTTGAAGGTGACGTGACTTCATGCTTAGTTGTGTTAGGTAAGCTGGAGGCCACAAACAGAGACAGTGTGATTTCTGAAGTTCAGTTTTGTGCTGATCATGATCACTGTCGGTAGTGGTGCTGCAGTGAAGAGGAAAGTATAGTTTTAACAGGCTTATTCCTCAGCCTACTGAGGGCTGGCTGGCAGTTTTAAGTATCTTTTTATAGAATCTGCCATCTGTGTCCTTGTGTCATCTGTTGTCTTTGGATTTCTTGTTAGGTTTTTGGAGTGACTACTGATGTGCAGTTATAACTGTGTTTCTGCATAAAATTTCATGTGAATATCAGTAAGATATATAAAAAGTGTAAATAGACTGAGCAAGCAATGAGGCAGCTGTCTTAAAATAAATAAGTGATAACCCTTAACCTCTGACAGTAAAAGTGGTTTTGAATTCTGAAAACTTTACTCAAGTGGTGCACATAAATCTTAAAATTATTGGTAAGGAATGCTAAGTAGTGGCTGCCTATTGAATTTTAAACTGGAATTTCATTTCATATTTACTTTATCTAAAACCTTCCTAAATTTGTTTTAGATTCATTAAGCTAAACTAATGTAACCTTAGAACCGAAGCAAAACAGAAAGCTAGGTTAAAGGAAATGTAAAAAGAACAGCTAAAAGGTAGAATTGGTGCTGTTGGCAAAAAGCTTTTGAAAAAAAATAGTGGGTGGTGGATGAGGGTACAAAATTTTTGGTGGTAATCAATAAGATGCTCAAAAGAACTGAGCACGAGAAAAAGCCTGTACTTTTGAATATCTGAGAAAAGGAGGTTATTAGAAAAGTAGAAACCATATAAAAGTGTGAAAAACAGAATACAGGATAAATGCTAATGAGCCAAAAGTAAAACTGTGGAAATTTCAAGCAGCTTAGAAACCAAAACCAGTCATAATGATTAAAAACAGTGCATCAGAAAGAGGAAGGCTGCCAGATATTTTCTGGAACTGGAACATAGCTAAGTATGATGATTCAAAAGACATTATGTAGTTATCCAAGAGACTGAACCAAAGATACAAACTATCCTGATGCCCTTTAAAACTTTATTAAGATAATAAAAAATAGAAGTTGTTATATGACTGGAGATAATTACTTAAAGAATGCAAGAATTCAGAACAAAAAAGGCTAGAAACGCTGAGTTGTAAAGTGCAAGTAGAGCAGGTAATAAAGTTCCGTAATTACTGAAGAAGCAAGAGCAGAGTGGGAGAAAGAACAATAAATGTCAGAAAAAGCAGTAATATTCTATATCTCTGCCTCAGTGTTTTTTGAAAAATAAGTGGATTTTGGTTAGATAGGTAATACATATAATATTTGAGATGGATAGAAAAAGAACTGAGATTAAGAAATGAAAAAGAGAGAATAACTAGATTAGATGTAGTCAGGTTGTCAGAATATTTGTTTGTCAAAGTAGTCAGTGACCTGGAAGAATTATCACTCACGAACTCCTGAAAAATTGGTAGTGCTATAATTACAACTACTCTTATGAAAGGAGAAGAACTGTAGACTAATTGTTTGGATTTTGTCAGTCAAGAAGTAGTAGAACCAATTATTAAGCAGCTCATAAGTACAATGAGAGCTCAAAGGTACAAATGAGAACAGTCAACTGAGCAAAATAACCCTGCTTTTGTTAAGAACCACCTGAGATAAGAAGAATCCTCCTTCTTCTTAAGATATTGCTTGACCTTCGAAACAGGAAGGAAGTGGCTGATAGGATGACTCTAGACTCAGCAAGCTTTCTGACACTTGTAAATCATAATTGTCCAAGCAAACTGTGAATTGATGGCTGAGTCAACACAAAGAAAACATGCTGGCAAAACAGGTGGAGACTTAGTTTCAGACAGAGACATTTTAAGTAGAAGTCACCAGGGATCTGTCTGGGAATTACTGCAGTTCTGTGGTTTTGTTAATGATTTAGATGACGATACATTTATAATATTATAGAAGCTCCTTCAGTTGTATAATATTTATATAAGCTCCTTCAGTTGATAAATGTTGCAGAAATTTTGAAAAGTAGAATTTAAATGATCCAAAGAATTTGAATCACTGTGTTGTAAATCAACCAAACAGTGCAGAAGACCAGCTTGGCTGAAGAGAGAAGTCCTGGTGAAGCTCAGGAAGAAAAAGAAACAGTATGATCTATGGAAGCAAGGTCAGGCTTTGCAGGAAGAGTACAAAGGTGTGATTTGTTTATCATAGAATCAGAATGGTTTGGGTTGGAAGGGACCTTAATGATCATCTAGTTCCAATCCCCCCACCACGTGCAGGGACACCTTCCACTAGACTAGGTTTCTCAAAGCCCCATCCAACCTGGCCTTGAGCACCTCCAGGGATGGGGCATCCACAATGTCTTTGGGCAACCTGTTCCAGTGCCCCACCATCCTCACAGTAAAGAATTTCTTCCTAATGTCCAGTCTAAACCTCCCCTCTTTCAATTTAAAGTCATTCCCCCTGATTCTGTCACTCCATGTCCTTGGGAAAAATCCCTCTCCAGGTTCTTTAGGCCCCTCTAGGTACTGGAAGGCTGCTGTAAGATCTCCCTGGAACCTTCTCTTCTCCAGGCCAAACAATGCCAGTTCTCTCAGCCTTTATGTGGGGAGAAGACACAAAAGGCCAAAGCTCAGTTAGAGTTGAAACTGGCCAGTGTTGTTTCAGATAACAAGAAGAGCTTTTTAAAGTATGTTAGTAGCAAGAGGAGGTCTAAAGAGAACATTGGACCAATACTTGTTGAAGATAGTCATCTGACTAATGGTGTGAAGAAAAAGCAGAGGCAGTCTTTAATAATACTAATAGAGCTCGGGTGTCCCGGATCTCAGAGTCAGAGGGCCATGAGTGCAGGAACATTGACCTTCTGTTTGTGTACACTGAATGTTCACAAGTCCATGGGGTCTGATGGGATTCATCGCAGAGTTGTGAAAAAGCTAGTGGATATTATGGCAGGACCCCTCTCACTCATTTACCAATGGATAGTTTGCATTAGGAAAGCAGTTTAAGTAATAAGTATTTAAACAACCATAAATGCCAAAAGAGCATGCTTTTATTCATGGGATGCTGTAAAAGAAAATATCTGGGTTTTTTAAATGTATTCTTGTATTTGTCTTTGGGGACTTAGCAGTGGTAGTGTTGTGTCCTGTAGTACATGTCTACCTCTTAAAAAGATGTAGCAAAAATGGAAGAAATACAGAGAAGCAGTTTTGGAAAGATAATGTTTTTGGAAACATGAGGAAAGCTAAGGAAACTGATGTTTTGGCTAATGAAGAGAAAATGTTGTAGTGAGAACCTTTATGAAAAAAATAATTGGAATTGAGACTGTGACTATTTGTTTCTTATTAATGAGCAGATAATAGGAGGGGGGAAATGGTATAATTTACAGCAAATGTTATTATGGTTAGTACTCAATCTTTTAAACTCTTGTCAGTTTTTCCCCCCATTTGTTGAAGAGGGAAACAGACACCCAGTAGATCTTGGATCACTCTTATAGGCACTGTTGTAGATCACAAAGACTATTTCGTAGTAAAGGTGGAGAACCTTCACAGAAGATTGCTTTTCCACTTTTTATCTATCTTCAGTTACTTGAAGAAGTACTGATGTTGCTCATATTCCACTTTTTTGAGTGTTTTGAAGAGAGATGAAGTCATATGTTATTACTCAACCTCTTGAAGTTTGTGTAACCCCTTCAAGGTAATATTTTATGTTGCCATGTTGGAAACTAAAGTTATTTACACAGAGTGCAAATCCCTGGATTAGTTTTCATATGAACCTTCTAAAAAGTATACTATGAAATCAAGTTGAAGAGTCTGGGTCTGAGGAAAAGATTAATGAAAGAGTGCACAGTGAACTTTGGGGAAGTGATAGTTCTATAAATAATTAATAGCTAAAAGCCATTTCAAAAAGACTGGTGCCCTGCTGAGGTCAGTATTAAAGTAGAGGCTGGGATTTCAAAAGCTCTTAAAGTCACCTTTCAATGTTTGTTTAGGTTTCTGTCTTTGTGGAGTTGAGTTCATTTTATGATAAAGAAAATGGTGATAGCAAATACTGTGAAGATTTGTTTTCCAGTGGTAACATGACACTATTCACTGGGCAACTATCTACAGGAGCAGAGTGTTTGCAGATACCATAAGATATGAAGCACTTTTAAGGAAATTCTTTTTGCAAGCGTTAGTCCCATGAAACTCAAACATACATTAGTGATAGTATTTGCCATATTTACCATGTAGTAGAGCATTTCATGGCACAGTGCAGGAAATAGTTGC
Source organism: Corapipo altera (assembly GCF_003945725.1). Lineage (NCBI taxonomy): Eukaryota > Metazoa > Chordata > Aves > Passeriformes > Pipridae > Corapipo > Corapipo altera. Next base: position 72,403,494 of record NW_020884872.1, read on the forward strand.
ATACATCTCCAGGTAACATTTTAAACATATTTAGATAGATCTTACATAGATTTATGTAATAATAATACCGAATACCAGTATATAAACAGAGATTGTTTAGTTTTATATAGTTCTGTTTTCATGGTTCATATGTCCTTTTTTTCCCCTGGGATTGCAGTACTGGAGCTGTATTTGATAGTGATAGATATAACTGAATAGATAATTGCCATAAAGACAGGCTAGAGAGCCTGAAACTAAATGCTCTCTAAGTGCAGTGGGAGCTTGTCCTTCATATGAAAAGCCTGCAGTCAAAACAGAAAAGAACAAGAGAGAGGAACTATTAGCACTCTCGCTTCACAGGAGGTGGCAGTTAGACTGAGAGGGGGGAAAAAAAGTAGTTTTAAGTTTACACTGCAGCTTGTGGCAGATTCAGGATTAGAGTCATGATCCCTTATATCCCTGTCTGGAATGGCTCTAGCAAAAGATAGTAAATAAATGTTACTGGAGAAAAGTAGTGATTTCATCTTCCAGTGTTGGTACAGATAATTTACATGATTAAGTTGTACTGGCAAATGTATTTTGCAGTTACAACATTGCTTAAGATATTTCTCGGGTTTTGTAAGAGCTTATCTTAAGCAGCATTCATGATGTTTGTTTTAAAAGAATAGGTCAATACTTAAAATTAGATTTAATTGGAAAATTAGAATAAAAACTTTGGGCTACAGGGTGAGTCCGTACCCAAAGTAAACGGTGGTGATCTGATTCTACTTACCTCAGGCTTATGAATTTTTAAATCTTAGTCAGTAATAGAAATTATTAATGGGTAATTGAAGGGAGGGTGCTGCCTGTTTATGTATATGTGTGTAGAATTACATGTTATAATGTGAAGGATTTGTTTGAAAATTGTTTGTTTGCATGTTTCTTGTATTTCACTTTAAAGACTAGTTAAAATACTGACAAGTAACATTGTCTCTCTTAACTTGTCCAAATATGATCAGTCAAAACACAAAAAAGAATCAATTTTCATATCTCTGTGTCTTTTAATCCAAATTTTAATAATTGCGAAGTAATGCAAATCATACCTACAGATTTTTGATGTCGGTATTCTTTGTTATCTCCCATGACCCCCTTCCCTTAGTCCCTTTATGAGGAGAAGTGAGTAGAGAGTAAATAGTTTTAAATGATTTTATTATATGCAGCTCAAATTCATGAACAGTTTATAAATAAGAATTAAATATTTTTCTTTAAGCAATTCGAAGACCATATGGTACATATCTAAAATCACGTAAGTGGTTAATTGCATGTTAAATTCCTTTCCTCTTCCTTAGTTAAACAACTGCAAAAATATTTACATTCCCTGCTGTTCTAGATTTATTTATCATTTTATAATGAAAACACAGAAGTGTTATAAATTGAAATCTTAATCTCTTGCTTGACTCGCTTTCTAAAATATCAGTGGTGTCTCTGGTTTGGTTTACTTTGTGTTCTCTCCCACTCCTAAGAGAGAAATGCATGACACTGGAAAACTGAAGAATATTGACATTAAGCAAGTCAGAGGTGCAGCACAAGATGTGGTTTCTTGAAATTAGTTTTCTGTTATTCTAAACAAGATTAGAAACTGCAGGAAAGAAAGTGGCTCCTTATTGCATTTTATTATTGTTGTGAAACTCCAGAAGGATGATGATGTAATTCTATAAAGCTTAAAGGGGTTCAGGGAAGAAATACAGAATGTAAGTTGACCAAGCAAGCTGCTGCATACCTGTGGAGACAGTTGTTTCTACAGTCAGTGAGTGCTCTAGCTTTTCCCCTGAGAGAGCTACTGGCACAAACAGTTTTGCAAACTCTGCATTCCAGAACTCATTAAACTGTTTTTTGTAGTGAGAATGAGTTGAGGACATTTTCAAAGCACTCTGTAAACTTAACTAACAAATGAATATAATAAGGAAAAAAATTCTGTGTTTTGTTTCGGAACAAAACAGTGAATTCTTTAAGCTGCAAAAAGTATGTGAAAAATCCTTGATTTGTTTCATGAAGTTAAGTAGTTTAAACAGAAATGCGGCGGAATAAATTCTGCTGTGTGAAAATTTGGCTTCTCCAAAATAAGTGCATCCAGAAGCAGAGCTTGGTCTTTGGAACCTGGCAGCCACAGCTTCTGGGCTGCTCCTGTCTTTGGAGCCTGGCAGCCCTGGGTTCTGCTAGCTGGGCTTCTGCTGGCAATGCTGTGCTGCTTGCTCCTATTGCTATGTGGGGGCAAGAAAAAGGGAGGAGCCTTACCAGGAGGCTTCTCAGCTTGTCTCACTGCAGTCTCAGTTATTTTGGGAAAGGGAGCATAGGAATGATTCAGAGAAGGGCATTTAATTCGATTAGCACACTAATTCTAGAGTCACTGTAATGAACAATGAGACTGGAATTTTCTATATGGGATGACTGGAAATCACTTGAGTATCTTCCTTAAATTTGAGAAAAGTGATCTTAGAAAGAATATGAGTGTGAAGAGCTTGAAAACTGGAAGTGGAGTAAAAAAGTACAACCAGATCTCCTGGTTGTCAGATAACACATTTTTTTCATTTGCTAACAGCACTTCTTCCCTCTGATAATTTAAAATTATGTCTGCACAGCTAGTACATCAGAACAGAAAACTTTCTAAGCGAAATGTGGAGCATCCCTCAGATCTGCACCCCAGAGTAAATTCACCAGTTTTCTGTGTTGATAAGTGGCTTCACAGTTCTTGACCTGTGACCTGCAGTTCTTTATGTTCCACCTCCAGCTCCTGCTGTATGAGTGGCTGACACAGTGCCAAGAAAACATTGCCTGTGCTAACTTCGAGCGTGCTTGTTTGCATGCCAGAGTGGTGTTGTCCTGGATTTCCACTAGCCCTGATAAACCTTGGCCTCAGCAGAGGGAAATAGCCTGTACTGATTTGCGTGCTAATCGCCATTCTCTTCTGGCTCCAAGTAACCAGAGCCTGGAGCTTCTCATGGCTCTCAGGAGTTTTCCACCCGTGCTGATAGCTAAATTCAAGAGCATTAGGAGCAATAATACCAAATTAGTGCCAGACACAGGGGTTCTCCACCCAGTAGCCCCTGAAGGAGATAAGTTGGCTGCTCCTCTGTTGGGTTTCCTGCCAGAATAAGAATTTAATTAAGAGGGGGGAGGGCACCAGATATCATCTCCATCAAATATTGTTCTTCGTGGCAACAATTCAGCAACTTGCTCATTGGTGTAATTACTGAAGCACACATTTTGTAATTAGAAGACTTAAATGACAAAAGTACTTTCCTTAATTTAGTGTTGGTTCTTTTCAGGTTCTCGCTTGTGTTTTTTGTCTTCAGATGCAAAGCAAAATGGACATAAATACACTTTGAAGTACCTAAAGTCACAGCAGGAACTGTTGGAAGAGCATTTTGAAAAGTCCAAGCACTAGTCAAGAATTTCTGTAGGATTTTTTTTTCTTTCCAAAAGATGTAGTAGAATTTTGTAGCACTGATTCCTATGTAATTAGTGGAACCCCATGGAACAGTGTTTACCTGTGCTCAAGCAAAAGCTAATTTAGTTTATATTAAGTTACCTGTGGATTTTCTTTCAATTTTGCCTTTTTACCATCATATCTAAATTTTTGTATTATATAAAATGAACTGAGTCTTACCCTAAGAATGTATCCTACAAGGACTTAAAAAAAATCCTGATAAGGTGTAAGAATAAAAAAGTATCAGTAATGTGTTTTTATTTGCTGCATGATAGGATGGAAAGCCATTGCACATGTAATTTTGGAAATATTTCAGACATGGTTATAAGAAAAGATTGATAATGTTGTTGGACAGAACTCCCCCTTAATAACTGCAGTGGATCAGTTGCACACCTTTATTTCAGTCTGTTGTACTGGATAAAAAGCAGGCATGAACATGACCTGTGGATGGCATATTACCATAACCCATGGGCTATGCTGTAAAATGCATTGTTTTATAAACTCTTGGAATGGGTTCATGGAACTTTTTGAAGTAAGAGATTACTCAGAGTCTTCATTAATTTTCTAGCTGCTTACCAAAATTATAATAATTTAATAAGGACAGTGCCCTACTTCTACATGTCTAGCCTTTGCCCTGTCCAAAAGGGAGTTTGATAAGTTTTTTTCTTTTTTTTTTTTTTTTTTAAATAGAGAAATCACTCCTTATTGGAAATAACAGAAGAAATCAAGTTATTTTGCATCTATATCTGAATTTATTAAAATGGAGAAATGGAATTTTATTCTAAAAGGACAACCATTTAGTTTCAAATACATTTACAGTGATGTGGGCACTCTTTTTATTCATCATAGAACTTTTTAAAGGAGCAGTAGCCTATATGTTCTTGAGTTTTTTTAACATTTGATTTCCTAGGTTGTAATCTCATCTGTATGAAGTAGAAAGAGAGGAAGAGGGTATTTTTTTTAATGTGGGCAGGTAGCTCCTTGTGAACTAGGGTAGAGGATGGGTGTTTTCAGAAAATGTACTTGAGCAATGTGATAGATACTGGGTAATAGTGAAATATTGAAGATTGGGACTTCCTGATCAGAAACTTTGTGTGAGGACTGGGACAAAAGTAGTGACAGGAAATGATGACAGGCTAGAGTTATTTATGCTCTAGAGTGGGGAAAATCTGTAGTGGTTAAAGGAAAATGAATTGAATATGGGCTTCAAACTTCAGTAGGGAACTACAGTGTTTGTTATCAGATTTCCTTCACTGTGGTTTGCAATAGGAAAACAATCTTAGGTGCAGTATTCCTTTGGGAATGCTTGTCATCTTTAATAACTTGAGCTATCTAAAAGTATGTTCCTTAAGTATTCCGGTGAAGAAAGTAATCTATCTTAAGGTGTATTGAGTCATCCTCCATTTTTGTTTCCTTTTTTGCATTCTGTCCTGTTCTGACATCATCACATTTGAAAGCCTCCCCAAATGCAGGGAGAGAGATGAGCAATGCCTTTCCTTGGTCTTTCTATATCCTTTCCTTTTCTCTTTTGAAAGTAAACAGTGCAAAATTTGTTAGTAAAACTTAGTAGCAAAGACAAGGTCAAAACAAATTGAACAAAGGGTACTGAGGCTTGTTTTAGATGCAGACTCTGAAATCAAGCATTTGGTCTTGGACAGGTTGCTGAGAAGTTGTTCTTTTCTCCTTAATTACTTGTTATACAGAGTTTCAAGAAACCCTATGAATGGAATAGTTGATCAACCTGGAAGAGCAGATGAGCCGTTTTAGGTGCAAACCACTAAATACAAGAACATTTGATGTGACCTATGTAATCTGAGCTGTTGAGGAAGACATGCTGTCCTAGTTACAGCTTATATGATGTGGCAAAATAATTCCATTCTGATGGGAGAGATAGAAATAGTCTTCCGTCTGTCAAACTCAAAGAAATTATTTTGTTTATACCCCAGAAACATTTTGAGTATGTTAATAATCAGTAAAGTTTTCCACATTCCTGAGAGAGTTGAAACTTCTAGTCATAACTTTGCAAACTTTCATTTAATAAACTGACATGTTTTCCTGCTCAGTCTTCTAAAAATGTAGGCTCTCTGATCTGTTTCAAAATGTGCTTTTAGTTTAGTGATTATGGTTACAATTAAGGGACTAGTTAGAATAACTGTAGGTACAAAGTATAAATACAGAAACCACAATACCTTTCAGAGCAAACTGAAGAATCTGTATTCAAGCTGAATGTTTTTACGTACTTGCATTACAATGAGATATCGTGTTTACCTTAAAGAAAAGAATGAAAAAGTTAATAATTTTCAAGAGTTTGCACCATACATCAAGACCCACAGAAAAGCTGAAGACTGGAGATGTTTTTTCATCTCATTTAACCTTGTCACTCCTATTTTTAACTAGTTGTGTAGGTCACCAGTACAGGCTCGATTGCTGACCCATGGCAAATTCAATCTGTTTTGGACACGCATCTTAGGGTGGAGATAACCATCTTGTTAAAAGTAGCTTTTGAATGACTGAATTACAGCTAACTTTGAGAACTTTATTTGTAGGTATTGCTCAGAAAAGGGAGCTAGCAATATGTTTCTCATCTGCTGTTCACAGTAATCTAGATTATAAGGCAGTCTTTGCTACCTTTTCTTTTAAGGAAAAAAGAATGATTAAAGGCCAAATACTTTCTTTTTCCACCCTCTCGGTCACTTTTTTAGCATACACATACATCTTTCTGGCTAATGGAGAATAAGATAATGATCAGAACTTTCTTGAATAAAGAAGCATAGTTTATTTCAGCTGTCAAAAATCAGGAGTTTGTTAACTACACTGTGGTAAAGAATCACAGTCAAAGATAAATAGCTCTGGAAAATGGTTAATGTCCGTTCACTTTTTTGTTTGGCTTCGTCAGAATTTCAACCATTGACTGTAGGATAAGAACAAGCATCTCACAGCCTATGGATTTAAATGTAAAACATCTGTTATGCTACTTTATTGTTTATCTTTGGGTTCCTCTTTAAACCTTTGGTTTTTATAATATCTACAAAAATCTTGACAACAATCATATCACAAGAATGTTAAGAGCTTCTTTGACTTTGAATAGGAGGACAAATAAGATACGGGACTTGTCTCCTCTTTGGTTTCCTCAGAGCTGACAGGCAGAGTAAGTTTCCTTCTTTTGTATAGTCATCCATTCTCATTTCAAAAAATATGCCCAAATATGTTGGGAAACAACGTCTTTTCAATTTGGACCTGCTTGCCTTTTCGTATTGCACTGGAGAGGCAATGAAATCATCCCTGGAGATGCTGAGACTTTAGACAGAGCCCTGAGAAATCTCATTAAAGTTTCCTTTTCTTTGAGTGAGGGCTGGGCCAGATGACCTTTGAAGGTCTGTCACGATTTAAACTATTCTGTTAAAGTCAGGGAAATAATAAAAAAAAAAAAGTATTTTTACTTCTGTGAAAGTAGGGCTGATACTTCTGATTTTCTTTGCTAAGAAAACATAAGTAAACTGTCAACACCAAGCAGCATTAAAAAAGAAGTCTGCTGTGGTGTTTTCCCTTCCATACAATAATGTCATCAATATATTGTATGTGTTCTGGAGCCTTACCCTTCTCTAGTATAGCCTGAATCAGTCACTGGCAAATGGTTGGACTGTGTTTCCACCCCTGGGGCAATCGGTTCCAGGTGTACTGCACACCCCTCCACGTGAAAGCAAACTGCAGCCTGCACTCTGCTGCTAAGGGGATGGAGAAGAACGCATTTGCAATATCAGTGGTGGCATACCACTTCTCTGGCCTGGACTCCAGTTCGTACTGGAGCTCCAACATGTCTGGCACAGCGGCACTCAATGGTGGGTTGACTTTTCCTGCAACATACAGCTCAGAATGCAAATTAGTTTTTTCCCAAGGTTAAATCTCCTTGAGGCACACACCGGGTTTCCCCATCTTCTCTCATTATCCACCAAGTGTATCCGGGTCCTTGAGCAAAGACAATCCCATGAATGGGTTTGCCTTAGCTCGAGGGAGGGTTAGCCCAAACTGCTTTACCTAACATACCCCTCAAGTGAATCACTGGGACTTTGTCTCCATCCACAGTGTGAAGGGACTCTGTTTGGGCAGGACCGGCTTGACTGACAGAGCCTCTAGTGTTGACTAGCCAAGTAGCCTTTGCTAGGTGCTGATCCCAATTTTTTAAAGTCCCTCCACCCAATACCTTCAAAGTAGTTTTCAGCAATCTGTTGCATCGCTCAATTTTTCCAGCGGCAGGTGCATGATATGGAGTATGATATACCCATTCAGTGCCACGTTCCCTGGCCCAACTAGTAACTAAACTGTTTTGGAAGTGAGTCCCATTGTCTGGCTACATCTGCCATCACTGGAATGTGTCATAAAGTCAAGTAACAATACATGAAAAAACATATAATTGTGGATTATAATCTTATGTATATGCATTTTAAAATGTGCAAACAAATCTGTGAGCAATGGTATTGCATCTGGATGTAATTTGTCTACCTCTGAGGTTTTTGGCATATGGAAAGTTGTATATTTTTATAGTATTAAATGCAAGTCCCTATTACCATTTTGTTTGTGACAGAAGTTTATAAATTGAACTTTTCCAGTGACACTGCACTTACCATTATAACATATGATAGTACTTGTAGTAAGGTAGTTCTGGGTTTTTTTCAAGACCAATAGAACAACACAGCTATTATTAAATATGAATAATATTTTTTTACTGCTTGGTTTTCTTCCCTTCTGACCCTGTTTATATATAATTTCAATCGTGATGATCAGTGTGTTGGATATACAGTATTTAGGCTGAAAAATGCTTCTTGTAATAAAGGATTGTTCAGTCTGGGATAAGTGGTGGTTGCTTTTTTTCTTTTTTCTTTAATTGTTTGTTATTAATGATATCAGATTTATTCCATCATACATGAGAGAAATGCTGAACAATTTAAAGAAGTTAAAAGATAACTTTTGGGTTTTGTTTTTTTTTATTTCTTACAGGCTTGGCAGCTGCGATTCAGTCATCTTGTGGGCTACGGTGCCAAATATTACTCCTACCTCATGTCTAGAGCTGTTGCCTCTATGGTGTGGAAACAGTGTTTTGCTCAGAACCCGTTTGATAGGTAAAAACAGAGAAAATGTTAAGTAGAATGAAATGTCATGTTAGTTGCTTCAGGAAAATATGGAACAAATGGGGCCACATAGGTTGATGGGCTTTTTTGATGAAAATTGATTTTTAGCGTTTTTCTTGATTTTAGGAGGATTACAAAATAACCATGGGCGTGTATATATATATATATATATATATACACATATACACAGACACACACACACTTTGGGACATGTCCATTGGTGCAAAAAGATTTGTGCTGATGTTTTAAAATCTAGGTGTGTCCATTGGGAGGCACTGAAATTCCTATTTAGATGTAATTAGAGAGCTTGAATTTCATAGATGCCTAATTACTTGTAATTTTCTATTGAAATCAAAGCAACTGTGCGTATTAAACAAGTTTCATGTTACCAGCTTCAAAGCTAAGTGTAGCTGTCCTACTCATTTTGCTTTGTGAAATTAAAAAGTAAATTGCAAGATCACAAATTTTAAGCATTCTTATATCTTTGACGAATGTTCATTGTAACAGAGCAACTTTTCCTCTTGGAGCAAGGAAGGCTGAAATGTTGTTCACAAATTAACTTTTATAAACACCAGTACATATTCACATGCATAAAGTTTGTCTAGTTCAGTTACTCATAGTATGATTTTAAGTGTAATTTGAATTTGAGGAGTCAACATGGAATCAGTCTGTTTCAAGGTGGAAAATATCGTTTGGTCTCTGTTTCTGAGTTCTGTAGAGATCCTAGAAGCAAATCTGACTGAAAGCTGGACAGGTTGTATTTGCAGATGGCTCTAACATCTGTGTTTCTCCAGGGCAATGGGAGAGCGTTATCGTAGAGAGATGCTGGCACACGGCGGTGGAAAAGAGCCCATACTGATGGTTCAAGGTAGAAAATAAATTAGAACTGTTTTATTCCCTTGCTTGAGGAAGAAATAATTTAACCGCATTTCCCAACTTACTCTTTTCGGTTTAATTATGATTTTCACTGAGTTTGTGAAAGAAAAATTATTCATTTATTTAGTTAAGTGGAATGGTCATCACCTTTGTATCATGGTCAGTAGAACACACAGATAGTTGAGGTGAAGTGTTGGGAAGGTTGGTATTACCAGACTGTCTAAATAATTCAGAATAAGAGTATCACATACTTGAAGGAAGAAAAATGACACCATTTTTGGATACAATAAATTAGTAACTTTTCCAGATGAGGAAGTCATAGTATCTCTGGTTATTTTGTATAGACAAAATTGAACTTGTTTTGGCCACATTTTAGCATCATCAGAATATCTTTGGTTGTATCAGTACTTTGAGTGTACAGTCTCATGAAATGGAGGTCTGAAAACTGTATTAAAGAAACATAGTTCATTATTCCTCTCACTACCATATTTGCCTTTTTAATCTGGAAAATAACTTTTAAAAATCATTCATACTAATAGCAAAAATATTATATTTCATATATTAAAAAATAATGTCAGGAGAATGAAGCAAGTTTGAGAAAATGCTGACTTTATCTCAGATCTCTCAACAAAATCAGGATAAAGACTTTCCTGTCTAATGTTGCAGAATTCAAGCCAAAGATTTTTGCATTCCTGTTGCTGTTCCTAGCATGAGCACTTGATAAGTGCTTCATCTAATGGCACATCTTTCAATTTCCTCTGAAATTCTTAATATTAAGGATGAATATGAATTCATTTGCTCTGTTCACTCCATTTTAGTAGACTGGAACTTGTGGGACTTTTTTTCTGCAGATAAGGAATCAATAGTAATGTGTCTGTACTTCATCATGAGATTGACACAGTTTAATAACGAGAGCATCCCAGTTCTTTGACCCATCTATTTATATTTGAGGCCATGACCTCTGCTCTCCTTAGACTCACCATATATTAAGCAACTATATATTCTTTAGATTTTTTCTATTTATACTTCTGATCTACAGGATTACTTTTCATTCAGTATGACTTTGCAAACTTACTTTTCTTTAGGGTTCTTGAAGAATCTGTGTGTAACCTTGAAAAACTGTAGCCCAAAACTGTCGATTAAGTAGTTGCAAGACAGGAATGTACATCTTTACATGTGTACCTAATTTTTATATTGTAAGTCATATCGTAGAGAAAGAAAAAGATGTTTTTAGACACCAGTTATGCTTATTGTCTCTTCTATTTCTGGGATGTATTCTTAATTTTACTGAGCTTTGAATCTTCCTGGAGTGTCCTAGAAACTATGTTGAAGTTGCTGGCAGTGTGCTTCCTTGAATCAAATACTATATGAATGAAGTTTACAAAATTCATCTCTGGATGGTCTGAGAGAAGATCTATGGAAGTACGGCTGGCTTTCACCCTTGCATGTGATAGAACACGGTGGAATATTGTGCAATCAGTTTGGAGTTGAGAGTATGCATCAGTTATTATGGATAAAACTTGCTACTGAAATTAATCTGAAAGACTGATATCGTAGTCTAGGAAATTCCAAATTTATTTTAATTTTAAAGGAAATCTAAGTATAAAGTTTGGCAAGGTACATGAAAGCACACAAACAAGTTTAAGTCTTGTAATGCGGTAATTAGATGTTTTAGGCATTTCAGCATTCATAGTCCTCGTGCTTCTAGTCCTCAGTTAATTTAGTGCAGAATGTTCATCCGTAACTCGTCAGGACCAATGGTGAATGAGAAAGAGGCGATGGCTGTGCAGCCTGGGGCTTCAAGATGAGAGCAAGCTTGCCTAAGGAACAGTTGTGCGTGCTGCAGAACAGTGAACTTGACATTAATGGTAGAATAATGGCATCTTTATGCCGTGACCAAAAAAATCTGTACAAAAGGTTCGATTTTTGTCTTTTTTTCTTTAAATCCATAAACCGCTAAACAGAACTGTGTGTCACATCAAGGTTAGTAACAGCAGTGCACCTGCTGGTGTGTTTGTTCACATGTAATAGAAGAACCAGACAGCAGTGACTCCTCTGTGTCAGCATTAGCTTGAGTAATACTGGTGATAAGAGCACAGACTCTGATATACAAAAAATGGCAGAAGTTTTCGAGTTGTTTTCACAGAATTACAGAATCACAGAATAGTTGAGATTGGAAGAGATCTCTGGAGGTCAGCTGGGCCAACACACCTGCTAAAGTAGGATCCTCTAGAGCTGGGTGTCCAGGACCATGTCCAGAAGGCTTTTGAATATCTCCAAGTAGTAAGACTCCACAGCCTCTCTGCGCAGCTTTGCCACTGCTTGCTCATCCTCACAGGAAAAAAAATGTTAAGAGGTAACCCTTGTATTTCAGTTTATACCCCTTGCCTCTGGTCCTGTAACTGGGCACCACTGATAAGAACCTGGCTCCCATCATCTTTGCACCCTTCCTTAAGGTATTTATACCTCTGAGCCTTCTCATCTCCAGGCTGAACAATCTCAGCTCTCTCAGCCTTTCCTCATAGAAGAGATGCTCCAGGCCCTCAGTCATCTCAGTGGGCCTTTGTTGCATTCTCTCATGTATGTCCATGTCTGTTGTCCTGAGGAGCCTAGCACTGGACACAGTAATGGCCTCACCAGTTCTGAGTGGAAGGATCAACTCCCTCAGCCTGCTGGCCATGCTCTTCCTAATGCACTCAGGATGCCATTTCCCTTCTTTGTGGCAAGGAACCATTGCTGGCTCATGTTCAATTTGGTGTCCACCAGGACCCCCAGGACCTTTTCTGCTACACTGCTTTCTTGCTGGGTGTCCCCCAGTATATGTACTGGTGCCTGGGGTTGTTCCTCCCCAGATGCAGGACCCCATTATCCAGATCATTAATGATGTTAAACAGGACTGAACCCAATATTGACCTTTGGAGTACACTGCTGGTCACTGGCCTCTAATCAGTCTTTGTGGCACTGATTACCCCCCTCTGAGCCTTGCCATTCAGCCACATTTTTAGTCCAGCTCCCTGTCTGCTTATCCAACCCATACATCAACAGCTTCTCAATGAGGATCTTACAGAACACCATGTAGTCATTTCATCATATAAGGTTATCAAATTAGTTAAGCATGACTTGCCCTTGATGAATCCATGGTGACTATTCCTGATGATTTTTTGGTTCATGAGCCTGAAAATGGTTTCTAGGAGTAGCTGATGCACCATCTTCCTAGTTATTGAGTTGAGACTGAGTGGCCTGAGTTCTCCTTGCCCTTCCTGAAGATAGGAGTGAAATTCGCTTTTTTTCCTATCTTTTGGTACTTCCTCTATTTTAACAGGTTACTGAGAGTCGCAATGCCATCTGCCAGCTCCCTTAGCACTCATGGGTATATTCCATCAGGGCCTGTGGGCTTGTTTGTGTCCAGTTTTCTTAAGTGTTCCATGATCTGGTCCTCTTCCATCAAGGATACATCTTCCTTGCTTCAGATTATTTCCCTGGACACTTTTGTATTCTGAATTTCACTTTTATACTCTGTATCTCTTTAAACAGAAATCTTAAAAGATATTCAAGATCATAAAAATAACCAGCATTCATCAGCAGGTTCCTTGCCTGTGCATATCGTGATGCTCATTTGTACACAGTGCAAAACTTAACAAACATGCTTGAATGACTTGCTGAAGAATGAAATCAGGGTGACTCAGGTGTTTTGACAAGATAATAATTTGATTTCTGATTTGGGATTATTTGAGGCTAAATCATAGAACACACCTGATGGAACAACTTATTATAAGTTTATACTTAATTGCTCTGTATTTATTACAAAAATTGAGAATTTAAGGAGAAAAGTAAGAACAATTAGTTATTCCTTAATTTGTTTAGGTTCAGTCAGCTTCTGATTCCTCTTGCTGCTTTTATTTTGCTTTTCCTTATAGATGTTCCCGAATACTTGATTTCCATCTGTTGGTTTCCATTAGTTGCAAAACTGTGCTCCCATAGCAAATGACAAAACAGATACCTGATTAAAGATAGATTCCACCAAACTTTAAAGTTTGTTGATTTTACTCTTCTTCAGGGAAACAGTCCAGATTCTGTGCGCACTAGTGCCATATTTCAAAACCCTAAAGTTCTCTAGGCTGTTATTTCAGACATTTTTTTTTTATATATAGAAATGCCCTTGCAGATGTCTGACTTTTGGATGCAGATGTGCAGCCTCACCCTTGAAATGCTTCCATATCTCCTTGTGAAGTTAGCCATGTTCATTGACTGTTTGATAACAGCACATTTCATTTGTACAGTTTCTTTGTTATGATTTTCATCTCAGAATCCATCTATTGTCTTTCTCTTGTATTTGGATATGACCCTAGCTTTTCATCTTCTGTGACGTGATTCCATAGATGTACTGATTAGGAAAGATAAAGGATCTGACCTGCCATCCAGTGGAGTTGGTGACAGGGTTCCTGTTTGGACTAATCTTTAATTAGGAAACACAATATACTTTTTTGTTGTTGTTTGGATTTGATTCTCTTGGCATTTGTTTCCATTAAAAAACTCAAAAACCGTAACGGTTTTTTGAAACCTTTTAAAACATTTTCTAAAGTGACCTCTTTTATCTTACCGCTTTGATCATCAATAAAATGCAGAAATAGTCACAAATATGGATAGCAGAAGCACTTGAAAAATGAGTGAACCATGCTTTGTCCGGGAGGCTTACTTTTTAAAAAATGTTTCCTTAAAGTGAAAATACAGTTTGAGAAGAACTTGATTGCTTTGTCATTTTGTGTTGACCATATGGTTTTTGTATATTTTCTCCTTCCTAGGAGTACATGGCATTAGGGATTCCAAATCCCTTTAAAGTTATGTATCCCAGGTGTCCCTTCTAGGTCCAGTTGTGTGCCAGTTGCAGGTCAGAACAAGATTCAGGTGTGCACCATCCCCCCCTCCCTCCCTTGGCACTCCCTGACTGGAAGGAAACCCAGGTGCACAGTCAGAAAGTGAATTGCAGTGTGAAATGTTTTGGGAACTGAGAGCATGGAACATATCCTGGAGTGCACTTCTCTTCAGTTTTGACGCAGTCACATTGCCCTTGGGGTTTCTGAAGAAGTCCTCATGCAAAATACCTGTGAAGTTGTGTTCTTGATTTGTTAATGCCATATTATATTGCAGTCATACACAGCTGTGTGCCTACATGATAACCAAACCGACTGACTATGTAAATAAACACACATTTACTCCGATGCAGTTTTTGAAAATTTGTTTTTCCGTGCCTCAAATTGTACTTCATGGAATAATTATGATTTGAAGAGGCTGCAAAAATCTTCAGATAATCACTGTATGTCTCTTTGAAAGTGTTAGAAATATGCATAAATCCTAAAAGGTGATGTGAATGGCAACATATGTTAACTCAAACTGCACGGACCCAAAATAATTACTGTTCCACAGGGGCAGAGGCCAAATTTTGCCACAGGCTTTATTCTCTCAATTTGCAGTGATTGTAGGTTATAGCTAACCATCTCTCCAAAGGGTGTGGTTAACCACAGTGCTGTAATGTGAAAGAAAACTTCAAAGCAGAGAAGATAAGCTATGCAGTTGCCTTAGGCTTGGGAGAGACTGAGCTGAAATAGGAGTTGGGCTAAACGTATTAAAATACACTCCTAAATTTGAAAACTGCAACCATCAGACCTTGTGGACATCTTACTAAATCATGTAGACTGAAGTGCTGAGTACTTACAATATATCAAAGCTGATCTTGCTTTGATATATTTTAATGGATTTTCAAGGGAGATGTGACCTTTTTTAACACATCTGTGTAGAGTAAGAGGTTAAAACAGAGAAATACCATCAGTATCTGTTTCTTTTGGAGTTGTCTACTCTAAAATCTGTAGTTAATTATTTCATAAGGGCATCATCACTTCACTACAGTAGTTCTCCAGCAATGACCTCAGTTACTCTTCATCCCTTCCTTGCAAAAGTGAAGTCTGTTAGTGTCTGCTTTTGATGTCAGTGATGGGAAAATAGCAATGCAGGGGACTGCTAATGCAAGAAACCTGAAATCTGTTTTTGTTATCAAAAGTTGGAACTACCGGTTTGGAGGTCATTTGACATCACAATTGCCAGAATGATTTTGAAATCTCCTACATATTTAAAACAAACCATGTGGAGTGTGAATAAATAAAATTTGTAACAAGTTTTGAGTGAGATTTGTAAGACTGTGCTTAACTGCACTAAAATACATGCAAGCATACTGTAGTTAATTATCTTTCTTTTATTCATTTTGTAATATCCAGGATTGGAATGGTTTTGTTATAATTTTCCATTTTTATGTAAGCAGGAAATTAAATCTACTTGAAGATAATCCCAGCTTCAGTTTCTTCCGCCTAATCATTATACTCTTAGCTCTTCTTCTTTTGCAGTGTATTGATAATTAGCAGAACAATTTGTAGTGTGTCAAAGAATTGGCTAAACATCATCCAGAGTGGCTGTTTTTTATAGTCAGTATTGGAAGGGGATTTTTGTACTGTGGGGCTTGGGAAGTAGTGGTTATGTCTGTTATGGCCATCTCTATGTACTCTCTATGCAGCATTATAGTCATCTCTCCGTATTGATATCCGATGGAAAAAGACATATTGGCTATAGAATAATTGTTCTTTTATAAAGCCACATCTTGAAAAATTGGAAGGAAGGAATAATGTCACCAGCTTGAGATTTTATACCTGAGCTAGTCATCCAGGTTTCCTTTCTGAGATGCAGGGAAAAGTAGATTCTTCATAGGCACAACTCATCACAAAGTAGCCCTCTGAAGAACATCAGAGGAGTGGCACCCATGAAGGTCTTACTACTGTTCAGTCTCAAGAAATAGAACTGGTTAGTTCAGATGTAAAAATGTCTGAGGAAAAATGAGAGCAAAAAAAGGCAAAACAAATTGCACTGTAGGGACTGGACTGCTCCAACTGAGTCTGAGACAAAGCTCCAGTAGTCATGCATGACACTGCATGTTCCAGTGGGCTGCCATCCATGTCACCTTCTTATGGCATTCTCTCCACTTCTGTGAAAACTGCAGGAAAATATGAGTTTAAACTGGAATTTTTCCAAGGCTGTTAGGGAGCAAATATGCATGTCCCCCAGCCAGCCCACTGAGGAACCCAAGAGAGGGAGTCTGCAAGAGGCCATGGCTCTCTGGGGAGGTCAGATTAGTAGCTGGGTATCTGTACACATCTGTTTCTCAGCCCAGCACATAGCAAGACATTTTTCATTGTGAACTACAAGTAATTCCACAGCAATTTTTTTAACATTAGAGTAGATTACAAGTTTACCAAGTATTTGGAAATACTAATGCTGTTCTCTTTCGTTTTAAAAATAGCTTGATGCAAACTTCATCTAACAGCATTTCAGTTAACCTATATATAGTATGAGGTTTGTTTTCCTTTTAGTGCTCAGCATTAATCTACTGGGTCATGGCAGTTTGTGTTGACACTTGTAACATGTTTAAATCAGATTGAAATGGAATTCTGTAAGGTCTTAGCAGGAACGTTCTTTCTGGTTGCTCACACAAATTTACTTTGAGCTGATCTGTTTCCTGATGGGTTTTGAATCATTGTGTTATAGTAAAAGATTACGGTCTTTTAGCAGCATGCAATTATAATTTCCACCAAAAGCAAATATTGTTGAGGATGTGAAAGATTATAAAATTATGTTCAGTAGGTACCCTGATCAGAAAGGGTAGAACAAGGTTATATTTACATTGGCAGTTGTCAGAAAGAACAGATCACTTCAAAGAAATACAAATATTAAATTTTACATTATTTGGCAGCTGTGCTGTTGGGTTTTTTTCTGGTACAAGTTATGCAGTAAATTTCCAAATATAAACTTGAAAATCTTAGTAACAGTGAAAAGACCAACATTATGTAATGTTAAGTACAAAGAAAGATCTGAAAATAATTTAAAGTATATATTCTCATGCTTTCCAAAAATTGGGATTCTGAGGAGGGTGTGAGATTTTGAACTGCTCCATTCATAGAATTACCTGAAAAAATAC
The DNA here is from genome assembly GCF_003945725.1 of Corapipo altera. NCBI lineage: Eukaryota > Metazoa > Chordata > Aves > Passeriformes > Pipridae > Corapipo > Corapipo altera. Next base: position 72,420,958 of record NW_020884872.1, read on the forward strand.
TTCACCATGATTCTTCATTATGCTAATTTCCCTGTTATCCCGTAGCCAAATGCTACAGCTAACAGATGCACTAATTAAAATCCTTAATAAAAGGTAAGTCCTGGTACTGTAAAAAAGCAAAACTAAAACTGCAGTGTATTGAAAATGCTTTTGAGTATGTTTCATACCTTGTCAAAAATTTCAGAGGCATTTGTACTTTAAATACTAAATCAAGTGCTTCTAAGGTGTGTAACACATTGAGAAAATATATTTTTTTTTCTGGCTCAGTCAAAGCTGAGACTTATCAGATAAGGATTTATATACCCGCTCAATCACTGATTTATTCCAGTCATTTGGAAATGACTGAGTCTGTGGTTACATTGCTTTAAAATGGATATAATTCCCTGCTTAAGCAAGATTGTAGTGATAAAAATCAGTTAACAATCTTGAAACCTGTCAATTCTGTGATAACGTGTAGCTTGAAGAAATTAAATAATCCCTATACACTATAACTGCACTTAGTTCTTATCAAAGTAACATGATAGCCATTTCTGTCATATAGTGACATTAAAAGTTAGTTACCAATAAATGTTACCATTGACAAAGCTGTCAGGGTCATAGTATTCTTGTGAAGAGTCTGTTGTCTTGCTTTTCTGTAGGTATGCTTCAGAAATCACCTTCAGTTGAAGATTTTGTGGATGCCCTTGTTTCAGACTTAGACCACGACTTCGAAGCGTTTATCATGGACTCATAAAAATGTTCAGCAGAACTGAATTCTTTTATGGAAGATTGCATATGTCTTCATAATTGTGGGTAAAATATTGTTGTGACTGGTTTTGCTTTTTTGTGAACACTTGTAAAAGTTTGACTATTCATGTTGGTGGAACAGTAATAAATACTTTCATTGGATCACCTGGTTTCAATTATGGAGATGATGGTTTTCCATTGCATAGGAGCTTAAGCATGGAATTTGAGAGAACAAATCTGCTAGAATGTGCTGTTAGAAAATTTGGTCTTGTTGGACCATATGAGTAAACAGGAATTGAACTCATCTTCAGGGTGAGTGGACTGGTATGAATACTCTTGGTATACATATTAGGGCTTACCTGTTGAGTGTCATGACCCAGAACTGTTCGCATGAGTCTTTCTCCCATGTTCATGGATTTTCTTTAGCCTTGTTTAACTGTGTTCCTTGCAGGAGTTCTGTGCTGGGGAAAAGCAAATTGTGTTTGTAACAGAGGCGAAACTGGAAAAAAAGATGAAGTGGAAAACTAGGAACTGTACTTGAGATAGGGAACAAAAAGAGGGGAGAAGAAAAACTGTAGTCATACAGGTCTGTGATGGAAAATGTCAGGGTGAGGAGAAAAGAGATATGTTGCCACACATAAGAGAGACAAAGGAGTAAAATGGGTACCCCACAGATGTTTCCTAGTGGAGAATAAAATGTAAGGTAACCATGCTTTTATAGCTGCGATGATCCATTGGGTGCACGTGTGGCCATGTTTTTAAGTAAAAATAGTATGGTTAGGGGAGGAATGGAATTTACAGTGTGCCATAAAACTGGTCTTGCTATTGAATTAGTAGTTTTTAAATATCCAACAGAGTTGGAATTTTACTTCCTAGGCTCATCTCTTGCAGATCTTCCTCTGAGCTTCAGTGTTCAGGCATCTGCAGTTGTTCTCTGAGTATTCTCCTATTAACTGTGTCCTTTTATCTGTTACCTGAATGTGTTTGTTTTATTGTGTAGTGTGGATTATTTTGACCATTTTACTTTAAGGGCTTTACTGGGTGAAGTAGTATCATATTTTGGTGAATATGGATCTGCAGGCATTTTGAGGATTACATTGCAGAGAACAATGTTTATTGAAAATATGTTGGCAACGTTGCTGCGTAGATATGGCCTGAATCTGGTCCCTGCATGTTTGTTCACGTGGAGTTTCCTTTTAATGATAAGTGGACAAGTGTGGGGAACTGTTTGAAGTACAGGAGGGCAGGTTTTGGAGGGGGTACAAAATAATTCAAAAAGAAGGCTGGAGCAGCTTAAGGTTGCACATTATATAGTGGGTGATGAACAACGGGAATGTTATCAGTGAGGTTTTCTTTTTCTCTTTAAGTAAATTATGAAATGGTATTGGATGTGTTTTGAAAAAAAAAAAAATGATGAATTTTTCTCTAGAAATGGCCTTGTCATTTAGAGTTCCTCTGTAGGTTGTTGCAAAAGGTATCATAAGTGTTCTGCTCAGAGGAAATGCAGTGAAAGAAGGAAGAGAGGAAGAAAACCAAGGCTGAGAGATGAGGGCAAATAACTTGGGAGAGAAGCAAGTAAAGAATAAAGATTAAAACAACTCAGCCAGAAAAAGTGGATGTTTGGGAAAGGATAAATAAGAATGAGAGCTGATTGGATGATGCACCCCTCTTTTTTAGCAGAGTCTGTGCTATTGGGTATCATTTGATATTTTACCTGATTTTTTGTTTACCTGATTGTTGCAAGGTGAAAACTATCTTATATGAATAGCACTATCATTCTATTAGAACTGGGTTTAGACATTTTTAGATAAGAAATGCTTTGATTAAATCATAGTTGGCATATTTTCAGGCATGCCACAACAAGGCTTCTGGCTTGTATGGCTGACTGACTAGATTCTGTATCTGCTGTTGGTCCATAAGAAGAAAGAATGAATGGTTTTGCTTAACAAACTAGGTTGGGTATTTTGCTGTAAACTAAGTGATTAAAAAACCCACAAAAACTAAATGTAAATTTAGGTGTGAGTAAAAACATATTGTGAAGATGGGAAGTTCTGTAAAGGATACAATAGCTGATGAATGTAAATTTAACAATCCCTAGGAGTGTATTTAATGGAAGTGTGTTTTAAAGGGAATTCGAGGGTGTTGCTTAGGGAGCCTTATGTTGTTTGTCACCTGATTTTTGTACTGGAACAAAGTAACAATTATGTTTATCTGGAGTTGGCATATGTTGAAAGATTTGTTGTGACAAAAAGAACTTAGCCAAAGGAAATCCTAGTGCTGACAAGGCACTGAGAGCACTACAGTAAAATAAATAAAGCATCATAATTGGCGGAATAAGCAAAGCATTTAAAATAAGGAGATTGCCCCTACATTTTAATTTGAAAGAAATTCAAGTGATGTTCGTTCTAGTGTGCAGATACTTTATCAAAAATATATGTAGTAGTTGCATTGTTTTATGCCCATGGATGCTATTACTTCCTTAATTCACCATCTCATTTGATCCTTCTGTAAACAGCAATTTTTTCAAGGTTTTGTTAGAGTGGCATCAAAACAACATTTTCCTAATATGAAATCAGATATAGACAAAGAAAGAAAGAAAATCTTGTCTTGTGCCAGAGTACGGTGGATTGTAGCTTATTGTCACAGATTTATAGCTCTTAGGACATCTGACAAAGATGGGAGCTGGTAGAAAAATAAATAGAACGATGGCTTCAGTTTTTTTGCGAAGAAACTCTGTTGACTCTACTAATTTTTGTTTTATGAAATAACCTTTGAGGATTGAACAGTAGACGTGATTAAGCCTCTTGAGAACATATTATATCACCACTATGATCCTTACTACAGAAAGGGAAATATTATTCTAAATTTTTTCCTCTTTTTTGGTAGTTTCTAAAAATGCTTCTAGCTGTTCAGATATCTGATGCTTTTTCCTTTCTTTTTTTTTTCTTTTTCTTTTTGAGAGACTTTTATTTTCCAGCAAATATGTGTACTCTCAGTAACATGAGACCTCTCTTGTGACCAGCAGTGTAACTCTTTGTAAATGTAAAAACCACTGTAATCCTTTTCAAGCATTCCACACTTTCCCACTGGGGCTGCTGAACCAGCTATCCAAAAGTTGGGTTTATAACAGTGTTAACTCAGCATCATGCTTTTAATCTGAAATTATACTATGTTTTGGATTTTAGCTGCTATAGAAAATAAGTAGTGAACATGTTCAAAAGAAATTATACCCTTATGCAATCCTGAAGTAATAACATATAATTACAACACATCAGAAAAGCACACATGGATTTCATTTGGTAGTCTGAGGTGTGAACTTTGCCTTTTTTTTTTCACGTTCGATGTGATTATTTTTCTGATTCACTTAAGATAGACTGAAATATTGTGTAATAATTACTTTCTGGTGACATAAATGCACCTGGCGCTGCATGGAATTCTCTAAACATCAATGAAGATAACAGGAGCAGAGGGCAGCAGTTAAGAAGGCAGGGAAGAGAAGGAAAATCAGGCAAGGAAGAATCTACTATAGATGAGAAACGAGGCATGATAGTGGGTTGATACAGAAGCAAAATAACCTCTGAGTTAAAAACTTGGGCAGAGTAAAAGAGGGTTTTCTTTCCACAGTACTAAGTCTAAAATGGAAATTACAGCACTGTCAGAAAAAGCAGAGGTGTTCAAAAATATTTGTGCTTTGTCTTCAGTGGAACAGCAGATGGAAGAATTCATATCACATGCTGATAAAATCTTTTGTACAGATGTTAAATAGCTGCTTGTATAGGGAATCAGACTTAAATCAGTGTGCAGAAATAAAAATGAATATATATGAAAGTAACAGCTTAGTATTATAGATGTCACTAAGATGGAAATGAAGAGAATAGATGATTGTAACACAGCAATATTGATGGCTCAGAAAATATACCTCTTAGTTTATCAGAAGATTAAAATATCTAAATCATTTTACAGAAGTACAAATTTGAAAGGTTGAACATTGTCTGAAAATAAGTGTTTAGCAAGAGCTTGTAGCTGAGATTAGACAAAGTTGCCCCATATTTTTAGTTAATATTTTGACAGCAGAGACTGCAGTGGAACACGCATGAAGGGTGGTCCTGGGATTGACTAATCAGCGCTAGATATGTACGTCAGTGTTTTCCGGAAAATATGCCTGAATTCAGATTAATTCAGAGAAGCCCTGTAGCCTTAGTTACACCACATGGCACAGCCATCTTTTCTGGTTTTACAAGCTGTTAGTGAAGAGAGTGTCTTTGGAAGGAGGTTCTGCCACAAAGGTAGCAGGTCTGCACTTGCTCGGTAACTGTCCTGCTGACGGCTTCACGTCCAGGGGGGAGTGGGGAGTTCATGAGTGGAGAGCTGGAAAAGCAGTGTCAGTCGAAGCACCTCCTCTGCTTGTTGCGCAGTGGGAGGCATTCTGCGTCTGCTATTTCAGATTACTTCTGGGCAAAGTATTGGAGATTTTCTGCTCCCAGAGCCAGGGATTTATTTATGTGCTCCTAGGAGCAAGCTCAAGTTGGTTCTTTACCCCAGCAGGTTTGCAGTATACCAGGAGGGGGGGTATTACATTAAAGTTAGAAGACTTAAAGAACTTGAGGGTTGAAAATGCATGATAGCAGAAAGCAAGCACAGGGATTTCCCTGGGAGAAGGACCGTGGGAGAACAGCTAGTGTGCTCAGGGAGGAGAGGGAAGGAGATAAAAGATAAGGAAGTATAAATCAGCACCAGTAGGACTGTCTGTCGGCCCTTCTGATCTTCCCTCGGCTGAGATTTGTTTACTTTTAAGTCCTCTGTGGCTGCTCTTCAACAGCTGGCTCTTCAAACAGTGCGCCACAGCACGCCGGGGCTGCACGCTTGTAGGAAATCATTACGGCTTCTTGTTTGGAGGAAGTATCCAAAAAATCTGTTAAAGACAAAATACTTAAACCAGAAGCAAAGTGGCAGTACAGATCTGACAGGAAGACTGGTTGGTGCTCTGCTGGTGTGTAGATTTAAAACCACAGAGGAAAGAGAGAGTGGGACGCCTTTTGTCAATGAGCCTGTAGCCTCTAAGGCAACTTGTATGTGGCTGAAGGTTGCCATTCCAGCTGCCTTCACTCTTGATGAGAACAGACTGACATCTTCAAAATGGGATATATCCTACCAGTCTAAGGATGGGGCTGAACCAGCTCTTGCACATGCCTTTCATTGTTCCAGTAACTAGAGAGAGAACACAGATGGCTGGAATAGGAGTGTCAGGAATCCTGGTTTAAATTCAGAACACCTCAAAACCCTAAAATTACTTTTTTTTAATTGACTTTGCTATCTTTCAATTGTCAAATGCCACCATCATTTGCTTTTACTGCCTGTTATATATGACTGAGTTCATGCGTCATTGACAGCATCATAGTATTAAAGTAGTTGCAGAAGATGCTCTTAATTAATTATCTTCAGGACATCTTGGGTTTTATGAAGTGCCTTTTGCCTGTTGTCCCTCTGACTCCTTGCAGCCCTCTCACTTCACTCCTTAGACCTCCAAATGCCCCCTTTGCCTGCTCTTACAGTTGCAGTTGGGCACGACCCAAGGGGGTAGGAGGAGGTGAGCGGTGATTTGGACTGTGACTCTGACCTAGTGATTGTGATCATGTCAGAGGAAAAGCAAAATGGCAGCATGGCAGGTTCTTACCACCCTGCCCACAGCTGCTACTGGTATGTGCTCATTCAGCCTGAAGTCTGTATCGTGCTTGAACAGCATTTCTAACCTGCCTTCCCTGTGCTGCAGGAGATGAGTGTTGGGAGACTTGGGCCTTGGGGGGAAATGCCCTGAATGTGACCCACTGAGAAGGTGAAGCACTGCCAAGCCAGGCCAAGTTGGGATGGATGAGCACTTTAGGTTGGAAGCCACAGGCAGCACTGCAGGCAGCTGCACTTCCTGAGTAATAGTAATTTATCAAGTAGGTGTTTGAATATTGGCTTATCCTTTAAACATGGTCAGAAGCTGGTTTTTGGCTTAATTTAAGGGCTGGGCAAGCTCATCAAGCTCCTCTAGCATACTCACAGCATGTGAATATGTTAAAAATAAAGTCTTTTTATTAATGGTGCTCTTCAGAAATAGCCATAAGGCTCAATCATAGCCTACTTTCAGTGTTCAAAAAATATATGAAAGAAAAAATGCATGTAAAATCAGAAGAGCTTGCTGGTTTCACATAGTGCACACTCCTACCAACCCCACTTTTCTTCCTCACAAAGGTGGAATCCAATTAACTCACCTTGTAGCTCTCTGTACAGACACAAATCCTCATCCAGCATAAATTTCTGTAGCTCAAATGAAGTTATTAGAGACCTATGTTATTTATACCTGTGGAGTGTTTTCCCCCAAGGTCATTTGACAGTATCCCAACTCCTGGTAGCTGAGCTGCAGCATCTGCTGTGGACAGCCATGGGCTGTGTGGAGGCGGCTTAGTGACAGCCTGGGAGGAAATGGGTGTCTTCAGCTTTAAACAGCTGATAATGCTGGAGTCCAGAAGTGATTGCATTTCTTCACATGGATTTTAGAAATTAAAAGGGCAGCAAAATTGCCTTGAATGTCTTGGCTTGCAGTGCTTCTCTTGACATACAGATGTGCTCAGTTGTCTCCAGTTCATTTCCAAGAAGAATACAGTTGTAACAAAATCATTTTATAAGAGAGCCCTAGGGGAACACAAGTGATAGAGCAACTTTTATAACATAGTAAAACTTCTATAAAACTAATTATCTATGTTATCAAAATGATTCATGCTAGCCAGAATAAATCCCACTCATTACAAGTGAGTTGAAATGACAGTTCACTGTCTCTTAACATTTGCACAAATGGAGTTTGCTCCCTGTACTGTCACAGGGAGGTTGAGAAAGGAATTCCCCAAAAACTGGAGATGCCATTGCATGCTGCAAGAAAGAGGCAGTGCCATTAAGGTCTGGGACCCAACTTGGCTGACAGTGACCAGGTAAGTTCTGATCAGACCTGATTCCTCACCACTGTGGCAAATTTTCTTCTTATTTTCATGTAAGTTTAGTTTGTTGTCTTGCCGTGATGCCTGCCCAACAAATGTGTCCTTCATTGTGTGGAGAAGTGTTGTGGGTCTCTAGGTATTGCTCTCACTGAAACTATTTAACATTGAAGGTCTTTTGCAAAACAGTGCTGAATTGCTGGCAGTGTTTTCCCTTAATAGGGATTTAGATAACTTGTTCTACTTAATCAAATTAGTTATCTTTGATTCAACCGGGTGTTTAAGCCAAATTCCCAAGACAAAGTGGTTGTAAGAGTCTATTCAGTTTGTAATCTCTGTTTTCCAAGAAAATCAGTTTTAATTTTCTTATTTCTTTGGTTTCTGAGAGTTTCATATGTGCGTAAAAAAGTGATGTAGGCTGCCTGATTACAGGGAAATAGCTAATTTGACATTCAGTTTCTTCCTTTGTGAGCTATTCTGTTTTCTGTGCCTTTCCCTTGGTCTATCAGAAGTATCTGGTCAGCTGGTCTGACACCTGTGCCGCTCTGGCTGTACTCTATTTTTTCTTCTTCCCCAATTCATGCTTGTTTCTCATCCCATCTGTCATTCTCCACCTTCATCTGTTTCATTTGGCAAAAAAAGGCATTTTGCAAGCTAAAGTGGTCAGAAAAGCTAACTCATTCTCCATGTGTTGGGACCCTTTTTGCCTGCTGAAAACACTTCACATCCTGGTTGCCGCATCTGAAGTAACAGGTCACTTCAATGTATCCTGTTCAGGAGTGCAGGACTCATTTAAGCAGACAGGACCCTTGAGCTTTTCTCCTACTTTTTATTATTTACCTGGGCTTTTAGACTGGAGAAGTGAGGCTGTGCACCTTTTATCAGCATCACGACTGGGGAACGTGACTGTCTGAGCTCACATTGTCCTCAGCCGGAGGCCCCTCTGGTGTTCCAGCTGTGGGCAGAAGATCCATCAGTCCTCTAGTTCAACTAAGGGACACACAATGTGCATGATGCATTAGCTCTGGTCCTCTGAAACAGTGTTTAAGGGCCAAAATTAGTGTGGAGCTTCTGTTGAGAGGCTTTGTTAAAAGCGAGTGCTCCTGGATAGTTTATTTATTGAGGCCTGAAATAACAGTCACAGTGTGTACATGGAAATGACAGACATAGGAAGTTAGAACTAGTGGTTTGGCTGACATCCTAGAATTCTATTTTATCTCCCCATGAAAGTTGGGGCAAATGATGGGGTAGACGAAAAGTTGGTTTTCTTCATAGAGAAGAAAAGTCCTTGCTATGACAAATAATCCAAGCCAGCTTTGGGTCCTCTCATTTATACTGCTGCTTGTTCTCACCAACCTCCACTGACCTGAAACCTGTATTTGATTAATTTTTAGGTTAGATTTGAATGTGTTTTCTTTGGCATAGACCAGTTGCAGGAAATCCTCCAGATAAATTAACCCTATTTATACTGACTTAACCTACAGAAGAATTGCATCTGGACTCAGGGTGCTGCTCTCCAACCCTGCCATTCTGTTGGTGAGGCTAATGCTGGGAGAGATAAACGCTGTCTCTGTGGGCAACTCCATCTCCCACATTTTATTTGATTTTTTTTCTACCTATGCCATAAATATTGCACCCTCCTGTACATTGCTGTTTGTACAAACACTAGGAGAAAGGTAAGCAAGTCTCTGGCAGAGCCAATGTGCATCTGTCTGTAACCTCTGTCTTCATTATTATTGCTCTAAGGCTATAAACACTATCAAAAATTTTAAACAAGCAATGTACAGGATATCAAAGACATTTTAACTGGTAATTTGATTTCTAGAAATGCTGGGGACATTCAGTTGGTATCCTAGGTGTTGTAACAGGACTCCAGAGGGCCCTAGCTTTTCAACTGGAAAATGTCTGGATTTTAATAGTGAAGATCTAGTATTGATATTTGATCGTGAGGATATTGTGGATGATGTTACATGACAAGAATTTGATTTGTATTAGGGTCCATGCTTGATGGAGTGAGATACAGTCCCATTTTTATTTTGTAACCCCTCCCTTCCTCCACCTCTCCTCCTTTCCCCTCCTCTCCCCTCTTCTGCCTTCCACTCCCCTCCCCTCCCCCTTCCCTTCATGCACATGCATGTGGCACTATGTGCATTAAAATTTCTCTCCAGTGGATGTATGACTGCATTATCTTTATGTATGCTTGTTAGAAGTATTGGCAGCCAAAAACTGTGAGAATGGGTGAAATTCACTGGAATTATTTCCACCTCAGTAATGCAAAAGGTACTGCAATATCAGTATTTGTACTTCTGTATAATATAAGATTTTCTTAAAATTAAATTTTTAATAACTATTTTTAAAAAAAATTACAGATCGGTAAATTATTTTTTTCCCCAAAATCTATGCTAACTCTTTTTTGGCACTAAATATTTTTTGTGAATTTCTTACTGCGGCCAGAGTCCACCTGAAGCTACAGGAAGGGAAACTCAGCAGCATGAGGATGACTGAGCTGCTCAGTATGTAACTGCTCCCAGGACAGCTGATACCCTACACTTGCAGATGGCCTGTTTCTGTGAGCTGAAATTCCTACATAAGAAAGAAAGGTGCAATGGACTGGGTGTAGGTGAGCTGCCAGCCACACTTGCCTCGAGTTTTGTGAGTACCCTCAGCCCCTTTGGAGCTGCTCCTTCTCACCTGCTGCATCCCCAACGTGGTTTAACCCCGACCAGCAACAAGGCTGCCACAGTGTCTCCCTACTGCACATTCCCAGCCTTTGTTACTCCCAGCTCTCTTAAACATCTGCTGGAGAGTGGGGATAACTGAGGCAGAGCATATTAACTCACTGAAGGTTTCTTGTTCACAGAGGGTAATTTAATTTGAGCATGTACCTCGAGCATGTACCTTCTTACCTTCTGTTAAATGCTTGGGAATGCTCGAGTGACTTGGGAGCTCAAAGAGCTGGCAATGCCTGACTCAATTCTGCAGTTGGGACTTTGAAAATGCCACCCAAGATGATGAACTTGAGTATGTCCTTAGAAGTCAAAGTATGTAACCATTTGCTCCCTGGGACAGAACCTCTGTAGATACAGCTGCCGTCATACCCTCGTTGTTTTAGCTGCTCCCATAGCACCTCCCTGTGACTTGTTGACGGTCCCAAAGGATTCGTGAACCCAGATTTTCTCTTAATATTTGCTTGCCCTTCCCTTCTTTTGCTTACCCATTTCCCTTCCCTTTTCCTGGCTGTTATGTACACATGAATCTCCTAAACATAGAAAAGAATGTAAAGGATAAGGAGAGTTGCAGACATGCTTTGTGGATGCACCTTGGGTGAGCAGCCCAACTAGCTGCAGTTGGCTGCAGGCATGCTGTGGATCACATGGACCAGCCCTGAACAGACTGGGACAGGACAAGTCCCATCTGCTAGAAAAAGCACATGGTAGATGAGTACCAATGTGTCTAGTAGGAGTATTTCTATGGTAGCAACATACTCAGGTGATGAAATGAGGTGGCTGATCCAAGTTTCTCCTTCCTGAATCCTCAAGAAGGCATCATTTTCCTGCAGGCCTATGTTGCTTGTCCAAGGGCTGGCAGACAGCACGCTGCCAACAGGCTGCTGGCACCTGCCAGCAAGATCCAGAAGATGTGGTTTCAGCTGCAGGGGCAGCTGACAAACGAGTGTCCATAGATGAATCTCTAATCAATTCAAATGTGAATAAACCAGCTCACAGTGGAAGGAAGTGCTGGATCCAGCACGACCGCTGTTTGGAAAAGAGTAGGTGTTAATATGCCCAGAGGTCATTTGGGGCAGTCCCGTAACATCTCTTGGCAGGGCCTGTGGCAGCCAAAGTGGTATTTTCTTACTCTTCAGGAGCGCTGGAGTGTTTGGCAGCAGCCGTGGTGTCCACATCTTGCTCCATTTTCAGGATCATCACCATCCCTCGTGCAGGGACTGGAAGATGTCCATAAGAAACTGGGAACTGGTGACACAGAGGGGATGAAATTGTTGATAATTGGTGGATTTTCTATGCGAGGGCTGTACCTGGAGGATTGGCTGAGCTCCTGCACAGTGGAATCCGGGCCTGCTCTTGCTGCTCGGCAGCACAGTCATAGTGTTAATGCCTCAAGCATGTTAATGTCTTCCATTGCTTTTCCTGTTGGCCTGAGTCTAGTTTGCCTCTTCTCTGTCTCCCAGAAGAGGGATGCTGAAGTGGGCATCCCTCTTCACAGTAACTATGACATACCAAATGACAATAGTTGTTGGCTGGCTCAGCTGGAAGTTTGCAGTATTTAAATTATAGTTGCAAGTCTGAGCTGTTCGCTATAGACTAGTGAGGTGGGATCAGCCAGCAAAGGAGTACGTAATTAAAGGTCCATTACTGCAAGCTGGTCCCACTGGAGCCATCACAGCCGTTGTGATGAAGATGCTTGCTGCAGGCAGGCACTCAAGTGCACTCCCTCAGCTGCCTTTCTGAATTTGGGGATTGGGAAGTGTGTTCTTACCAGTTGTTTTGAACTGAAATGTGTTCATTCAAAAAGGAATTCAAAAAGCTCTGAAGAGGGAATTAAACCTTGCTGAAGCCAGCCAAGAAAACTTGGAGAACTTTTATTTTGACTGGAAACATGTAAATCACCTGCATACCTGAGTCAGACTTACTTAAGAAGTGCTTTCAGAAATGTTTATACAGAGAAAGCCCACTGTCACTGTCTGCATATGTTCCTAGCTGGCATGATACATATTTCACTCTTTTCTAAGATCTGTTTACCTTCTTTGGCTGATCTTTAGTTTTGAATATCCTGTGTTGCATCTTGTGCTCTCCTCCCCTTTGGTTTTGCTGATGAATCTGTTTCACCTTCCCACAGCTTCCACCCTTCAGTGCTGCACTGAGTTGGCTGCCGGCTACACCAGCTCTCTGCACTGTAGAATCCTCCCTCCTTGTCCAGATCTACTTGAGACTTCACTTTTGCTTAATTAAAGTGGAAGAGGAGCACTAGTGTGACACACTGATGTCAAGGGACCAAGTCCCCTACCCAGTACTGCTTTTTTGCCTCACTGCGGCCCTTGGGGGATCTATCCTAGTAGCCTCCCAAGTGCAGAGCAGCATCTCCTGCCACAAGGTGCCTCAGGGTGCCTGGAGCTGCTGGGCTGAGCCATGGTGCAACTCCCAGTGGGCTAATTCAGCCTGTGAACAAATGCCACAGAGCTGTGTGGGGAAAAAAAGGATCAGTTTTGTGACAGCAGAAAGCAGCCCTAGCTAGGGGATTTGCCTTTGCCCCCATGCATTGATGGGCCCTATGCCACCGGCAAGGCTGTGGCACACACAGTGGGGGCTGTGTTTGTCTCTGGAAGGTGAAGGTAAAAATACTGTCTTCTGTCTGCATCAGTGGGTGTGCCCTGTGTGCATTACACACTGATTACCTGGCGAGGTCTGCGATGTACCCAGAAGGGCATCAGTGCTGACACGCTGGCAAGGGACAAGCACAGAGCAGTGGACAAGCACAGAGCAGGGATTTCTAACTGGACACGTGCTGTGCTAAAGGTGGTTTCTTGCAGAGCATTTGTTTTGCTGCTGAAGGCAAGTGTGCAAAAAACCAGAAGTGGGGGCAGCTTTTGGGCTTGGTTTTCACGTACAGCGCTGCTGGGCCTATGTGGACAGGAGGTGAGGCTGAATTTTGCAGCCAGACCTGCAGGCAGGAAAAGAATGAAGAGAGGAGTTGAGGCATATGGATTTGCATGTTGCACCCAGGATGGGTGCTGCAGTCAGCTGGGCTGTACAGTCCTCCTTTCTATGCAAGGAAAGTTAAGGGGAGGGTTGTACAGTTTCAGTTCATAGTCCAGTATATTTTGATTAGCACATGTGCCCTTCTTCAGCCTTTCATGGTGCCTTTGTTAGAAAAGCAATGTCTCTCCTGCCAATTAGTACTCCCTGTGCTCACAGACACTAATTTAGAAAGAGAAGATGACAGATCACAAAGTCCCTGGGCCAGTTCTAGCAAAAGCCAGAACTGGATTGTGACCTGCCCTTGCTCCAGCCCAGGCTGTTTAGGTGCTGCCCAGCATGGACTGCTCATTGGAGCAAGGTGTTACAAACCTTCCTTGTAGCTCTGCTGAAAGCAAACAGCTAGTAAATTAGCCTTCCAGGTATTGCACCAAGTTCAGGAGTGAGTCTAGGTTCATGTGATTTACACATCCTTCTGGGCTCCTTAACGTTAAAATCATTCCCGTTACACCAATTTTTACATCCACACTTGCTGTATCTGAAACTTTGCCATCCTTTACTCATCACCTCATCTTCTCTTGGATCTCTTCCAGGTGCACTCTCTGTTTTTCTACTGGGCAGTGTACCAGCAGGGACTTCTTTAGCCTGGCTTGAACTCAGGGCTCTGCACAGAGCCGTCTCAGCCAGAAGGAGCATGTCAGTGCCCACTTTGTATATGTTATAAAGAGATGATAGGTCCTCAGCTGGGATCCCCCCAAAAAAGCTGTTACAAAAAATCCCTATCCAGAATAGCACTGGAAGAGCTTGCAGCATGATAGTGGCAACATTTTCATCCATTCCTGAATCTATCTGGGTTTTCATATACCAAAAACTAATAAATTAATTGCAGACAGGAATATATTCTTCAGCTGCTGGAGGTCCACAAGCTGTGCTAACAAAAAGACTCAGTCATTGAAACTAGTTTGCAGTTTCCCACTCCATCACGTAATAAAGAGGTAGAGCCAAACAGACTAAGTTCAAGTACTCCTTTGATGCCGCATTTCAGAGTATGGCAGGATATTGCAATGTAGTGCATGTTTCCTGTGTAGAAGCCATTCACTCAGCAGAAGACTTTGAGCAAACACCAACAAAACACTTTGCAAAAGCAAAGAGATGGACAGATGTCAATGTAATACACTGTTGCTCCTGCTGCAGGGACAGACAGAGGAGCTGGTGTGTGTGATGGCCACAGTATTGTTTCTGTGTTTGCTGGAGGCAGATGAGGAGCTGCAGAGGGACTGGATCAGCCAGATCCCAGCCCTGATTAGGAGTTGAAGGGGCTCTTGAAAGCCCCCATTTTAGGGCCCTATAGATTTCTTCCATAAAAAAATGTAAAGATTGTAACAGCGTAATATAAAAATATATAATTCTGTCATTTACATTTGATCCGTTCACCAACAAGAGTTGGTGAGGTTGAAGAGGCAAGGATCTGAGATGAGAATGGGGTGCTGTCATCAAGCCTGCAGGGAGTGGGTAGGTTTTCCCCTACCCAGGCATGCCCTCCCAGTGCCTCTGGGGTCTCTTGCTTGTTTCAGTCCAAATTAGATTGGATTCTTTGTTCCACCTCTTCCACCTTGCTGTTCTTAAGTTTTTAAAGTGTTTTAAAACATTAATGTCAAAATAATTTCTCTTGAGCCAAATATAAACAAATAATTTGTGTGTGATTTGGGCTGATTTATAACTAGGAGTTCTAATCAGGAGACTAATTCTGCAGTAACTCCTTTGCTCTGTTGATGCTGTTTCCACCAACCTAAGTGAACAGGAGGGAATGGCCTCCTGTGTCTTTACTTACAGGTCAGCCCAACCTGCTCTGACTCACTCATTTAGGAAATTGAGTCGAACACCAGGGGTGTAAAGTAGATCTGATATGAAGGATTGTTTAGTTTGCTCTAATATTTTGTGGTAAGATTATCTTGGGGAAGAGAAAGTGACTGTTCTAGGCCAAAAAAGAAGGCAGCTTTGTGTTTCCAGTTAGTTTGAACCATCATACTTCCCAACTGTCCTGCTTGTAATCTTTTCAATAGAGATTTTTTTGGGTTTTTTGCGGCACTGTAGGGTAACTCCTGTTATCAGCAATTTTTACAGACTGTCATGGATAGCTCTGTCTCACTTCCTGCTGTGACCAGTTCCTCGTCTTTAGTTTTTATAGAGAGTTGTTGCGGAAAAATCCTGATTAGGGCATGTGCTTTGAAATCACCATTTTAAGCACTTAACCAATATATTCTGTTTTAGAAGCAGCTGTCCACAGATAGGAATGCAGCCAAATAAAATCCTGAGTAGATTGGCTGTGAATTTGAGGTCTCTGCCTTTCCAAAAGCAAGCTTTACCCAGTGCTGCACAAGACAGCATTCATACACTGTTGTTGGGTCCCTCTGCTTCTCTGACTTTTATTTCCTCTGCTTGTGCTACATCTTCCAAGTTCATGAAATTAAACCCAGGATTCTGTTTTCCAGTGGCAATGGGGGAGCAGACCAGATAGTTGAGGCAGGAGACTGCAAAACATAGTCCTGGAGGAAAGAAGGCAAACAAATACCTGAAAATTGCAGTAGTGATAAATAAGGCAGACAGGTAGGAGGAAAGACCCACAAAACAGGAGGAGAAGGGATAAGAGATAGAGACATCCCTTTCCTGAGTGGAAGGAGACTTCAGTGTGAGTGTTGTGTGTTACTGTTTCTGACACTGGGGAGGGCAAATCCTCCTGTGTATAGAATAAACAGTAAATGCAGGATGTTTTCTTCACAAAATGGATTTTTTTATGAAGACTTAGAAGATAAAATGCCTGGTATGCTTGAAGGGCAGGGCAATTGTAAAGATCAGAAGGAGTTTCCTTTCCTATTTGTCTTCCCATGCAGCCCAAGGTTATTTAGCTAAGCTTTTAATGCACAAATGGAAATTTTGCTGAATGATTCTCCAGTATAATTTTTCATGCAGTTTCTTTCTTTTTTCTTTCTTTTTCTTTCTTTCTTTTTCTTTCTTTTTCTTTCTTTCTTTTTCTTTCTTTTTCTTTCTTTCTTTTTCTTTCTTTCTTTTTCTTTCTTTCTTTTTCTTTCTTTCTTTTTCTTTCTTTCTTTTTCTTTCTTTCTTTTTCTTTCTTTCTTTTTCTTTCTTTCTCTTTCTTTCTTTCTCTTTCTTTCTTTTCTTTCCTTCTTTCTTTCTTTTTCTTTCTTTCCTTTCCTTCTTTCTTTCTTTTCTTTCCTTCTTTTTTTCTTTTTCTTCTATCCATAGGCAGTGGTTCAACAGCATATTTTTAAAGACTGAGTTTATGGTGTGGGTTGGGGTTGCTCTGGTCAAAGAGTTATTGTTTTTTGTTTTTTTTTTCAGACCTGGTTACTGGGCCAAGGGACAGAGCAGCAGAGAGCATGAATCAGCAGCTGGTTCCAGGGCCATTTTCTGGGTGGCATTAGGGTATCTGCATTTCTTTTCCATGAGAAAATGAAATCAATCTTATTATGGGAAACTTGTGAGTAATACAAGTTAAGCAAAATCTGAACACAGTCTTTGGTTGTTGTTGTTTTGGTTTGGTTTTCTTTTGTTGTTGTTCCAAAAAATTAGGTAATTAGGAAAAGAACACAGATTATCAGGCATTTAAACCATCCAGCTCTTGCAGCATGGAGTATAACAAGACCAAACTGAAAGGCAACTTCTGCTCCCTAAGATCAGGTGATAACTGCAGGAGTATCCTCAGAGGAGCTGCAGCAGCTGTAGACCTTTAACTGGATGCAAAGTGTGCAAGCAAACATTAGAAAGCAGATCCAAGGAGGCCTTGAGCCCACAACTTTTAATTATTTTTGGTTCACCCCCTCAGCTAACAGATGATATTCATTTCTTTTTACATACCTCTTTCACCACTGCAGTTACAACACTAATACATCTGCAGAAGGTGCAATATTGCATGTTCGGGGATTTTTAGGCTTCCAAGCACTTTTGCAGCTAAATTCTGCAGAGGGAGGTCAGCTATGAGAGGCTGTAGTGCTGGGCGTGTCAGTGCTTGCACCCTGCTCTCCCCTGGCTTCTGCAGCTGTTGCTGTTTCCCCTGCTGCCCCCAGTCCACTAACTGCAGAAAGGCAATAAAAAGATTTCTTTTCTAGGAAAAGTTAAAAGCATCTGGGCTGTAAATGCAATAAGACCTCCTCAATTACATTCCACGTATTAGTAAACATATCTGGCACTCAGATATTTTTCAGGAATCCCTACTACAGCACTTGCCAACACCTTGAGTAAACTCCAACGCTATATATTTGTTGTTGAAAGCCACAGGAGATGTAATTTATGGCATTCTTGAGCTCTTCCCTGCAGATCCCATAGTCTCTCTCATGGAACTAATGAGAGAGAGGTCTGAACCCTCTTTTGCATACTTTTTTTAACCCATCAATACGATAGGCATTTTATGATGTAAAGGATTTAGAGTTTCTTCTGCCTGAGTCCATCTGTTCTGCTAGTTAAAAAACAGCGTATGAAAATAACTTTGAGGTGGTTCTTGCCCATAAAAAATTGATTAGTCCTCCTTGAGTAACCAACAAATCCACCAAAGTTTAAAGTATATTTAAAGATAGAATTTAAACTGAGGATTTCAGTTGATAGAGGGTTTAACATGGAGAGTAGCTGCACAAACCTTCCTGGAGAAAACACCCTTATGAGAGTTTTCACAACACTTTTTCATGGTATGTAAATTTTTCCAGTCAAGGATTTTTGACTCTTTTTAGTCTCAAAATATCAAAAAACTGTGATGAATTTTGACAAAAGGTACTGCAAGTGTTATTTGCTGGAATATTATGGTTGTGTTTTAGTATCTCAGTCAGAAAGAAATTCTCATTTTTGCACAAGTGCAGTGTCCCCTTAACTTTAATTGTTGAACATCCTCAGGAATAAGGTTTAATAAAGCTGAAGCTATGATAAAGGGACACAACTATTGTTGTATCTAACAACATAAAACAATACCAGGATGGTAAAAAAACTTTCTCTTTTCTCTTGCAACAGAGAGTCAACAAATGGCCAAACAAATGGGCATTGCTGTTGAATTTCCTCGGGTTAAACTCAGCTACCATATGTTGCAGGAATAAACATAAATATACAAGAAAGCAATAGGCAACATATGGACAAAATTGGTGCAGTAAACTCTGTTACTCTGCTGATTCCAGATCTTCCTGTTTTGGCTTTGGACAGGTGCAGAGTTGATGTGTGTTTAAGTGAACATGAAGTTAGAGAAGTAAGGTGCCTGTAAACTAGAGCTTTACTTTGGCAATGTAATGGGCCTTTTTTGCTCTTTTTTTTGTTGCACTAAAAGCTAGATATACTTTTCTCATTATTCTTATTTTCTTATTTTTTTCTCTTGTTCCTGTTTTGTTCAATATTGTTCTCTTAAACATCCCTTTTACAGACATGCATGCACTTCTCCCGGTGGAGAAGCTGCATTCGCTCAGTGAATATTCCAGTATGGTGCTATTGAAGAGCAAGAAATTGCAGCTCTAAAAATCCTGGAAGGGAACCATAGCATAAGGGCTGTAGGTCTTTGTAGTAATTTTTCTTTTTCTGAGGCTCTATATGTGAACCTATGAAATGTTTAGGGCACTTGGATTCCTGGGCTGAAAGGTATTTTAAAAAAT
Source organism: Corapipo altera (assembly GCF_003945725.1). NCBI lineage: Eukaryota > Metazoa > Chordata > Aves > Passeriformes > Pipridae > Corapipo > Corapipo altera. The sequence continues at coordinate 72,440,014 of NW_020884872.1, forward strand.
TGAAACAGAGCATTTGATATTTTCTAAAAAGTTCTCAATTCATTTTGTAAACTCTGCCACATGCAGAACAAATGCTTGTATAGTGTATAGGTCTCGCCTGAATTGGTCCACAGTGTTCTGTAATTTCCTTATGTTTAAGAATTTGGGAATAAAAATACCAACTGACCGGGACAATGCCCTGCCTCAGGTCATGTGCAAGGGGACTGGTTTATTATTTTATTCTAATGTAGAATATATCTGCAGGCACACATACACATTCTGTATTTCTGTATGTTTATCATTATGTTCCAATGAACTGTCTGATATAGATATGGGACAAATCAAGATTTCTTGAATTCTGATGGTTTAATTTTTTCCAAGTTTTAAATCAGTGCTCTCCCTTAAACTGCTGGTTACAAACTAGCTTTTGGTATATTAGCTGCTATACTAAGGGGAATTTTTGCATACTAAATAGCATGTGAATTGTCCATCCCCAAACTGAAACTAGGACCTGGGCAGAAGAAATGGGAAACTCCACAAAGACTGAGGCTCGGGGTAAGCACTTTCTAAAAACCGCCTTCTTTTTTTGTCTACTTTTCCACCAATGCTTTAGAAAAATGTCATTTATAACCTTTTGAACAAGCCAAATCTCCCTTCGTCAGGTAGGCAAAAAAAAAATTTTAAAAAAATTCAACTGTGATCAGGATTTAGAAAATCAAATGATGGGAAAAACCACTGTCTTACTGAGCTGACCCTGTGGTTAAATCTGTGGTGCTTGCTAGAAGCCTCAGTGTGCCCCCAGTCTGCCATTCTCTCTATCAGTATGCTATTAGAAAACATTTCCTCTAATCCCATCATTCACTGCTGTTGTGGAAAGCAGCAGGCTCCCTAGCAAATCCACCCACTATTATTTTTACCCTATTGAAAGCACCTTTATCAGACATAATCAAAATGGCTCATGTAATGTGAAAAGCAAGTGGGTTTTACCATCACTCATGCCAAAACTAAATATGGATTAAATTGCACCCTGCCAGCACAAAGTGTGCATTGTGTGGCTTTGCTCCGCAGTGCCCAGCCTCAGCTTGCTCCATGCCTGATAAAACACTGCACACTCCTTCAGTACTCCTTCTTTAAAAGGGCCAAACAAAGCAGCAGTGTCTGTGCTGGAATGTGCTGCAGGTAGCGATCTAAACCTCCATCACCAAAGTCAGGGAGAGGATTAATTTAATGCATGAACGTTGTTGCTTGGAGGGACTTCATAGGAATGCAAACCAAAGGCCCTCAAAGAGCCCACAACAAAGGGAAAAGCCACGTGATCTCAAACTCCTGGTAGGATGAGGAGCACTGGATTAAGAGCTTGCTCTACTCTGTAGAAAAGGCAGGAAACACTGTTGTACTTAATAACAATGCGAGCAGGGAAAAGATTTTGGGATGGGTGTTCCAGGTTTTTTTTGTAGACCTTTCAGAAAGTTCCTTCGCTAGAAAATTGCATTTCTATAGTAGCTGATATGAGCGAATGTCTGTGCAACTTATGTGGTCATATATGTAATGTGTTTTGAGCTGTACTTTGTTTCCAGATAAAATAGAATAAATACTTGTTTATCAATTCCTATTTTTTTTTTTTTTAAATTTTTGTCAGGGCACTCCATTGCCATCCTAGCAGTGCTGAGAGTCATGAAGCTACTTGTATTGACACAAAGTAAACTCCCAAACATGACATGTGCTGCTCTGCTGACTTGCAAGACTTCAGGTGAACCAAAAGGATGATGAGGTGGGCTGGAGATGGGGACTGCTGCCATTTTTGACAATCACAGCAGAAAACAAATAGAAGACTACTCAGGAGTGCAGCACATGGCACCAGGATATAAGGAGTCCTTGCTGTTTTGGGAAGGTGATCCCCAGTTAAGCTCTGAATTACGTACTTAAAAGACTGTAAAAATAACAGCAATACACAGAGAAGCAGCAATGTGAAATTTGCTAAACTAGCAACAGGACAGAGCAGCTTTCAGTTTTCCCCAAACTTTCCCCCCAAAACCAAGAGTGCTACTACACTCCAGCACAACCACCCTTGTTTTATGTTACCTATCATCTTGGTCTGGATTCAGTTCCCAGAAGTCATGTAATTATATGCAATTATCGAATTATTCTTTCTTCTCAGTCTTCTATTCTTGTCAGTCAGACGATGCCATCCCTTTCTTAATCATTTAAATTGTACAGTAAACCATTTGAGTAACATTGTCCTGAATCTTTTCATGTAAACCTTCTGGACAGTGTTTGAAAAATGGCCTAATAATCACAGGTAATTAGTCTTCTGTATCAGTTTTCTCTAATTCACTCTTACTTCAGCCAAGGTTTGAAACCCCTCTTGGCTGCAGCTGCAGTGCAACACAAATGCTGGCTCTGTTGGTACTGATCAGGGGCCATGATTCCTTTCCTGTTTCAAAAATACAGCTACTCTCATTATTGAAACAGCCTGCTGCATGAGCACTGGGTTCTGTTTTCAAAGACATTATACAGACAGCAATCTGTGGTGCTTACGGTCCTCCAGCTTGAAGAATGATCCTACCCTTAAACAGCAAGGACCTCAAAACAAAGATGTACCAAATTCTACCATAACTTTAATACAATTACACCATTATGGAATTCTAAAAACAATAAAAGAAATGATCACTAGCTTTGCATAAAATGCTATTATTAATTTGAGATTAACAGACCAAGACTGGTTCATGTAACATTTTATTCACAAGTAGAAAAAGTATTACAAAACAATTTATACAAGATTTTAATTTACATTTGTTAAAGGAGTATTTAAAACAGCACTGTAAGTCCCTAGATGTGATATGTGGGCAGTCTAAATGCAGTGATAGTGTATGTTTTCTATTGGCATGTACAACATTGCTTGCCACAGGCAATATACAAAAGACCAATTTGGTTAAATTAAGGAAAAAAGTATATACATAATATACACATATATTTAAAAAGACTCTCTTAATTTTTTTCCTCCCAATTTGCTCTCATGCTATCTGTTACTCATTTAAAAAAAACGAGTATCTTCCTCTAGAGTTGCTGGACAAAAGCAATTACACAAAGTTTAAATTCCAATGGGAAAACATACTGTGGCAGATGCTGGCAAAACTTTTGAACATAGCTTTTTAAAGAACTGTTATTAGTGAAAGGTGAAATCTCCATATGTTCTAAAAATATTTTGCCATATACTGAAATGCATGTTGGATTTTTTTTTTATTTACAAAGTATATACAAAGAAGCACACATCTCTTCATGCACATGTAGTGAAAAATAATATTTTGTAGTTTCTTTAATGTATGAAAGTCTACGAAGAAATTATTCAAAACTACTTGTATTAAAATATATACTTGAAAGTAATTAGCTGAGTACTGTATAACTGCACATTATTCCATCGGTGACCAAATGATGGTATTCACTACTTAGAAAACCAAACCAAACAACAACAAAAAAAATCATGTAACTTCTTCACTTACTTTGGTTTGCACTTGATAACTGTTATTCATGACTTTTGCAAACATGAATAATCTCACGGGTGAAGAGCTGAAGCATCTCCCTGCCATGGCTGCCTGTACTGGCTTTAGCTATCCCTGTGCAGGTCCAACCTTCTACTGTGTGCTTCAAAGCAAAAGTCTTTCTCCATAATGGATTATGAATACTGTCTCAACATTTCCATTGCCACACAAACCATGTGTGGAAAGATGAGTAATATTAATTGCAAATTTGCATCTGTTTTGCTGATTGCTTTACTTTTGTCAAGGCACACTGGGTATTTGAAAGGAATAATTGCTAGAGTTCATCACTGGCAAGTTTGAGCCTGTTGAATGTAATGAATCAGTAGAGGTTACTGGGATTACCCACAGAAGCAAAAATTATCCTAAGGATAAAAATGGCTGCAAAAAATGGTATTATGGGATGTGGTATGACAAATAGCTGTTAAAAAAATCTTAGAATTACAGCACTGACTGCAGAGAGTTGATAATTTACTAGGCATACACACAACTTCGAGGATTTAATTCAGAGGTATTTTTTAAAAAAAGTTATGAATCAGGTTTTATATTTAGTGTGTAAAATTTGAATTGACACAACACTACAGTGAGAAGGACAGAGTGCCATGAATGAAACAAGGACTCCTTAAATGAACGAATTAGGTCACCATGAAGCTCGACCTTTAAAAAGAATGCATTAATAAAAAAATCTTATTAACAGTCTCACTGTATTAATACTTCCATGGCACACCTGCTATAGTTGGAAATTTTGATGTGACAGTTGATTACATTTATTTCAACATCCAAAAATTACGTGCTATAACAACAAGTGCTGTATTCAAATACTGAGACTACCAATTAAACACAGCATCCCTATCTATATGTCTGACCTTCATTAAACTAAAACTAATTTAAAGATAATCTCCTGCTATATTTAACAGAACAATGTGACCTCCCATAAATGTAATAACTGGATGAAGGGGACTTTAACCGTACATACCGTAACACGCTAATTCTTTAACTCCCCAAACTAGCTTATTGACTATAATGTAATATATAATAAAAGCTTCAGTTTATCAATAGATGATCCTTGCATAAATCGAAATGTTTATTTTTTACGTCCTTCAATAGCAGGAAAATGATTTAAAATTAGAACCAGCAGAGAAAAGAATTTTAATGCATGCATAAATCTGCAAGCAGAATAACTGGCAACATCTTGTCCCACACCTTCTGACATATGTAGCCATATTTAAGAGACCCACCTAATCACACTCAAGTATTTATATTTTTTGCTGTATTTACATACACTAGTAAGCTCACTCCACTACATGTTTTGAGAATCTGAGGGAAAAGAAGAGATGCAAAAGGTCATAAATCCACTTTGAGGGTTCTCCTGGGATGCTCTTTGAAGTTTCACTTTACAGCTATTACACCTCCAATACAACTGCTCAGAAGGTGTGAAGTGATGCCATTTTTTTTCCAGCTGGTTTTGAAAGCATGCAACACTGAAGACCAGACTATGTTTGATGAAAATCAGCAGAGGAGCATAAGGGAAGCATTCAGCTTTAGTTCTGAGAGAAAAAGCTTGAGTTCCTAAAAGAAAGTGATAAAGAGTGGTTACATAAATTAGTAAAAAACCAGTATGTACTTCTATGTTTGACTAAACACTAAAAAGTAGAGGTATACTTGCTGTAAAATTTGCTTGCTGTAAAATTCACATAAACCCAAAGACTAAATCTGTATTAAAATACCTATTAAAAAGCTTATATTTGCATGTATTTATATAAAAATATGCTATATTCTGATTTTATCCTTTTATTATTGCTTTTGCAATATAATAATAAAGTATGGACCTATGCAAGACTCTAGTGCATCCACAGGCACCAAAAAGACCATCCTTCCCTCAAAATATTTCAAGACATGAAAGATGGAAGGCAAATGGGAAAAAATGGTGCAGCTGGCTACCATTAAGCCTGAAAATACATCTCAGGTAAGCCTAAGTCCTGGTTCTGTCCCTCAAACGCTACTTAAATTTCTCCACCAAAAATGCCTAGATAATGATCCACCACAGAGTCCGAATATGGAGAAATTGTACAAAATGAATCAGCAAGGGCTACGAAAGAATAAAAATGAAGAAAAACTTAACCCTCCTGAAGACCTTGATTATTCAAGATTATACACAAATCTCAGTAGTAATACAGGATAGTACAAAACCATCAAAGAATACAGGATTTTGGGATGCTAGAAAAGATGTCTCCATACACATAGGAATTGATAGTAAAATTTACAATTCATACACTATAACAACTATGGCGAAATATAAGCTAATTTTTATAGTAATATTTTGAAATTCCATGGTTCCTTTCATCTAGAAAAACTCTTATATAATATTAATTGCACACCTCTGAAGCTGATACGTGGTTTAGTGGGAAAACACCCACAAAGTTTTGATTTTTTAAATCCTGTTAGTATGGAAATATAGTCCCTTGAGAGACCACGAGACCTGGGAACTAGCAGCATCAAGATCTGCAGTCGGAGCCATGACACTGTCCCTTCCTACACATACCTACAGAATATGACCTATATATATCACCTAATGATATTTGACATATACCAAAATAAAACTAAGATAATTGCTATCTAAGACAGGGGCAGTCAGTGCCAAGCATTGTTACAGACAAAACTATATATTGTAAATAATACATTGGGAAAAATATGTGCAACCCAGATAAGGTTGATATTTTCAGTGACAGCAGTAGATTTTCAGGGTGACATACAAGGTCCTTTGAAGTTAATGGCAAAACAGTTCTTGACTTAGCAGTCTGTTCACTTCCTTCCTTCTCTTGACAATGTTACCTAAACAATTAAGGCGTGATTTACAAAGAAATAACTATTGCTCTTGCATGTCTTCAGAATATGCATATTTTTTGCTAAATACTAATTACTTTCTACTTCATGTTTAGGAACAATAAGAAAGTGGCAGGCAAACGAAATGGAAGAGGATCAAAGGAACGCAGTTTTATTTCTGCAGATGACCCAAAGTTTTCATAATTACAGATAGCATCATTTTCTTAATTAACTTTGGTGGATTATTAATATTAATGGCAATTGCTTGTGTTCCTGTCTCTGTGTACATACACAGGAAGGCATTTCAGCTTTCCAGCCACAGCCTGCATAACCCTGGAGTAACAACATACCATAATTTGGGATCCTTTCACAGATTAGTTACTTGATGTTCCAATTTACTTACAATAGTAGAAAATTCCATTTTAAAAATACAGAGCACAGCTAATATTCAGAAAGATATAATGATGAACGAGTAGCAGAGTGACTTTTTGTGACGGTTCCATTGTTACATAGTAGCGACAATTCTTTTATCACCTCTTCTCATTTTGACCTCAGACCTGCATTTTCTCTGAGCTTTCATTGACTAAATTGTATTTTATGGACAAACTTATATTTCATCTGGTGACATGTGAATATGAATGGCATTAAAAAGCATTTGAAATTCTCTTCTGTTTCTAATCCCGCTGTAGTGACTCCACAGAAAGGCTTTGTAAATATTTTTAGATGAACACTTGCATGTCTTTTATGCTTTGTTTACAACAAGCAAAGACAATTCCTCAGCTGTCCCTCATAAACGAAGACTAGACTCACATAACAGTTTGGTCATATGGCTATTAAACTCATTTTCCCCCCTGAAATTTAATGAAAAAATCCCCTGATAAAAGCTGAGTGGTTTACTGATTTACCCCTGTATTCCGGTTCATATTATTTCAACAGTAGAGTTTGCATAATTACACCTTTCAAATTCAGTTAACAATTTTAAAATGCCGGATCTCTTGTAGAGGCTTAAATTATATCAGCAATAGCTAGGTGTAATCTATGGAGAAATATAACCCCACAACTTTTTACAATTCTATTTTTATCTAGCTCTACATGCCTGGAGCACTCATTCTCACTCCTTTGTAGTTATGTTTTTTACCTCTTTATCAATCTGTAGAGTCATTTGTTGTTCCATTACACTTTGTCTTTGGCTGGGTTTCAGCAGTCACCAAGTTCTGAAGTGATGAAACTTCTATGCATGTGCTGTGTTTGGAGATTTCAAAGGACTTTGCAACATTTCCATCAAGAGACTTAGCTGAAATAAGTACTTCACTTATTTCCTGGTTATTATCCAACTCAACAGTGGCTGCATTTTCAGTCTCAGGGCTGCAGGATTTTGCAGATCCTCCAGCCAGTTCTGAATATGATTCACAGATAGAAATACTGTCACAACAAGCTGAGTTTTGCATAAGAGGCCAAGCATCTGGAATGTCTCCACAGGCAGAGTGTGAAAGAGAACCAAGGAAAGCAGGAATCATTTCTCCAACAGAATCAGCAGCTCTGTGAAAGAATAGACACATGGTTTACAAAGCATTCCAGAAAATATTGTCAGTATTGTAATTATTATCATTAGTAATGGCCGTTATTTTAAGAAGGTTTAACAGGGTTGTATTAATACTCTAGAGACATTCATCCATTTGAAAAGGAATACAGTTTGTTCCTTGTCTGGAAATGACAAAAGCTCTGGTGAACACTACTAAAGGTACGCATGATGCCCAGAGCACTTCAGACAGTGAATCCGGGGTTCCAGAAAACAGGTTCTACAGCTGAGTTGTTTACAGTCAGAAATATGATGAAAAAAATATCATAGTAGTGTTCAGATACAAACACTGTTGCAAAGAAGAAGGAATTTATTTTTTTTCAATGCATGGGGAGGTGGGGTACTAAGACAAGATATAACAGGTTTAAGTACATCAAGAAAGATGGTTGGGTAGAATCTAGAATCTTCAACACTAGGGTTTTTTGGGGGGGTTGGGTTTTTTTTTTTTTTTTGTTCCTTTTTTTTCCCCCAAAAAAAACCAGGCTAGACAAATATCTAACGGAAGAAGTAAAGTGGGAGATGGGAACAGACAACGAGAATGCTTGAAACTTTGTGTTTCCTTTAAACTTGAATATGCATTCATTTTAGATTTTTCAGTTTGTTCTGTCTAGGCTTCAAAATGTGAAAAGTTTTTCTCCTATTCTTTTTCCTGTGGAAAGGACATAAAATTAAAGAAGGGCAAACATTATTTTTATTTTATGGAAAATTGAAGAAAGTGCAAGTAGAAACTCAATATTATCTACCTCAAGTGTATTTAAAGTGCATGATAATACTGACATCTGCCAAACTCTGTTGAAAGTCCAGTAGTGTTTTTCATTATATGTACACCAAAAGAAGTATTACCAAAACCAAAAAGTTATACATGTTTTATTTCCAAAAACTGTCAACAGATTTATAAAAATGTAAAGGCTATATTAAGACTGATATGCAGTAATAATTTGTGTGACAAAACTCATCCCACATTAACATGCCTATAACAGATTTTAAGTAGCCTTACTCATTTCCAAAACATGATGCTTTAATAGCTTTATTATGCACACAAAGTATTTTCAGAAAGGAGGCCAAAAGTCAGGACACTGCCCCACAATTGAAGGAAATACATTATTCTGGCAAAGGAAATTGGCATAAACTCCATTTCTACTGGAAGGAACCACAGGATCTTTGATGTCCAAATTACATGGATATTAGTTATTTTTAAAGCCTTAACCAAAAGATTCCTCAAAAAGTACACAACTTTGTGTACAAGCCTATCAATTTGTCAGCCTTGATGGTATACAAGGATGACTCAAGCTTGTCAGTATTTAAACAAATTGGTATAGAAAATTTAGATATTTTGTATCTTAGGTCACTAGGTCACCTTACATAAACAATACTTATGAAGAAGCTGCCTCTACATTTTCAGTTACATGTGGCCATTAGAACAAAACAGCTGAAGACCAATTTAACCCTATATGGAAAATTATTCTAGCTAAAAGAAATAAATACATCCTGTGTTAAAATCTGTAACTCTGAAAGGAAGGAAACTCTGAAGGACGCCATAAATTTTATGTATTTAGCTCACGGTACTGCTGTAGAAATAACTACTCTACTACTGTATTTATATTCAGCAGATCAGGAGAAAATTATAATCTGCTAGAAATTCAGAAATAATAGATATTTCAAATGTGAAAGTCTAAAGAGTTCCTAAATTAAAAAAAAAATAAATCTTTATGACACTTCTGAATTGTCAATACCACCAGATTCATGAGTCTATGCAGCAGCTTGCTAATCAATAGCAGAAGAAAGGGTCACCAAAGCCTCTAAGGTGCCAGAGAGTAAAAGGAAGACTATGTGCTCATGAGAGAAGTCACTTCTTTGCAGAAACCCATGTATCAAGTCAGCATTTGCAAAGTAATACTTAAAGTTTTCACCATAAACCTGTTCTTGCACAACACGGGGTGATATGGCTACAGTTCATCAAAATCCCTCATTCCACTTCAAACAGCCATTGTATCTGTATAAATATTAATTTGACTGCATAAAACAATACTTAATGTTTAACAGACATTTGTAAAACTAAGTTACCTTTCATTAAGTGTTGTCTGTGAGTGGAAAGCACAGCTATGACCCATGCTACAGGTTTCATCACAGCATAGGGATGGAATCAAGTGAACTGGTCCTAAGGAATGAAAATGTTAAAACTGTTAAAGCTCTGTATAAACTTAGTCTCTGTTCTCTTTCAAACTGGAGCATTAGTTTGCCAGTTACATTATAATACATGGATTGAGGAAAGATTTCTTACTGCAAGGAATGGGTTCTCTATTCCTTTAAAATTGAATTACTTATAAAAGAAAGCCCTGTCCTTCCTTCAGGAGTAATACAGATGCCAGTCATGAATACCTAATTTTTTAATTAATTTGCTTTTCAACTGAATACACTTGAGAGGAAGCATTCTGAGTTAACCTATTAGGATGATATTTAAGCCTGTGCTCTTCTGTTACTTTATGTATTTCTTAATGTCACAATTGCATCTGTTTTGATACGACTTCACAAAATGACAATGACTTTAATTGTTGAGGTTGTTAATGTCTTTAACATTCATATCACATTCTTAGATACTGGCTGGTAAATCCTTCATATTAATTTAAGTCTCAAAGCCAGATGCAGTGCTATTTTTATCAGAAAGAAATGATGTAGGTATTTAAAGATTTTTTTTAAGTGAAGTCACTGGAATGAAACCAGGAAAAAACAACAAGAAAAAAACCCCAAATAGCTATTTAAAAATCCTATCTGCTTATTGGGAAATTAGCCTAGGACAAAGGGTAGTTTGACTCTGTAGTTAATGTCACAACTCAAGTATTAGATAAATAAAGTCACCTTTTAGTAGACCTAACATACCACATGTCTGTGATGTGCTTCTTTGGCACTGGCAACATGTTCTGTGGTCATATTCATTTAGTCGTGGTCTATCAAAACATGATAATTCAGAGCCATTGTAGTGAATGTCTTGTGATCTCAGAGACCCTTTGAACAAAGCGAATAAAAATCCATATCAGTAAGTGTTATCTTTCTTCCTGCTCAGATCCTTCTATCTTCATAGAATGCTTAAATGTCATGCTGTAAAGTATGTCTATACATTTTCCAACAGAAAGATCCACAATGATCATGTGGTTTCATATAGCACAAGCCACAGATCTTGCAACAAACCCTAGAACAGCTGGTTCAACTACAGCCTCTTCTAGGAAGACATCCGCTCTCATTTTGATGATTTGAGAGTATATCTTATTCAGTGTTACAGTTTTTCAGTGCTTAATGATTCTCAGTGATTCCCATCTGAAACTTTCCACACTCAGCTTTCAGCTACTGAGATTTTGTTTATGTTATCTTAAAGAGCTTTATATTAACAGCAGACTTCCTTTAATCACTATAATTGTAGGCCAAGGCAAACGAGTTACTACACTTCACTAACTGAAGTTTGAATTCACTATGTCTGAATTTCACAAAACTCTAAAGCATCTTCTAGGTTAGGAACAATTCTTACAAATACCTCTCTTGATCTTTTTATTTTTGCTTGTGCTGTAAGCAGTGATAACAGCAATCCTTCCTAGATAATATCCTTGGTTGGCATTCAGGGCTCATTAGATGCTATAAACATATTTTAATACAAGGTTTTTTAAATTATAAAGGGGAACTAGAGTGCTTTTGACTTTTTCTTAATTTAAAAGTAAGCGGCAGAAAAATGTGTATTAAAAACAAATTACATTGATGAGCTATTATGGGTTTAAAAAAATATACTAATTTAACTGTCTTAGGCATTTAATTCATCTTGAATATGCCCATAAAACCCAAACTGTTAGTGACAAATCTCTCATCTACACTGGCCACATCCATTATCTCGATGACCTAATCTGTGTTTCACAATAGTATGTGATGCATAGATCCTGTGCAGCATCTAGCAGAGTGTGGCACAGAATTGATGCAATTAGACTATTTCTGGGTATCTACACAGTATTTTATCAGTAGAAGCTGGAACATCCACACTGAGCTGGCAAACTTGGATGGAGTCTTAGGCTTCTGCTACCTTGATCATCTCAATGCTAAACTTGCTTGAATGATGCAGACATTTCATTTATTTACCTACAGAGAGATCTGCCAAACTAACACCACTATATAAATATTATAAAGAACAGTAATAACTGGAAACTCACAGCTTGGTTTCTTCTCCATAAACTGCCTCTTACAATAGATAACGCAAAGAATGAGGAGAGCCAAGAGCACTGTTGCAAGTGCACTGCATATAACAGCTGCCAGAGCAGTGTCTCGGGGACTGGAAGCAGTTGAAGGGATCTTCACAAGATTTACCCTGGTAGTACCTGAAATATAATTAAATAGCAATCAAGGTGAACTGCAAACATTTCAGGAATATAGTCATGTAAATGAAAGTCTGAGAAATAGAAGAGATTTGTAGCACAGAAAAACCATCTGCTAATGTATCATCATTAGCTGCACATATAAATGAATACAATTATCAGCAATCAAATTATGAAAAAATATTTTAAAAATATATTGCAAAATATGTGGTAATGAGTGGAGGTAAACATAAACACATTCAGACTGTCCATGAGAATGGAATCAGATCCACACCACAAAACCAAGGACGTTTGAATATTTAATGTAACATGAATTTAATATGGAGAACATTTCCTAGTGTAGAGTTGAGAAAGAGATCCACTAGAGGGAGTCACAAATACATGAACTTCCCTTAAAGAAACTTTCTGGGAACTGAGACACCCACAGAAATTCAAATGCTATCAAAGTTAACATTCTGCTTGGTTGACACCATGGTCATTTACAGGATCAAACCTAGGATTTCAACTCTGCTAAGTTTTTTTTCTTCAGTGATATTTTTTTAACACTAGATAATACCTCTTGTCAACATTCAACACATTGACTTCAGTAAGGACTTAAGCAATGTTTCTAGCTTTGACAAACATTACCTTTAGGTGGAAAGTGAAAAATATTCATTCTAAAAGGATCAAAACTTCAACTACCACTACTGAAACTATCTTAAATTATGAGTAGTATTTTAAAATTAAATTCTTTTTAAATGACTTATGAATTTTGATAGCCCATCTATTTCAATCTACTTTGAAGTTCACATAAAGTCAATAATATGAGAAAAAGCAATAAAACATTGAGTATTCTGACAGCAAATTTTTAAGAAACCACAAACTACATTTTACTGACTTAAAAGAGTAAGTTAAATGTGCCTATTTACCGCAGAAGACATTTGGTTAAAACCTAAAGACTATAATTTTCTAAAAAATGGTCCGTGCAGTCGCAAGTTTAAATTGTGATATAAATGTCTGCCAGAGTATATTAAAACCTCTAATCAAATTGTACAAACATACAATTGTTTGATATCTTGACTGCAATTTAATAATAACAGGAGAGAACTTACTAGCTTGCTTAGTGCAATCAGTGGAATTTTATTACTCAGGAATAATTTTCTGAAATAATTATGGTATTTCCTCTACACACATCAAACATCAGCACCAAAGCATTTGCAATACCATGCTGCTTCATTATAATGCTTAGATTGACAAAAGCTAGGCATTTTGAAAATCGACTTCACTCTAACTAATCTAATAGTAGTCTTTAGATCACTGAGCTCCAAAGAAAATGTTAACTTCTAAGAAATAAAGAATCCAGAAACTGAACCCCCCCCCCCCCCCAAACATATTGAATAAAAACAGTTTCTGTGGCTTATAGTATCATATAGTTGCTGGTACCTGGGGCAATATAAAAAAAAGTGGAGAAGTCAGATCAAGGCTGTTATACAGAAGAATGTTTAGCTGATAAATTCCTGATTTCAACATGGAGAGAAACAAGTGTTATTGCATTTACATCCACTTGAATATTTCCAAACACCTGTGATATGTACTATTATGTTCCACTGTCACATCAAAAGTGTGAAGAACAAATTTATAGCAGATATTTTTTATATCCTTTTAACTTGCCAAATTGGACAGAGTGGAGCAACTGGAGAAAGTGCAATGGAGGACCACACATGACTGAGGAACTGAAGCCTCTCTCTCCTGTGATCAAAGTTTGAGAGAGCTGGGACAGCTCAGGCTGGATAACTGAAGACTCAGGGGAACCTCATCAATTTGTATAAATGCTTGAAGGGAATGTGCAAAGAGGATAGAGCTAGACTCTTCTCAGCAGACCAGAGGCAATGAGCACAAACTGAAACACAGGAGGCTCCCTCTGAACATCAGGACACACTTTTATAATTGTGAGACTGACTATCGCTGGCACAGGTACTTCTCCTCTCATAATTATTTTACCTACCTTTTTCTTCATGTACTTCTATAATTCCTATTTACTCACAGAGCTAAGTTCTACGACCTGTTTTCCAGATCTTCACTGTTAATTTTAAAGAAAAAGCAACCAGTGTCATAATCTTTTTGTCATAACTTGAATGCTCTTGGCAGGAGCACCTCAATCTTCCACAGAGATTCCCCTCTGTTTGTAGGATTCTTGCAGCTGTAGTTTGAAGTTTATAGTTTTAGCAGACTGCAGCAACTTCTACATGGTATGCAAAGTCTAGGGATATCTGTGAAAAGCAGTAAATCTATATAAAAACCTTTCAATAGAGCAATGTGTGCTGGCTTTGGTGTGAAGATCAAGGACTGTGCTTTTGTTATCAGGTTTTCAATTTTAGCCAACTGCCTGATTGAATCTTTAGACAGCCTGGACAAGTATTTAAAAACCAGACAATTAAAAAAACTGATCAGAACATCTTCAAATATTTTTCATACCAATATACCTATTTGTATCAATGTACCTAAGAGGGCTAAACAGTTCTTAGTAATTAGGCCCTCATAATTTCCAGAAAAAAGAACTGTCAGTTTTGAAAGCAAAACCAGAACATGAGTACTGGAGGTGAAGCTGCTATATTTTTGTCTCTCTTCATTTGTTCACAATATGTATCTATTTTCAAGTATAATTACATATTACCTATTCTTATTATTTATATATTTCTGTAATGCCCACCAGCAATATCCAAGCTGGAAATACAGTGATTATATTTTAAATAGGGATGGCTAAATTTTAAATTTATTTTAGCCATCTAGTTATTTAAGATTTGTTTAATTTGGTTGATTTTTTTCCTTTTTACTTGAGCAAGCAATTTTCTCTTCCTGAGAATGCCTACCACTCATCTTCACCTTCAAAGAACTTTTTGGAATAGCTACTGTGAGCAGTCCATTGTAGTCTAGCTCTAATTATAATGATAGTGATCTTCCCTGCAGAGACCAACATTTCAAAAGTGAATTGCTGTTGTAGAAGTGGCCCGTTGGGCATTGCTGAACTCTGCTTTTAGTGTTACTCAGACATGTTTGCATTTTCATAAACTCTATCTTTCTTTTCACAGACTTAATGGTCCCACTTCAGTACAGCAAGGAGCTGCATTTTAAATTTAACCTTGTACTTACATCTATTAAATGATTACATGATTAAATTTAAATATGCAATTAAACACTTTGTGAATTGGATGCGATGCATTCGGAAAGGAGGGAGGAGGTGGACACTGTTTTATGATTCTGGAAAGCACGTACATATTATACATATGTTCCAACATATTCTGGAAATGTGATAGTGCTGAAGAAGAATGACCCAAAATATCAAGCTGTCTTCTGCATAATTTTGAGCAGTAAGTCTGAATACACGTTTTCCCCTTAATTAACCAATATTACATTGCAATGGCAGTATATGCAAAGATGTGGTTCTTAAAAGCAACTAAAGTTTCTCTTAATCCAAATGGTTAAATAGCAGTAACTCAGCTAATACAGAACACATGAGTCCCAGCTGTATCACTGTAACTTCTGCCAATAAACAGAACAGTTGAATTTTCAGCCTATTATACCAAACAACAAGAGACAGGGCAAAATGTAAAGACTTCTTTTATCACTTATTTCATATTTATTTTATCAGACTTTTTTTTCAGAACTATGATTAGTTACAGTCACTACTGGAATCAGCAAGCCTAAAAGAAACCTTTTTGTGGTAGATCATCTATGTGAAAACAGAACTTGCAACATTATATGTTTCTTCTATGGATACAAGAAACAGTAATATTATAATTACTAAAGTTGGGGAGGATAAAATGTGGAATAATATGTTTGGGTTTCTTTCTTAACACCTAAAGTCAACACTAACCCAAAGAGGGTTTATTAAAAAAAAAAAAAAAAGCTAATCCAAACTGCACTTAGGAAAGTGATAATATGGTAACATTGGACAGAGTGCCATCTGTTACAATCAGGACTGAAAATAAGATGCAAAAGTTAAAAAGTTAATTCTTGAAATATGGGTATTCCCCTTGAGAGACGAAAGGAGTATTTACCTATTATAAAAACTGTTTGCCCACTACCTTTACATAGAGTGGCTAAACTCAGTGGTATCAACTCTAATTTGACAAGAATTAAGGGCTCAGACATACCCTCAAGTTACGACAATCTAACAAGTTACTGCCTGAATTGCAGTGGCTATCTGTATATGTGCTCTTGATCCACAGAAAATGCAGGCAATGTGACTTTGAAATTCCTTCATTTTGAAAAAAAAGATTTAAAATATGTTTATGTTCATTTAAAAGTAAGACAGCTGTAGGTCTACTGAGTCCTAAATAAGGGAAAGGATATATTATATACAGACCATTCAGATACTACACATATAAAAATCTGTATATATAGATAAAATTACATGTGTAATATATACCACTGAGCACTAAGATCAGTTGAAAGTAAGTTGCCCTGATATTTCTGAGTCTTTACAAAGCAGCAGATTGCCTCCTTTCTCCTGATCTTTCAAGTAGGAGGTAAGAAACTTATTAAACATTAGTGTTGGAGACTGTGGTAAACAACAGGGACAGAGTCTCCCAACATCTGTAAAAGGACAGCCATCTGTGTGTATGGCCTACACCCAAAAGTTCATCGTGTCAAACCACATCTTTCAAATGTGCTCCAAGTGCTAACTTTAAAGCCTTTAGTCTCCAAGTTAATGCCTTACAGCTTCTTTTTTTTGTTTGTTTTATTTTGCTGGATTTGTTATTTTTTAAAAAATGTACCAAAATCCCTAGAGGAGAAAATGACTATTCAAGTATTTATCTATTGTTTGGAAATCCTGAGAAATATGTTTATAAACTAAAATCTTTGAAATTTGAAGGCAAGACCATTTCTCTTGCATTGTGTATTTTCACAAACTCCAGCTGCTGACAGCCTTCCATGCTTAAAATGGTAAGGCAATTACACTGTGTATGTGAATTTAAAATATATATGAACTCCACAGTATTGGATACATATCACTATGTTTGTAAGACACAGACAACCCCTGCAACACCATGGTCATCTAAACTATATATGGGCACAAAAGTAACACTGTTTCATACACAAAACTTTCATCTTTGAGAACTGTTTAGCCACTTGAAAATACCACTACATAAGAATAACGCTTCAGATCACTGCTACCCTCAAATAACCTGAAAAAACCTGTGAGTAAGCAAAAAAAAAATAAAATTATAGGAAGTGGGATAAAACCTGTGTTCCTGCTGAACTACATATTCTACCCCACAAACCCCCCAACATGATATTAATGTGAGAAGACACTGTCTCTCCCCCATAAACTGGAAATACTTAGCATGATCTGGTGGCATAAAACGTATGTTGCTGTTAATGGCTGTGGTGGTGTCAGCAATTCTCTTTCTGACTTTTGCTTCCAGAAGCCAACTTTACATCTCTGACTGTTGAGAGTGTCCAGTATCTATTTTGCAGTAAATGCAACTTCCTTTTCAGGTGTTTTCATGTGTTATATCAATGTCACTTAAAACTTAGGTCAGAACATATGAGACAGAGCAGAAAAACTATTTCCCTATATCACTTCTAACTTGTACTCTTAACCAAATTCTTTTTCAGACATCTTTTGCAAAATAGAACATGATATTTCAGGCTATTCTCTTGTTCAAATCCAACTATAGAATGCATCCATCCCACCCAGGCTATGAAAGTTGCTTTATCTTTTCAACTGAAAATGAAAACAGCAAGTATCAATTTGTATTATGTATGTGCAGTCCCATTTAATCTTAAGGACTACCCAGTTACAGAATAAAAACAACCTTGTGCAATATTTGAGTCAGTTAGGCCTGTTGATGGCAGTTACTGCTTGTATACACACTCTGTCCCTCTCAGTTCTAAAACTGTTACACAAGGCATTACCCACATAAGCAGAAGAGGAGTTTGCATTGCTTAAAAGCACAGCATTTTCAAGTGGGCAACTACTAACACTACCTGTTTGCTAAGAGAGCAGAGGGAGACCGTATACCCTTTAGAATCTAACTGTATATTCCCTAGTTAAATGACAGTGGCATGTATGTAAATACAGGAATAACCATGTCTGAAGGTCTTTAGCCAACAGAGAGTAACCCACTTCCATTAATCAGAAGTGTAATTGAACATCGTGAATCCCCTGCATAAAAGTTACAGATCTGTTCCAAAACATTCAAACAAGATCTCAGAGTTGCTGTGTGATGAGGTTGTAGAATGGTGCCTGGATTGGTTTTCAGTATGGATGAAACATGACAGCGTGGAAAGCTCTACCCTGTGACCACAACTGAGGTGCTGGTGGGGTTAGCTATGCCCACCCCTGGGCAGGGAATATACATGCTCTTCCAGCTACGCACTGATGGAACACTGTACAGATTTCAACTGCAATTGCCATACACCCCCACAATCTCTCTCTCTCTCTCTCTCTCTATATATATTTGTATAAAGCCCAGTAAAGCAAGAAGTGAAGTGTAAATCAGTCATAAAAGAGGTTTTTACCTCTCTCTGATTCAACGAGAAGTGATTTCTAACACTTCACTTTCTACCCCAATTATTTCCCTCTTTGTCCTGGTTCAGCTGTGATAACACCCAGGGAGTAGAGCAAAAGATTGCATGACAACGGCAAGCCTGTATCCTAAAGTTGTTGATACAGACTTCAATAAACATCACTGATAGTATATGCAGTACATTTTCAAGACCTATGGCTTTTTTTATTCCTTTAAAAATGCTTTGTAAAGACAACAGTACTCAGCTATCTTACTTTGGTTTGCAAGCTGGATACCTGTTTTGTCATCAAAATACCAGAGTATAGTGTCATAATTTTAATTCACAAAGTTTCTACAGCTTTAGACAATAGGAATTGTATATTCAAATTAAAAAATATATAAATAAGTGATACATTATGAAAAACTACTATATTTTAATATCAAATTAGGTGCAGGATCATTTCCTTATTTTGCTCAAAACCCAACATTTTGAATTGGCCAAATAACTTGTCTAGTCCAGAGAGCTAGATGTTCCAGTAGCTACAAAGAAATTCAATAAAGTTTTAGTACCCTTCCCTTGTTGCTTCCTGGCCTACAATTAAAATATGAAATAACTGGGTACAGAAAATGAAATCCTGATGGCTGGAGACATTGCCACACTTCAAACTCTTTCTAATATACTAACATTTTTGTTACTGAATATGAAAAACATAAATGCTACAGAAATTCTTCCAATTATTAGAAATTCCATGCAGAAAGAGGTGTATGCATGTGTGTTCAACACTGGACAATTTGTTACTTTAAATTTTAAAAAGGCTATTTCTGAATTGAGAGAATATATGAAAAATAAAATACAGAAGACCCACAATTTTCAGATTTCAGATAATTCAGAATAATCTAAAAGTCAATGTGCATGCAATACTGATACCACTGTATTTTGGTATCTATTTTGAAGAGTGACAAAGGGACAGGGCTTAAGTATGTGGAAGTTAAGCTCTAAAATCTGTAATTTTAAAATCCAAATCTATCTGGGAAGCTAGAGGCCTGTATTAGGTCACATACTTCCTATACAGTGTGAAGAAAAAATTAAACGTAGAACAGAATCTGAAATATCTGTCATATGAGTAGCACAGTGCCTTATGTCACCATGCTCAGCCTATAGACATAGAAACCTGGAGAAGGATACTCAGCTTTGCTCTTCCCATAAATTACTCAGAGGTAGAGAGGAGTTTCCATATCTCCAACTCTCCTGAGAACAAAAATCTCTGATCTTATTTTAAAATTAAATTAAGGAGGGATAAATCACAAGTATGGCTTATTATGCCTTTCAGATGCAACTCCTGAAAGAGGAGTTTCCATCTTCTAAAAAAGCTTAAGAACTCTTTGCCAAGAAGTTTGAGATGGAGATTCAATTGCCTCTTCTACCACCTTTATGGAGATTGTTTTATGCACTAGGCTATAAGCTGAGCTTGGTAAAAGCTTATTTCTTCTCTCCAGTTGAATTTCCCCAGTCATAAAGCTTTGGCAGAAGTAGCAATGCCCCCTCTTTGCATAGCCAACAGTCATGTGAAATGTAGAATACAACAAAATTAAATAAACAAGACTCAGGCTTGCTCACCACTTATGTTATTCCTGTTTATAATTATGTTAAAATATCACTAATTTACCTTAAATGAATACTGGGGAGAAAATAAGTCTGCACTATGGAAAACAGAGTATGTTTACGTAATTAAGATTGTTTTATAATACTTACACACCACTGAGCTGAATTATGATTCTGAATTAAGATGCATGTTAAGAGCTGCATAACCAACCCTACTAGTATTTTCTAAGTTTTTAATGTTCAACTTTACAACCTCAACATCTTTTAAAAACTCTTTTTTTAGGTAAGTAATCTAAAATACATAGGATTAAATATAAATTGTCATAATTTTATAACATATGGCCTTAACACCTTTAGAAGCTGGCCATGTATCCCCAGCTTATTGTATTACTGCAAGTGTCATTAATGTCATGATTTACTGTAGAGAAAGTTACCTACTGTACAAGAGTAAGCATGCACATGCAAACTATATCAAATGAAAAAGCTGTAGCTTTGACGTCAGAAGTAATAACAGCTTATAAACAGCAGTTATTAATTCACCACTTAAAGCTTGGGGATAAAGTCAAGTTATACAGAACAAGAGGTTGCTGCACACAAGATCCTTGCTTTGTTACATTACTTAACAAAGTAATCCAAACATAACATCTCCCCTCTTTAACAGAAGTCAGTGGGAATTAGTCATAGAATACAAAAGATACTCTGAAAAGTTATCTTTGAAAAGTCAGGCTCTATTAGTGAGATTCATCTGACCACAGCAAACATCTGCTTCTGAGGGAGTCACCTCAGAACTTTCTCTAGAGGGGTGGGAGGGGGGCAGAGGGGTAGGAGAAAGGCTCTGTTAGGGTGTAATTAGTCTGATTTCTTTTAAACACCTCCCTTGATCATTTTTCTCCAATGAATACAGAGTGAACTTAAGATCACCAGCTCACAGATGCAGCCATTAGATACTTCCACAGTCAAGGAGGCAGCATCCCACTCTGGTAGGAGGAAGGAGTTTGGGTGCCTTTGACTTTCTCTGTTTCAGTTTGTTAACAGACATTAAGCGTTAATTGAAAAGATGAAAGTCAATAACAACTACAAAATTTGTAACACCTGCTTTGCAGTGGCAGAACCACAGAAAAGCCCAGAAGTAATTAGTACCTCACTTTCTCCATGGAATAAAAAACAGAGTGTAGCAAATAAGGTGAGACATAGAATTATAGGTTTAGCCTATCCTATGCTTTAAATGAACAAAGGCCCAGTGGGAAATAATATGAAACAATGTAAATAAAACCTGTATCAGAGTAACTATATATGAGACAATTTCATTATAGTTACAGGCCTCAATTCTGGCATATTCTGACTTTAGCACGTTTTCTTACAATATGGGCTTTGGTTTGTAAGAGACATTTCATCAAAAAATAAGGAAAGTAGTCTTATAAAATTTTTATTTGTGTTTCTATTTATATAGTGGGAGTGAAAAAAGTATCTACACTCTAAAAAGTAATTAAAAAAATAAGATGAAGAGCAGGTTTTAGGGAGTCAGACACAATCATACAATGTTGAATTGCAGTTTTCATTGGCATCTAGATGAAACTCCTAACTACAGAAGTTTGAAGGTCTAAAAACAAAGTCAGAGCTAGTCACCCTAGGCTCTCTTTCTAAAAGCCAGAAACAGAAATCTCCAGAGAAGTAATTACTCTGAAATGGCTTGAAAGACTACTTAGTGTTAGTCATTGAAGCTTACCTTATCTGGCTTGTCTGAACTCTTGAGGTACCTAATTCTCACCACTGATAGGGAGTTTGGTTTGACAATTCAGGGTTAAGTATTAACTTCTATATGCCCAAATTAGGGTGCATTAATTCCATCCTAAATTTCCACATGCAGATAGGGCAACTATAAATTACATTCAGTAATATGCACATAGAATAATACCACTAGACTTAAATGAAACTTTGCTAAAACTGGTGGACACAACCCTTTAGTTAAGAAAGCTGTGACAAAGAGCTCATCTTTTTAGGAAACAGTGACAGGCTATACTTCAAAGGCACATGCCACTGCCCAAAATAACATGTGAGATTTCTCCATGTTCTTTGTAAAAAAAGGAGGTTGGCAGTGCACTGCTTTAGCACAAAGTGAACCAGAGTAAGAGTGAGAACGTGTGAGGCCTATCACTCAAAAAATTAAAGGTGAGGAAAGTAGAGGACAACAATTGGAAGGATACAAGTTATCAGTAGGTATGCTAGGTCTTTCTTCCATAAGGCTGCTTCCAGCTCATGCGGTGTTGGTTTATAATGAATCTTACTGCTAAGGTCCTTAGTGCACAACTCTTGCACTGCATTTTATCATACTTCCAATATATTCTACTCCTCCAGGCATTCCAGTCCTCTGGTGTGGTATTTCAGTGTTCTTTTGCTTGAAAATGATTTTCTTAATAGATAGTTAGCAGTATGGAAAGTTTGAGCCTAGATGGATTTCCTGTTTTCTTCTTCTTTAAAACAAGAAATTTAAGTGAAACATAGCCTAAACAACAGAATCACAGAATCCTTAAGGTTGGAAAAGACCTCTAAGATCATTGAGTCAAATAGTATCTACCAGCTCAAAGTAGAATAAAAAGCCCTGCACAATATTTTGCATTTGTTTAGCAGTATTTTATATTCACATGCCAGTCACAACTTAGACCCTCTGTATCCAAACCCAAAGCAGTCAGCATGAATTTATACTGTAGGTACCAAAACTCAGTGCTGTTAAAGTGGTGCTAATGCAACCATTCCCAGAATTAGCTGTGTGATTATGAGAGATAAACCAATATTTTCAGTCTGAACATAGTTTAAAAGCAAGTTATTAAATTAATATATTTAAAATAGTTGAATGCTTCTGTAATTAGAAAATGTCTAAAAAATATTGAAAAGCTGCAACCACTGCTTATTTTTTTCAGATTACCCCTAAAAACAATAACGTAAAAACTTACTGAAAAAAATGTTTTGCAGCTTTACTGCAATGCATGCAATCCTGGAATAATTTTGATCAAACTAATGGGCAAGTTAAATAAGAACCTTGCAAATCCACTTCATACAACAAGCAGATAATTGCTTATAGCCACTGCAAGCCTGGGCTGAAGGGCTACCCACATTAGTAAGTACATATAAGAAAAAACCATAGGAAATAGTACTTATTCACTACAGGTCACAGATTAGTCCCTTCTCTGTAGCTCAGGAATTTCAAGTTCACTTTAATCTAGTGTAATTGAGCTAACCAGCTCTTACATTAAAAAGTAATGATTAAGTTAAATTTCTTGCAGACATTCTGTACCTAAAACAAACATGCAGTATGCCTCTGGCAAAGAAGGATACTAATTATAGGATTGACTCATAAGATGAAAGGTTGCACAAGTTACTACTAGAAGCTAAAGTATGGTAAACTGGTTTGAAAAAACACATCGAAATTCTCATACTCTGCAGTTGAGAATTTAATTTTCTAACTGTACTTAGCAGTGACAAGAAACAAAACTGAATATGTTTCTAAATTGCTTGTTCGTATTCCAGATGAACAAACTAGAAGTGAATACTGCAATTACTTCATCATTCTATACTATGGATTTTTTTTAACCTAATAAAGAAGTGAGCTCTACAGTGAATTTTTACTACACAAAAACATGCAAAATTAATTACTTTTGGTCACTCTCAGTTTTCTTTTCTTATATTAAGCATGGTCTTAAAATGGATATTTGAGGATTCATTGCTTGACTTCACCCTTAATGCAACAATTCATTCTCTGATTTACCAGGAATCAGAAAAGAGACACATCTCCAAGGCTCCAGACATCTGTGGGGAAGGATATGCAAGTTCAAAAGTAGTTTTGTATTACAAACGGAAGCTTTCACTGGGATTAGCAGATAGAGTTGCCAGCTGTGAGTTAGAACAAAGATACAAAATATGTCCTATATGTTGCCGGCTACTGATTAGATACAACCTCCTGGATGCCGGATGGGCACTGCTTATGTGAACTCCTATTATCAGCTGCAGGAGCTTGTGATGTGAACTTATGAAATAAACAAAGTTTGATTCAATTTATTTTAAAAATCACAAGTTGACATTTCTGTTTTCAATTTAAGCTATACATTTTCCACCATATTGTAGCAAGAAATAAGGAATCCATTTTCAAAGACATTTACACTGGAATACTGTGTTTCTCTCCAAAATACATTAATACATGCTTTAGTAGATAAAAATAGATTACATATAAAAGTAATGTGCAATTCTCATGCCTAAACTAGACAGCCAATGCCTTTCAGCGCAATTCAACTTGGTGAAATATCACCTCAACTTCATAAGATTTACTTAAAGCTCTACTGGATTATCTCAATGTGTATTTTATATATTACATTTTCAGAGATTATGAACAAATAGTGTTGAAAAGAGACATTTCCTAATTTATTCTATGATTTCCACCTGTATGATGGAAGCCATTTACATTAAATCTACTCACTCTGAAAATCATTTAATATTTATATTGCTTACTGAGGTAGGGACTGCTAATACTAGATGGTTTTTTCTAGTATTCAAATTTTTCTGTTCTTTCCCCCAATCATAATAAATGAGCACTTCCAGGAGGTCCAGAGATTATAAGGTGTTTTACATTCTTTTCCTTTCTGTACATTTTCTGCTGTTGACAAATGCGGTAGGAGCTTATGCCACAACCTTCTTAGCTCAGTAAGTGCACTAATGTAGCTCCTTCTTCACTACCAGTTCATTTCGTTTTGTAGAATCAGAAAACTCTTTGTCTGAGCAGCATGAATAGAAACTAGTCATCATGGTCAAAAGGATTAAAAAGGGATAATAAATGACAACAGTATAGGATACATTCTGTTCACCTAGGAAAAAAACCTAACCCCCCCACAATTCTAATCTTATAATTATCTTAAGAAGTTTGCAACACTTAAATTTCATTCTGAAATTAGTTTTAGCAGGCAAAAAAATCACACCTATGGGCCACTGGTAACATTTAGCATGCTTCAAATATGTAATAGTTAATGGAAGACAAATTTCCTGGTCTCAGAAATCCAGCCTTCTGTGGCCAGGAAGGAAAAAGCAGTTTCTCTCCAAGCAGTTTCTCTCTCAACTTGCCAGGAAGGAAGGATCTTTTACAGATCCAGAGACTAGTATGATGCCGGCATTAAGGAAATGATCTACATGCTCAATGACAACCACCAAATTCTCTGACAGCTGTTCAATCAACAAACCCAACTCAGCTCAATCCAGATAAATCTAGAACTTCAATGACAGGGATGTAGAATGACAAGAGATGTTTGACTCTCAGCAAGAAAGCACTTGCTATAGATAGCCTCTTATAACCTCAGGAATGTCTGTGAGGGTCAATCAGCACAAGTGTGGGACACTACCTCACCAATTTTGGAAGAGAAAACCTTATGGCAGCATCCAACTTGAGTTACATCACAAGCTTGCACAAAGTAACAGCAGGAAAAGACTAGGAAAGAACTAGGGGTTTTGATTTGGTATTTTTCCTCTGTTGCAAGAGCTACAGCATCCCTTCATTAGTCAGCTAGCAACTGAAGTAGTCATCTTCATGAGTCAGAAGATGTCAGAGAGACAGTGAACTCTACATCCTTATAAAGTACAAATATCTTAACTGGCATGTTAAGATGGAAATGTGTGTTCCATCTCCTTATTTACCACTTAGTAGCAACAACAGTCTTTTGCATAAAATATATATATGTGATTGCTTTTGAATCAAAGGAAAGAGTATTATTTTTACATCCTCATAGAAAAACCTAATCTTTATTTTTGCCAGGAGAAAGTGAGGTTATGATATTGTTTATTTACTGAAAAATGGTTAATTTTCACTGTTGGTTTATCAGTTCCTTCTTCCATTAAGTACCAACTCAATCAGATAGATTTCACATAGAAAAAACTCTTCCCTATGGAACTTTTTACCTAGATTTTGATCCAGAAGAATGTGTCACAATCCATCTCACACAGCCTTAATTACAGAAACCTGTGTGAAATCAATCTAACAAGCCATATTTTGTCAAAAGAAAAGTCACATACTGTAATTACCATATGTAGTAAAAGGAAAGGTTTAACAATTTGCTTGAAAAATGACACACTGAAAAGGAGTGTTCAAAGCACATACTTCTGTAAAGCCTCCAGAAAGAAACAGTACCAAAACATGCATTAAAATCAGAATTTTTTTTACCTTTGTTACTGAACCATACTTTGGTCTTGCACATGCCACAGAAATATTTATTTGTAGTTCAAGGATATTTTGTCTTTTTACACCAAGAATATTTTCATTTCAGAAGTATAAATATGAATATAATCAAGGAAAAACAAAAAGAAAATACTTTTCTGAATTAAAAGGGACTAAACATACCAGTTAATAGAGCAAAATGTCTTTTAGTGATTCTTTTCTGCAGATTCATTCCCTGAGGTAGAGGATTACTCATTATATTGCATGAAGCAATACATTAAACCTTTTCAGTTCAATAAACTGTATTTTAGATTCTGTTCCTGATGCTCCACTTGAATTTACGATTACCAAGTTTCATCCCATTACTCATAAAACAGCCTCTAGAAAACTATGGTATATCTTTCTTCCCATTGATCATACTTTTTATGGCAAGAGAGAAAAAGAGAAAAAAAAAGATCAGAGGTAAATTTTTTGTCTGTTTACATTTTTCTTCCTTTTTTTGATATGCATTCATTTTTGCTAAAATTTGCACAGCCTTTACAGTCATATTCAGCTTTTTAAATTTCCACTGGATGTTGTCAACAGACGTCCTTTAGGATTTCATGGTCAGTCTCATCACATCTAATAATACAAAGGTAGCGACAAGCAAAATAAAGGACTGCCCATTATTTGAGATTAAAGAGTAGAATAATTGAAATAGAAAGTCTGACCCAGTCACCTGTACTTCACACACATAAAGCAGGAAGTAGAGAGGAAAGTTTGGCTGATTAGTCAGATAATAATTTAAATGGAAATTCATTAATTTGTAGCTTGAGCTTTACTTCAAAAATAGAACTCAAATTCTTAACTATTTGAACAATTTCTATTCAAGAAAACAAACAGTCTGACTGGTATACTTCCATCAGCATATCCAAACAGCAAAGACAGCAGATATGCAGATATGCTTTTCCCCTCATTTTAAAAAGCCATGAGTATTAAATTGGAATTTATTACTTAACCATGGTTGCGGTCAGAATGTGAGAATTATGAATAATGTAATTATCTCAACAAGATACCTTAGAACAACTGAGCTGTATTGTGACATATTAATTTGAGAAGGCATGAAACTAGGATTGCAAATGGGCACAGGCCCTGCAGTGCTAACCACACACAGTAATGGGAACCTACCTGTGATGGGGACCTACTTCTGATGTAATAATCAAAGAGTTAGGGCAAGAAGCCAACATACAGTTAGTATACATGATAAGGGAAGAATTCTGGACTCAAAGAAGCTAACAAAGAATGGACTCCCAGACATTATCTCAACCTGCTCTGCCGAATTTGGCATCAGAAGACACCATAGAACAGATTGTTCAGAGACAGGTGACAGACCGATTAGCTTGTAGATCCTGATGGTTTCAGTGCCAGGTGGGTATATAACTGCTCAGTGTTGCAAAAGTCTTCAGATGACCACTGAAGGATATAGAAAAATCTGTAGATGCCTCCTTAAATTTCAATTCCATTACCTCTTGGATCAACTGTGATAGACAAAGGGATCTGTATTCTCCAATTAGACACCTATTAAGAGCATCCTGCCCAGTCCATGCATATGTACTTCCTTCCATGGCACTAAGGGGAAAGCAGGTAAACCACAGACCTTTTGGCCTAAACTAAAGCTGTGATGTGTTCAAGTCACTGGGACCCAGAATCAGTGCAACACTCCTGGAGACAATGAATAGTTGTAGGTCCCTTGGGCTTTTAAGTGTTTGCACAGTTAGGTAGCTGTCAAGCAGGACAGTTGGTGGTGCAATTTTTGAGTCAGAATCCTTGGCCCATTTTGATATTTAAGCCTTATGTACCTCTAGATGCTCGATAAGGGTAATGCTACCTACACTATAGTATATTTCTGAAGTATTCACTACTAGCCTAGTCCTTTTAGTTTGTAGCTTGAACTGGGTTACTTGAAACTCACTCAGTGAAATACTTCTTTGTGCAAAGAAATCTAAGTTAGATTTGAGGTACTAGGTACAAAATAAGAACTCTGTTTGCTGGTATTGTAAGATTTTCAATGAAGATCAAGAAATTTCAAACACTCATTAGAATTGATAAAGTTGTTCAGCTTACTATCCTTTTACTATAGACTAAAATAACAGAGCAGACATGCCAAATTGAGTACTTCTGTTCTAGAGTTACTAGTGAGCAAATCAATTAATTGGAACAGCCCTTAAACCTACGGTTTTGCAGCATTAAGCTAGATGTGATTAGCAATTTTTCTGATAAAACAAATATTCCTCTGTAAAGAGTAAACGGAATAGTACATAACATGTACGGATAGTGCAAGACAGTGGACAAGAGTCTAACAGTTTAAAAATTGTGGTGGTTTTTGGTTTGTACAGGGTTGACTTTTTTATTTTTTTAAGAGGAGTAGAGAGGATGGTGGATAGAAATGAGAGAAGGAGTTCTGACCAGTTCTGTCTACTAACTGTAATACATACATACATAGTGGTAATCAGCTACATAATGAAGTACTTCTATACATATAGGCATAGAAATGAGAGGTACAGGCAAAAAGAGTTAGTGAAAGGAAGCTGGGAAAGTTTTAGAACATGATTAAACTATGCAATGAATCTAAATTTCTTCTCCTTTAAGTAGCATTTCAGAACTACTATAACTCATTCTAGTGGCAACATCTCTGTAATTAAAATAAGAAAAATTCTGCCCTCTCTTTGTTTTCAACTTTTTGTTTTCAAAGGGGAACCCAACGTGTAAAGCAAATTCAGAACAGGAAAAAAAGGAGCTGTTTGTCTCTAAGTTATACATGACCCCCAATGGGTCAGAAGCATCACAATAATTAAAGACAAGGAATTGAAAACATTTAGGTTTTCTAGGTTAACACTCTTTGACCTATGATGAGTGAAAGAAATAAAATTGTAATAAAACTTTATAAGACATTAATAGCAATTCTCATCTCGCTGAAGCACCTAGTCAAATTTGTTTCAGACTTCTTGAGTTGCTCTGCCATCAGGTCACATATGGAAAATATCAGACTGACTTATTACGTTTTTACAAAAGTGTACGTTTCAGTGTTGAAATAATGGGAAGCTAACATCTCTGTAATAAAACAGTATTGATATTTATAAGCTCATGATGCTGTTATCTGTACTTAAATTAGCTGTCACTCCTTATGACTTCAATGAAAGGTTTATACAATATTCCAACTGCTTTCTATCACAGTGTCCAACATAGCAAAGAGGATTATGAGAGATGCTGTGATGTATCCTCAAATCAGAACAAATACTGAGATAAGAGGGACATATATATATGTCGGAATAGAACAAAGTAATTAAGAATAGTTTCATTTGTTACATACTTTCAGCTGCCAGTTGCCTCATATACACACTGCATTAGCAATACAAAGTTTACTGTACAAAGCAACCAAATAAAAATTACAGAAAAACTTAATTGCTAGAAAAACATTATCTGGAGTCTGACAGCTTTCAAATCATAAAACTCTGTAAACAGAAAGAAGAAACTGATACAAATTAATTAAAATTCCACTATGTAAACAGTGGAACTAATGTGGAATTGAATGTCATCCAAAAATTACTCTCAAGTTAAAATGCTATATTTTTATTTAATGAAATAATACAAAAAGCTCCAACAAAGCTGAGACAGGGGGATTTTTTTCTCTTTTACCACTGGTGAAAGTATTTTACAGAATACACATGTAGCCAGCAAGCTTCCAGCTCCCCCTTACAAAACAATATATGTTATAACCCTGCAGACTGCAATTTCTAGCTTTTTATCTTCTCTGTTCTGAAGTATAGTCCTTGTATATCCCAAATACCCACTATACTCACATGAAAGTTTACAAAGTCACAGATTCTAATCCTGCAAATATAAAGAAGTAGATTTATACACAATCCTAACTTTTCCTATACTAGCTTCTTTTACCACCAGGAAGAAGGAAATACCACCAGATTTTATCCCTTAAATAGCAACATTCATTAGTGAAACAACATACCTTGTAGATTTGAAGAGTAAGACTCAGCTCCAGTTTAGGACACTTATATTTAATTCTCAGAAAAAAACAACACTAACCATATAGAAACTAACTAATAAAAAAATCTACAGAAGAAAACTGTAAAGGGAGCTTTGTGATCAATCTTAGTGAAGGCAGTCAAAGTGTCAAAGGAATTCAACAAAATCAAAGTAGGATGCCTCACATGAAAATGCAATGTTTTTACTATGATCTTCTTTATGTATTTTATCTCAACAAGCCACAGTCTTTACTTCTATTCCTCATCTTAGTAAAAAACTGATCATTTTTTAGTTTGAGATACTCTTTATAATTGAAACTGAAATCAATATCTGAAAATACAGTTCAGGGCAAAAAAGCAGCAACTTTGGACACAAGTGCCGGATTATTTCAAACACACATAATGTTACAATCAAACTGCAGATATTTCTACTGTTGTCACTTATTCAACAAAACATTTCTGCTTCATTGAAGCAAAGAATGTGTTTATTTCCTGGAACATGTAGAAACTAGTTTCCCAAGCTTCACAGAATGGTATCCCTCCCCCATCCTGTCCCCTTTCAGCTTCCCATGCTCTTTGCTCTATGTCACGAAGACAAGTAGTAGTCCTGGAGAAGGAAGAATGATTTTGGCTGGACAACCTGTGCAATTTTTTATGGTTTAAAAAGTTATATTAGAAAAAAAGGACAAGTCTGTTGTTTAAGTGGCAGTTTGGCCATAAAACACTCTCTTGGTGCCTAGGTGTTAATTTCCTCACTTCCTTGATTCTCGCAATTTATTCCAATTTAACTGTTTGTACAGTCAAATTCTACACTGAATTTGCACATAACACGGGAACGCCACTGACCGGAGATTGGTCCAGAAAGGAAGTTCTAGGAATTATTTTTTTTAATACATCTCAAAAAGTTCAATGTCACAGGCTCTTTGGCTTAGTAGAAAGCCTGTCCAGAGACTAAAGCATTCTTGTGATTCTGGTGCTTTTCTGCATTTTGAACTGAACAATACAACAGTAACCACTTGTAAGAATAGCTGGCATAGCCAACCTGATAAAAAATTCTATTACTTTAATTTTAATCCGCCATCTTCTTATTGCCAAAAGATGATAAGGAGTATGGTTTCTAATGTTTTTTTGTTTGTTTGCTAAGACAGACTAGCTGAAAACATAATGTTTGTTCTAAGAAAACAATGGTCATTTTTGGAAAATCTTCTGCTCCTTACCTGAACTATTCCCTCATCTCTCCTTAACTTGTGCCACCACAAGTTAAGTGTTCTGAGGTTAACAAACTCATTAGATTTAAAAATAACCTTTAAAAGGGTGTTATTTTGATTCTTTTTCTATCAGAGAGAATCACCATCTAGCTTACTTAAGAGTCCTGAGCAGAAAGAAGAGTGAACTCTGCAAACATAAATTGGTGCTGAGAAAAAAGAATCATTGAACCATATCTACATCACTGTTTCACCACTTTTGGACAGTCTATGGTACCCTCTATTCCAGAAATTACATCTTTGATTGATTGGGTTTCCACTCTAATTCCCAATTCAAAGGAATCCTTTTCTGTCATTCAGTGGAAAAAAAAATGTCTTCAAGTGAAAAAAATGTCTTCTGTTTACAAAGTGAACATAAACAGTAATTTTAAAAACATGCTTTCATTTCTAATGTTTAGATGCTGCCCCTGTACATAGGATTGGTATTTACAGTTTGTTTACCTGAACTAAGTAAATTAAAATATAACTATATCATTGTGTATTTCATTTTCTGACATCCTAAAAACACACATAAGTCATTGTGTCCCCTTTAAAGTTAACACAAAGGTGATAACAATTCTCCTGGCCTCTAATACTCTCTTTACTTGTTCATTATAGAATCCTTTCAACTTTGCCTCTAGCAATTCACAAACTCATTTTTTCATGAGTAAATATTTAAACCAGATCTGTTTTAAAATGTCTACTGAAAGAAGATAAAAGCAAGTATTTAGATTTATAGCTAACCAGGTAATAATCAACTGCTACTAGAAAGAACTCGATCCATGTCTTAGCTTTAACATGAACCTGTAGTCCAGGTAGGGGGCTGTGAGCTTTTGTGCCTCTATGGTAATGTTCTAAAGCAAACAAGAGATTGCCACACACCTTGCAGGATAATTAATTCATTGAAATGGGACATTTAAACTTTTCCTTTTCATCTGTAATACAAGAGTTAGCTGCACTAATATTTGACTTTCTGTTTTGCAGTGGAAAGAGAGAAGGATAAGAAAGGCAGAGAATTAGAACTTAGTTCTCTGATCACTGAGAACTTGTCCCACACACTAATGATCTGTCTCCATTTAACTTCAAGTAGCACAGTCTTAACTATAAAAATATATTCATTATTGAAATAAACTGCCAACATTTTCAGCATTAGGTGGGAAAGGTTTGCCTTCGCACACCATTATTTATACTTCCTTACAGAATCATGTTTTTGTCTTGGTCTTAAATTTTCCCCTATCTGATGTTAAGTAAAACTCAAAAGGATCTCAGTTCACTTAGCTCTATTGTAAAAAAACTTCCTAGGCTGTTCTGAGAAAGGCATGTACACTCTCCAAAACTGAGGCAGCTTATGTCGGAGGCCTGAAAACCAATACACAAATTCTGAAAAAAAGGTTTCTGAAAACCACAGTGACATATCGTAACTGTACTTCATGGTAGGATTTCGGTTATTTAGGATTTTAATGAGTGGTTAGTATGCAAATAACAAACATTTTAATGATTTCAAACTTGTAAAAGCTAGAAATACTTGCCAATTCTCACAACTTCACTGTTACCACTTCTGTTACTTAGTCAATGGTTTTGTCACATCCATGAGAGTAGGGCACAAAAACGTCTCTTATCTGGATTTACCACTGCAGCTTGTGCCAGAGAAAATGCTCTTCTCCATGGGGTTCCTGTTGCCTATTAAAATTAGTAATAGCTTCCTAATGGTTCAGTTTAGGATCCAAGCTTAGGCTCAATTACAGAAGCCAAGTCACTATAAACTAAACAATTCTGAGTTATTTTAAAAGATTTGGTAACTGTTCTTTCATCACTTTTAAAAACTAATAATTTGTGATTTTGAAAAATATGAAATAGACACGAGTCACTAATTACAGCCAAATCAGAATAATAAGCGAGGTAATTTCTTCTTCTCTGTCTTCGATTGTGCCAGAGAGCAGAATTCATGTTTGAAGAACATACTTTCTTAGAAGAAGGGAACAAACAAGAAAAGAGAAAAAAAATGTATAAAACGAATTTATGAATTAGAGATCCTAGACAAGATGAAAAACTGTTGCACTTTAGATTTCACCAACTTTATTTGTAGATAAAAAGAGTGAAAACAGATGAAGGGGATAATACCTAATTTGCCCAACTGAAGGAATTAAAATACATGTATATATGAAATGGTCTGTTTGGGTTCAAAGCCTGTCTAGAAAGACCTTCTGCAACTCATCAAATTTGAAGTGATTTGCTCCAGTAAGTCAAGATCAGCATTTCATTCTTGGCATCAAATCTGACAGTGTTTGATAGGAAGAACATACTTTCTAAACATTTTTAAGATATCATGTTGTCTACACTTCAAAAAATAGCTGAACATTTTTTAATTTAATTTCAAGGCTTGTGCTGTACACGGGCAGGAGTTACTGCTGAAAACATTGGAACTTATTTGACTTAGTCTTTTTACAGTAATCTGATTTACTGGTTTTGAATGTTGCAATCTTTAATAGTACAAGTTTTTATACGTGTGGTTTCCTGTCAATTTCTCTTAGGGTTTGAGAGGATTTCTTTATATACCTGAGATTCAGAATAATTTAATTTTTATTAAAGATTCTGTCTGAAAAATCAGGGTTTATAGGTTTATCACCCCAAAGGCACCAAAACTAGAATGGAAGCAAAAGAAGGAAATTTGGCTCATTCAAAAAAGACTAAGCAATATATGAAATGCTGAAGAATCCTTATTTCATTGAAGTTAATACAATATAAAACTATTGAAAAGTATGATTTTAACACACATTCTATATTCTTGGTTCAATTTTAATTTTGTACAATTTAAAAAAAAATAATATATTTATAAGAAACAGTGTGTCTTTTTTAAAGTAGCGTGAAGTATTTAAGGACATGACAATTTATTCTTTCTATAAACAACTGTTTCTGTTTGAAATAGGGGAAGAAACTCCTAAAACATAAGTTCTCAGTTACAGAAATAAACAAGTAAAGCCAAAGTTTTTCACATGATTATGTTGAATCATATTTATTTTTCATATTATAGACAGCAATAAATGCAAAAAGTACAAGTCACTCTTTTCATTGAATTATATACACCTGATGGGATGTAGACCATCAACAGTCTTAGGAGAAGTAGCAACAAGGCTTCTGTTGCAGAATAAAGAGGTTCTCACCTTTGAAGAGATTCTAATTCTCTCATTGGCAAAAAACAAATAGAGAAGCCAATTACTTCTTCAGGTATATAGCAGTATAAAGATATTTATCTATATTGTTCTCTCTCATTGTAACCTTGGTAGAAAGGTTATTTTTAAAGATACCAACAAACTACCCTTCTAGGGTGTTCAGGAAAGGACTCAGAGTTGTTGAGGCCTACCTGATAGTAGGCAGAGAGAGGGTCCAGGACAATTCCCTTTCTTTTGGCATTAAACAGAAATTAAAAAATTAATATGACAACATCAGAAGTGGAATCAAGTCTCCCTGATATGACAGGAAAGTTTATTCCACAAGTGACTGGTCATTTCAGGGAACTTCTCAATGATAGTATTGGATCTGTTGAAATGTTTTAACAAAGTCATTTCCTAACAAAAAATGAATTTTTAAAAGAATTCATAACTGTGACTGTCATTTTCTTTCCCAGGCTTTGAAGTTAAAAGAGAAAACACTCTAAAGCAAAACCACCACTTACAGTGAGGCTCATAGGGAGGAGGAGGATCACCACAAGGAACACACTCCATGTCTTGAAAGCCTCCAAGCTTAGTCTTTCTATAAAATCTAAAAGACAAAAGAATGAAAAAAAACCCAACAAACAGTTAATCAAAACCAGTTATTTTTTCCTCACAAAATTAATCAGGTGTTTCAACAAAATCTTCTATACTTGCAAATTTTGTCAATCTGTGCAAATTATTAGGAAATGGAAGAAAATAAAAGTAAACAAAACACAGTAGATACTAATTAATGGTGCAACAGCAGATCTAAAGTAAACTCAGGAAAAATCTAACTCTGTTAGTCCAGATGCATAGTAACTATAATCTTATGTTTACAGAAGAAATAAACAACTTTGGAGATTTCAGACAGAAATCAATATCCCGTTTTCCACATAGACTAAAACATACATGACATGTATGAAGAAACTTACCTTATGAAAGCTTACTTACACATCTAAAAAATAAAAGGGAACTATTTAATCTATATAATTCTCCAAAAATAAACAAGATATTATAAGGTGATTATTACCATTAGCAATATATAATGGATCAGATGTCAGCAACATTTTATTCTAAAGACCCTCGAAGAACTTTATTACTGAGTTTATGTTTGAAGAGCTTACTGACTACAGTGATTGGCAAAACCCTACACTCCTAAAGCAGGGAACAAGAGTAGCAGCAAATAAAAAACCAAAACTTAAAGAGTGTGATACTTCAAATGTGTAAGTATGACATCCTCTAAAGAACTTATCTAGAGTAGGTCTGTCTGTCTTTCAACCAGTCACTAGCACTAAGGCAGAATTAGCAGCTGTGGCCTGTTCAAGATAAGTACATAAATTGTTTCTGTAGAGGTAGTGGCACATTAAATAAAAGGTACTAACTCTAACTCCAGTGATGTTATATTACTAACATTGCAAACGCCATTAAAGTATGAAGTCTGTATCAGCTAAAGCAAATAGCTTTCCAACTTCTCAAGAAACCCATGCTTTAACAATGTGAACAGAAACAGATCCATAGGCTGCAAGACTGAAGGTCTTTTGCTCTGAATGAAATGTGTTATTATTTGTTTTTAGCTGACATGCTCACTTGTAGTGTTTTGAAAGTGAACAATAGGGAATGGCATGTTGAAAACCCATGCAAACCAGAAATAAATATGACTGGTGAGAGGTAAAACATTAGCTACACCATTTGGTTTGGCTAGCTCTATCTTCCGTTCGCTTAGGCAGCATCTAAACTGAAGGATGAGTGGTGGTGTGTCTACACTTCTGTTACCCAAAATGCCCAGACTAAATGACCTGTGACTACCCTTACCATGAATGACTCTCCCCCTCCTCATGTTTCCACCTTTGCTGCAAGTAAATGCAGGTTGTGGAAACAGCTCTCGTTTTAACACACATTCAACACACATATCTAGAATGCATTCTAGACCAGAATACTGAGAAGCATTCCCAGGTCCTGCAGTTTAGATTTGCCCTTAATTCATGTTTTACTGTGGCTTTTTTTTTGTTCCTTTCTCATCTTCCAAAATTTATCTTACATTGTTTACAAAAGAAGAACATCTTCTCCCTGCTGACAGCCAAGTAAGCTTTACCATACGTGTATATTAATATGTAATAAAAGCATAAATCAATCCATCATGTGGCTGCAAGTAGTATCAAAAGTGGTTGCGAGTAACATCTAATGCCTGGGGCTGCACCTTCTTATACAGTGACTTAAACTAACATTAGTTACCAAAACATTACTAAGTGATTTTAAACGAAAAGACCTCACTTCTGGCTTAAGAAAGAATAACAGAAGGAGCTTCAAGACTGTTCAGGTATTTATAGCTAGTATTTAATAAATAATTAAATAAAAGAGCTGAGATATATACATGAAACAAATATATGAACTTTTAAGCATGTCTGAAATATATACCCTGAAAATACAAAGGCTGTTATCATTGCAAATAAGTTCTCATAAACTACTCCCATCAATTAAATGACCAGTCAATAGTTCACAAAAGCATTAGAAATGCCTTTTTACAAATTCATGGCAGGCCTTTGTAATATCAGAACTTGGCCACAATGTAAAGAATAGTCTTTTAGAGATCTTAAAATATAATACTACAAACAGAGAAGATTAGCAACAGAGATCTGGGATGACTGGACAACAAATTCAGCCAGGATCATGCTCTATGAATTTATCAACATGGTGAAGGAAATTCAGGCACATAAACCACAGCCACTGCTTTTGACCTAAGAACATCTGTGCATGAGAATTATTAAGCATTGACCTAAGGAGGGGAAAAAACCCAAATAAATAATGCGATCAGTTTTCAAGAAAGTAATTGTGTATGTTTACAAATATTTAATTTTTTATAACAATGAAGTAAGACACCAGTAACACAATGTTTTGATGTATTTTGCTCGGATGCTGTATAGACAATATTCTCATAGACCAACTAGGTAATTATCCAACCATTTTTATGGATAATTAAGATTGCAATTCTGAAATTAAGTGCTCAGATAATACAGTAAATTGTTGGCAAGGCCAAGATTAGAACCTAGGACCTTCACACGTACACAAAGGATACAATCACTTGTCCGGAAAACATTAACAAGCAATTTTAATGCAAATTAGTTTTGAATTTGTTCAAGTCTCATCTTCAGAAATGGGCTTACCCCGGTAAACACTCTCCACATAGTGCATTGCTGGTGGCAGAACAGTTGGCCTTCTGAAACCGGTTAACTAACGCACAATCCAGACAAGGCTTGCACTTCTGAAAGCCCCAGTCTTCCTTGAATCTGTTTGGCCTGCATGTCATGCACTGTGCATCCTCCCCATATCCAAAGCCGCATTCCTGTAGGGATTAACAAGCAATAGCAAGCTATTCAGTCACAGAAAGCCTGAACAAGAAGAAAATGCTGGGATAAAATGAAGACCTAGCGTAATTATTACTGAGAGTAGGTCTTTCTTGAGACAAAAGCCATCCTTTCAGCAAGTTCAAATGTGTTTTCCACTGCTAATAATCTCCCTTACTTCTATAAGTAATACTTAGTCATCCACTTTATTCATGAAACCACTGTGTATTTGAATGATAAAGGGCTTCAAGGACTCCCACAGTTTCATTATTACTAGCTTATGGTAGAATTATTGAGCTGTCTGTTTTTTAATTAGGTCAGTCATGTGAAAATGCAGAAACTGGGACAAGTGAAATATAAAGGCACTTAGTTACAAAAACAGCAAAGAAGCACTTTGATATTAAGGTTCATAGCTAAGGTGAACAAAGTTAATTGCCAAAGAGAGTGCACTGATCTTCAAAGGCTTAGAATTTCTGTTACCAAATAAACCAGAGCTAGTTAATGACCATCAGCTAGGCATGAAACGTTGCTTAGCCACTAAGAATTTCAGAAACTCGATCAGCTCCAGTCCTAACAGTTCTTAAACTGTTGGAAAAGTTCAACAGTTCTGCAGATCTGCATGATATTTTACTACACAAGGAATACTGTTATGGTTGGTTATTTATCCCAGATTTAGCTGTTTAAAGAAATTATTTCCATTCATTTGCAAAAGAACACCTAATACCACTGACAAGCTGCAAAGAAAAACACTTAACAATACGTAATAGTCTGGGGACTGAATTCTGTAAACTGATTATCAAGAACTATCAATCTGCTTCTTAAGAGTTATCAAATTACTAAGAGTTGCTATTCCCTTTTATCATCTAAATATTAAAATAATTTTTTTCAGTACTTTGGAGTTAAGATTTGATGCATTAGTGTCACACTGGAAAACAGCAAGAGGAATGCAACAAATTGCTGGAAAGGACTTACTGGGGAGTGAGTAGGTGGGAAAGGCATAACATGGGGACCTTGTTCTCCAGTATGTGGTTTCAGTAGAAGAATAGGGAATTTTCCCAGTGGGGAAACTGCAGTAAATCTTCAACTTGGGCAACTTAAGGTTTCCACCACAACATACGCGTGTTTCATACATATAAACAATTTTTCCCTAAGTCACTAACCTAACCCAATCTGCTGCAGTAAAAAAGCTTTGAACCTTAGAAACACACAGGATTCTCCAAGGTTTTGCATTGAGACAGCATCTATGGGACAAGCTCTGTGATGCAGTTGACCAATATGTATTTTACAGTGCTTCTACACTGAAATGATCAAGTAGCGATACACAACTTCAGATGCATTTTACTGGACATCTAAGAATTTTCTATTTTCTTTTATGTTAAGAATAACTTTACTCTCCTCTGAAGAACAAGTCCTCAAGTACACAGAAAGCAAACAATTCTATGAAAGCAACTACAAATGGACACTAAAAATAGTCTTCCTCCTCTGTCTCTAGACTCAGAAACATAACAAGTTTTAATTTTTGGTTTGCTTTCTTTAGCTGAAATGTAGTTTATTACTCAGTCAAATGATGTATATTCGGATCTTTTGATAAATCGCTTGGAATCAGTCCCTCCCAAGTTCCTAGCAAACTTTCAAATATAAGGTTTAAATTAACTTAATTATAAGTTTTCCTTTCCAGACTACCTTTGAAGCTTCTGATCAAAACCAAGCAGGAAATGAAAGTCAGAATTAAATTCCTTCACTCTCTGGCCCAAACTACCAAAGCTTGAGTAAATTGTTCCTAGATCAGATCTGCTTTGCTATAGCTGGATGTATGGACACATCTGAGTGGTCCTTTATATCATGGAATGGTTTACTTAAAAGCTATAAAAATGGTGGATGAAATATAAAGAAATCTTCTGCCCAACGAATTTACAATCTTTTCAAAGACGGCTTCCAAGTCCTTGCCAGGAATTCTTCAGATACAATCCATAACAACTAAAACTTATGTATGTGCTTTTTATGTTCACATAATATTTGAGGTAGTTAACTGCCTGGCAGGTGCAAATAAATATTTAAGCTTGTAAACCAGGCAGAACTTCAAACAGATCTGTATTCATAATTAACCACATTCCCCAAACTGAAGGATATGATTTAGATGATGGATTCAAACTCTTTGAAATCTTGGACTTTATAATTTAGCCATCCAGCAAAGATACAAACAATTGACTGTTCATCTTTTATCAGTACATGTGCAAAACTGATGTGCACCATTTTTTCAGTGCTCTGTTTACAAAGCTGTCAAGTATGGCTGATGAGATCTGAATAGTTCCCAACTCCCCTCACCCCTTCTATCCTCCCACTCATATTTTTAAAAGAGAGCTCATCTCCTGTGCAGTTCACCTCAGGACTGCAGAACAGAGAAATAAAACCTGTAACATCAATTACCTAGATTTCAAAAAACCATTTTTTTATTTTTGTGCCAGAAAAAAAAAGCACATAAATATATGCTGTCTTTGTATGGTGAAGCTTTCTGTGAAGAACACTTTGCATGCTCTCCCCTTTCCACTTTCACTTTTCAATGGTACCAGGCAACATTAATTAAAAATTTCTCTCTCAAATGACACATAGCACAAGTCAAGAGATGCGAAACACTAATTTAGAAAACTGCCATTAAAATTAATTTAAAAAAAAAAATCTTCAAAATTCAAATGCACCTCTAGTTTCTCAATACCTATAGAGCTTTCACTATCATTATCTTTAACATATGTATCTCCAGAACAATTTTTCTCAGAAACAAACTTCAAGTATCGAGTGGGGTGACTGGTCAAGGACACCTAGGAATCTGTAGCAAGGTAGTTAACTAAATGCATAATTTAGTTTCAAGCTAAAAATACTGAAAGCATAGAATAACACAGACACCGCAAAGTACTACCATGGCACTGTTAAAATTTTCTTTCAGTAGATACTATCCAAACACTGATTCAGACAGAACAACCAGAAGCATAGCAGACTATAAAAGGTAATGGAGTTAAGTGGTATGGTTTTCCCCTAAAAGTTGAATCCAACAGAGAAAGTAAATGAACAGTAAATTAGATTTTAAACATTCTTTCAATTAAAATAACCTCATATTTCATTAAAAAATGCTTTCAGGCACCATTAAGATCATAATCTGCAAGCGCATTTTAGAATTTGTTTCTAGTTTCACTGATTATCCACAACCTACGTAAGTCCCTTGACAACAGAGCACAGAAAGTTCTAGTTAGGCCATGATGATTAGAAGAATATTTGGGTATTCAAGAAAAAGTCTTCCAGGTATTAAGATACTTCTAACTGATGTCAGGTCACGTAACAGGTTGCGGCACTACACTGGTGCTGGGAAATGAAGTCTTTACTAATACCTTTGATACATGGCCTTGTTAAATAGCATGGGGTTTTAGCTTCCTGAAATACCACAGGCTGTGGATCAACCTCATCTACAATCCAATAAAGAGCTGTATCTATCTGCAGAGGTCTCTGAGCAGGACAGGCTGCAACAGTTTGCTGTAAACATGTCAGACTTAGCTGCTTTGGTAAACTGCAAGGTTAGAGTCAGAAAACTTTCATTCTCAGTGAGTAAGATTCAACATGCCTACAGGAAGCTCACTGAGTTTCCATGGGACTTCCCCAGAAACATGCGTTAGCCTCGCCTGAGCTGAGATATGGCAGGGCTTCCTCACGAGCAGCTCTCTTGCTGATTGTTAAAAGTTAGAGTGGCTGCTAAACACAGTTGCAGCTGCTCTCGGTAACTCCACTGGGACATGTCAATCATGGCACACCACCTCTCATGTTACAGAGGTGCATGAGGATTGTTACATTCAGGAATAGTTTCCAACAGTACCTGCCTGTTTAATTCACAATTCCTTTTTCTGAGACAACATGCAGGTCTCTTCTTTCTTCATCATATACCTGGTGCAAGGAAGCAACCTGTGATACATAGCCCTGCCTTAGCAGCCATCAAGCTGCCTCTGTCCCACTGGCTCTCTGTACAGCAGCTGTCTCTTGGTGACAATATTTATCATTACTTATGTGGTGGCAATGCTGGCTTAAAGCGCTCTCCCTTTCATCTCTTGCTTTTTCTTCCTTCCTTGTCATATATTGTCAACATAAATTCTGAGTTGCAATATAAGCTTGATGAAGCTGAGATATGGATTGCTTTTACATATATACAAATATATACATACACATAAATTTTAAAAAGACATGGAAGCCATGGAGTTACCCAACTTTTTTTTTTTCAAAAAAGCAAATGAAAGGTGAAAGGATCCGAAGGACTCTCATTTCCGTACTTGAACATTTTCAAGAAAAAGGTTGAAATCCAAATGATTTCTTTTTTCTGCATTAACTGTGATTTGTATAGATTTGAATCATATATAAGGTTTGATTTAATTCAGAAACACATATAAGACAGGACAAAAGGCTCTTGCTACCAAGCCACACCAATCACTATTCATGCACTGGCAAATTGAAGCCACTTAAAGAATGAAAGATATTAAATCACTTGCTTGACTACATGATGCTTTGCTTCCTATTAAATGAATGATAAATTAAATAATGCCGAGTCACATGAAGCAAACACTTCCATTTGAATCAATCCATCCCAGAAAAAAAGCACTGCTTAACAACAACAAAACAACAACAACAAAAATCAAAAAAAGACAAACAAAAAACAACTAATAACAAAAACCCCACACAGTCAAAAGCAAGCTACTTCAGTGGTTCAAAGGTTTTGCAAACATTACCAAGGACAGACATTTATGAGAAGAAAAGGTTATACAGAGATTTTTCTTTTTTTAAATGAACAAATAAAAGCAAACAAACATGGGAAGCAGCTTTCACTCCCCCATCAATTCTAAATTGTTGATACACTAACAAAGCTGGTTTTCTTCTGATGGCAATGTGTTAAAAGTACTTTATAAAAAATACAATCAACCTAAGTGATCAATGGATTTTATTTCTAAGCTAATGCAACATCTGCAGTGCTGTTGTTAGAACAGCTGATAGGGAATCAGAAAGGAATCTTTCTTATTTCAAGGAAGAAAAAGTTACTATAAAAACATTTTTGAAAAGGAGAACCCCACTAAACTGTGGCAAAAGCTGAAAAGAATAGTCTAGATTCAGAACTAGAAATAAGGCTAGATTTTTGGTGGTTTGATTTAGTTTTGTTTCACGCTCTCAAGGGTGTATGGAATTGCTTATCTTTACAGACAGGAAAGTCAATTGAATAGGTTGAGCATTGGTTTGCAACTAATATTAAACACTCGTCATAGAATCATAGAACAGCCAAGTGAGTGGGAACGTTGAAAGAACACCTGTTTCACAGTTTCTTGGGTCAGGGACCTGAACCAAGATCATCTTGCACCCTGTCCAAGAGTATCCTAAAAACTTTCAGTGATGGGCATTCTACCATGTTCCTAGGGAGGTTGTCGCAGCAAATTTTTTCTCTTTGTAAAAAAATTCATTCTAATATAGAAATAAAACCTGCCTCCTGGTACAACTTGCACTCATTGCCCCTTGTCTTGTCCATGCGGTGCCTTGTGAAGAGAGAGCTTCTGTCCTCTTGTTCCATTTTATGGCCTCTGTCTACTCTGTTCCACCAAAAAATTCCTGCATTTCCATGGGCAAGTTGATTTATGTGTGTCTCATGTATAAATTGAGAAAAGGCAACAGCATTTCCCCAACTTAGAGAGGTATGAAATGTTCACATAGTATAGCAACAAAGGTCATATATGTATTACTAAAGTTGTAAATAATAGTTGTAAAAAAGTATACATACACACACACATACATAAATCCACTCTGTACAGGTGGTATTTTGTCTTATATTTTTGTATAGCTACTTATAACAAGAAAAAAAATCTACATATTTAGATTGTAACTAAGATGAAGTAGTTTCTCATAAACAAGAGCAAAGTGAGGGCTCTACAGTTCAGTCCTTGACATTGGACCTATCTGCTTCAATTTAACCAGCAGGAGAAGTTCTACCTGAACTGAGTTTCAAGGGAAGGAATTAAGGACATATGTTTACATCAGTGGT
Source organism: Corapipo altera (assembly GCF_003945725.1). Classification (NCBI taxonomy): domain Eukaryota; kingdom Metazoa; phylum Chordata; class Aves; order Passeriformes; family Pipridae; genus Corapipo; species Corapipo altera. The sequence continues at coordinate 72,484,417 of NW_020884872.1, forward strand.
TCACATGGTCCACTGCTACATGGCAGCTGGGCTTTTATATTCAACAATATAGGCTGAGATGTTTTGTTACAAAGAAAAAAGAAACTTGTCTGTCAATTGCTTAAAACATTCAGGGGGAACTGAACCAAAAAAACCTACCACTAACATTGCATCCCACTATATACTTAGACATACAATCGTGCTCACATATCCAGCAGTATATCTGGTTTTATCCATGAGCACTAAATATTTGATAGGAAAACAGACACATTACTCAGTATTAAGAAACTGTCATTAAACTACAGCATGATTACATCATTGCTTTCTCATATGTAAAAAACCCAAGCAAACAAAACTCCTCTTGTGCTGCAAATTACTTCAAGTATAATATTAAATCCCTTTTCCCCTTGCATTCTGACCTTTGACTTCACATACTTGTTGCTTCAAGCTGTAGCTCTGCAAGACTACTTTCAAGCACATTTCAATAACAGCCACAGCATCATATCCTTCGCTATGATTCACAGAAAATTGTATCTCTATTTATAAAGGAAATTATGCTTTCATTCACATTTAGATTTGAGCAAAATCTCTTTAGTTGTTTCAGTTCTAGTGTAGTAGAAAAAATATTTTTGGAAGTCTATTAATGTCTGGGAGAAGTAATTGCCTACACAGTAAAACTGATAAAGCATTCATATTTTGAGTCCTAAGAATCAGGACTAATAGTTGAAGTAAAAACATAACTTGAATAGTGTACCATTGCAAACTGTAACCTCCCTGTTTTAGTTTAGCGTTCCTTTATTAAATTGGGAGTAATTACTGAAGGTGTTAGTTTTTATGTTTTTGTTTTTTATTTGCCAGCTAGTTAAGTAAGCTTTATCAATGGACATAGTACTGGCCCACCGTTATAAAGTGCCATATTTACAAGTGCCTTTATAAATTAAAACATCTCATAGAACCTTTGAGTTCACAAATTTAAAGAGAATCTGAAAAAAACAAAACATCCAAACAAAACGACATCCATATTGTAAGCCATGTTCAAATCTCTGCTTCAACAGCACTGCTTGCATGACGAAACCTTAACTAATACTACCTGACATAAAAAGCAATTCTCACTAAAGTGTGAAACTAAGTATTCTGTCAATGCACTGAACACTCGCCACAGGGGGGAGAGAGATAGGGAAAATGTGTCACTCAATTTCAGTAAATCCCTTCAAACCATACACAAAACCAATACTTAACTTGTGCCTTTTTTCAGAGCTGAATATAGGAAGAAATACAAAGCCATAAACTGAAAGCTAGTTGTAGTTTGAACACAAATACACACTAGACATAGTAATGGCTCACATTAAATTTTCAAAACATTTTAAATTCCCTTAAACACCCTAAATTCCACCTCTAACATCCTTTCTACACTATTAGTAGAAGTACAATACAGAGTTTGCCCTTCTATATGCAAAGGGCATGTGCTTTATGGCCCCACCTATCAATTGTGGATCTGACTGTACAGTTATGTCTTGGTCACAGCTTTACACTCAACGATGGACAAGATGTAGTTTAGTGGCTGGACACTGATGAAAGACTCTTATGCCTATGCATGAGTCTTGACAGGACTGCTCACCCTTCATGATACCACCCTGCACTCTTTTGCCTGACCTTCTTCACACTTCTAGTACGACACACCTGCTTGCACAAAACACCTAATCTCCCCATGACACATAACTTCTTTTGTTGTCTCTTTCACCTCCAGTAATTGAGTTAGTGAATCCCAACATATCCCTGCCTCCTCCTTTCAGCTATGTCTTCCTTCATTGTTCTCCATCCTTGTTCATAAACAGCATCTACTTCCTCTGTGCTGAAAACAACTAAGATCCTCCTCATGACTTGCATACAGACTTGAAATTTTGCTGAAAATTTTGCCAAGTGAACTTCCTAGTTCTACTGAATCCAAGCCCATAACCTCAGTCAGCACTCATCTCCATTGATTCATTTTTGCTCTCCTAAAAAACCTGGTAACTCCAAAACTTTTATGGGGATTTTCTTTTGGAAGAGATGGAGTTGTTATAAAAGCAAAAAACAATTACATAAAACTCAAAATAAGAATACTTACATAAAACTCAAAATAATAATACTTCCTTCTCCATGACATTAACAAGGACTTCTTATGTGCTTTCTAAGTATTATCATGTGTTTTTCTGGCCTCAACTTTCTTTACGCGCAATAAGGACAGGAATTGGGTTTATAGCATTTTTAGTAATTTGTAAAACACAGAAATTGAGCATGACTTGACTCTAGCTTCCCAAAGTGCTCTAACCACTGACCTAGTAAAAACAAAACAAGTACTTATCTCTGACCTCTTCGAAGGAAATATGTCAGCTCTCACTTGAATCTTACCATGTATTTATGTACTTATGACCTTATTTTTATTATAAACCATTCTGTTAAGACAAGCTGCCATATAGAAAATATTTAAACATTGTCACCTAAAATCCAAAACCAATTGTGAATGCCAGCACTGCAAAAATTAAGCCCCCCCCTCCCCAGTTCAGTAGTCTGTACCAATCACTAGTTTAAAATTTGTTTTTCATATTCTTCTCTACACAGTGAGGTTATTCAGTGTTAACTTGCTGTAGATATTTTCCCCTTTGTAGCACTAACTCACCTTTGAAAAAATAATTTGAGAGCCCATGGTACTGTCTACTTTATTAATGGCATCATCATTTTCTGAACTGAGCATTTTATATAAAGAGAACCAGATAATACAGTTCTTGAAAAACTGTAAAAGGCTCAAATGCCAAAACAGTAATAATAAAGTATTTCCACATAAGCACAGATCTCCATTGTTTTAAATCACATACATAAACACACTTATCAGAAACAAAGTAAACTGCAGAAAGCATGATTTCCTTACCTTTGAGAGTTCCATTCCAGGCCCACACTGTTTGCAGAGGATACAGTTTCCAGTCTGGTCCCTAAATTCTTGCTCTCTGCAGTCTCCAGTCTCACAAATTACCCTACTTAGCTAAAAAAAAATCCACCAAAACCCAAAAAGGTAAAATCATCAAAATGTATTAAATCTGAGAAATAAATTCATGTTTTGATCTTAAAAATCAGTCTCTGCATTATCAAAAACTTTAAATATGGCCACGAAAATTAATTATCTAACTCCAAATATGACTTAATGGCCAGAAAATTAAAGGGTCTCAGTACTCAGTGACTTGCAATAATTTTACAATTTTCAGAAGACTCACTTGATATTTGGCACCTACGGAATGTTAAAATACTTTATTGTTTGAACATGGGTTAAGTTTCTCACCTTCACTTTAAGAAAAATGCACATGACCATTTACTAAGCAATTTTCATGACAGTAAGCTACATCACATCCCATTTAATTGTGTCATTTATTTGTGATTTTTTATTTTTCTAATGATGCTACAAGAATTGAATAAATGAGGTAAAACCTATTCCTTTAAACATATGTATTGACAAATTTTAAAAGACCACTCATACCTTTTGGAAATTTAAAAAAACCCAAACCTAAACCTGTATGAATACTATTTATTTTAAATTTTACTATCACTTTCTGTTTAATGGGCCAAATGAGAGAGAATCCAATTATCTGACTAAATCAGAAAACACAGTTTTGAGAAATACCACAAGTAGTAAAATCAGCCATGCAAAGGCTCTGGAATTTTACCCAAGAATATTAGCAAACCCTGTGAGCTCCCTGAATAGAATTTTAAATTAAATATTTATATAGGGGCATCCATTGCAGAAAGTGTTCGCCACAACCGTTACTAAATTCTTACTTTGCTTATTGGTCTTTTCAGAAACACCAAAGCCTTTCTGATAGCTATGAAGAATTAATTTCCTTGCCTATGCAAGCCAGAGTTAAGTGCACTTAGTAGACAATGTAGTTGTGTCCTATGCTATGTTCTGTCGATAAACGGAATACTCCAAACTCATAAATTATGTATATGGCATTCTGTAAAAAGAAGTGGTCACTGCAAATTCCTACCATCTTGGAAGTGAAGCAGTACCACCTTCACACCACTACACTGGTCTCTATGATCTGTCCTGGTCCGCTCCTTTGTCCACAAAGAGGCTCACAAGGTAAAATTTTATAATTGCATGTGAGGAGGAGCAAGGAATTACACAAATCAGCTGACCAAGCTTACTTTCAAATCAGTAAAACATGTATGCAATTGTCTGTGTATAGCATTTTAAGACTTTTAGTGTTAGCAGTAATTTGTAAAACAAAAGACACAATTTCTGAGTTCAAAACAGTTTTTTTCAACACAGGGAAAAAATGTTAATTTTTAACTTACCAAATATGCTAGTAAAATTACGAGCATCTTCAGTTTATCATCTCCTTGTAATCCTTTGGCATCCATTTCTTACAATTAAACCTTTCTCCCTAGAAAAAATATAAAAAGGGAAAAAAAAAGGAAAAATAATTATATTTACATTGTTTAAACTTAAATTGCAGAAGTCACAAGTCCATAATACTTCATGTCACTCAGCACATCAAAATATATACTGTCAATGCCATTAACATATTTCAGATGGTGCCCTGGAAGCTGCTAAACAACAAATATAGGCTTTAAAAATCATATTCCTTTTAAAGGTAAGACAATAAACACAAAGTTTCTATAGCTTTAATTCTCAAAAGAGACTGCTATCAGTCTAGATTAGAGAACATTAACATTTGTAAATCTAACATGCCTAACATATCTTTCTTGCTTGTTAGACGTCCAGTCAAGTATGTGATCAACAGACAAAGATAAATTTCTTCAGATATGCCACATATATAGCTGTTCATGAGAATGTTCCTTCTGTATTGCAATGTCCAGCAGAATGGGTTTGCCTAGTAACTAACACAACCTCTTCTTCCTTCATTCTGCAAGCCACTGGAGGCATACACAGGATCTGTTTCTACAACCTACCTAAAGGATATTACTTCTAAAGATGTGTTAACATGACTGTTTATGATCTGGTAGGCAAAGACCATTATAGAAGACATTTCAGACAGCATAACCGAATTACGTCCTGTCTCAGACAATTTTAATAATAATCTCAGAAAAGAAGAAAAAATGGATCATAAAGCCTTGCTTAATTATTTTTTAAGAAGCAGTAATGAACAAACAATTACAAAAAAGGGAGTTATTTGAAACAATTATGGAAAGGAAGTTCTAGATGGGGATGTTTTGTTGGATTATTTAATCAACAAATTGCATCCCCACAATTATTAAGAATATTGTGCCTGGACAACAGAACATTTTTTCTCTGCTTACTTTCCTTTTGGTTATTGGATTATTTGTGTTAAAAGTCCAGTTTCTTAATATTTGGGTTTGTCGGTAACCTGGAAATGCAACTGTTAATTTTAGTTCCGAAATCTAACAATAACAATAAAAGAATTAATAAATCCACCTTATAAAACATGGTATTTGAATTGGATCCTAATATACCTAATATGACAGTTGTATAATATAATTGCTTTCAGCAACATGCGAAAATTAATGTTTAAAACATTTCTGGCCTTCTTCAGAGCCTAAGGACTGATGTTTAATTATGCTGTTTTAAAAGACAAAATAAGAAATTTTTATAATTTAAGAGTAGAGACTGACAAATGAAAGGATGAAACTCAAAACATAAGGAAAATACTATAGAAAAATATTAAGAACAGTTGCAAAATGCTTTACAACATTGAACTATTGCAATAATATGCTTCCAAATATATACAACCAGAATGAGCATAAACTATAATTAACACAAATTTCACATTTTACTGCATGAATACCCTAGTTAACAAATTCTAATCAATAAGAAGAAAGTATGCTTCAGTGGCATTATTGATATCTTTTAAGATAAGTTGTATTTTCAAGTGCAAAAAGAGCTAGTCTCTGAGGAAGAACAGAACAGGCAAAGAGATGTGCCAGACAGCACTCTATGGGAAAGCCAAGCTTACATTTTTATGGTTATTCTCACTCAGTGATGGTAATGGCCCATAGGCCAATGACAATTATCAGATTATATGCATGACATGGTGGGTAAAAAAAGAAGACATTACATCAAATAATACAAATAAATACAGATATAGTATTCAACATAGGTTGCTTTTTTAAGTCTGAGAAAAAAAATAAGGCAAGAAACATGAAATGGAAAATCTCAGGATTAATTCTGGATGACAGAAACACAACAATTTCATCTAAAAAGTACTGTAGAACAAGTAGAAAAATGAAAAATGAGAGTCAACAAATTTTAAAAGTTATTAAGTGCGCAAGGTTGTCATGAGAAGTTTACAATGCTAATGCTGAAAAAAAATAGGTATATTAGGAACAAAACAATTTCTAGTAATAGCAAAGTCCAAACAGTGGACAGAGTAGCAGGAAAAGTACTTTTGAGGGAACTCAGAAGCTTCAAGAAATGTTTCTCATCTATTTTTTGAAAGATAACAAATGGGTAAATACACACATCATATATTATATCTTCCAGCCAAAAAGTAACTGAGTATCTGCTAAGTAAAAAAAGATTAGATAAGAGACAAATTGTGAGACTTTGCACCTCAGTAACCTTGAAAAAAGTATCAAGAAAGTTTTAATCTTGATCATGTTCAATTTTGCTATTCATTCCCTTTGGTATGCTACAGAAATTCAAGAGTGGTAATGTCATGAAAAAATTAAAACTAAGAATAGTAATACAATAAACAATTCTTTCCTGTATTACAGTAAAGCAGTCCTGTAAAACAAGCTTGACTTCACTGGATTCAGAGAAGACAAGACAGTAAAGCTAAAAGCCTAAAAGCTAAATGAAATAAACTGATTGAACATTAATTTAAAGAATCATGCAGAAATTAATGGGATTTGGGAGAAAAATCCACATTAACTTCTTGATTTCACATAGCAGCAGTGGAAAAAATAAATACTTCATATGCTTTGTTAATTGCTATAGGAGTTAAAACTTTACAGGAGTGTGAAGTGAAATAAAGCTGTAAATGTAACTGAGTTCCTTAGAATTGAACGTCAAGTGATTATTCCAAGTCATATCAATTTATAGCCATTATATTCCTTAGTAATAAATAAATAAAATATGGTACAGTTCTAATGTATTTATGTAATTATGACCATCTATATAATACTACCAAAATTTCAAAAGTAGGATTCTTCATAAGGTTAAAAGTATGTTTTATTGTAAATGTCAATATTTTCTTCTGCTTCTGAAAATAGATGTGTGACACATCAAAAAGAAATTGAAGACTGTAATAACTGTATATTTTTATGCCAAGTTTCATATAGAATTGTCAATACAAACAATACTGGTGAGCTATACTAAGCCTAATGATCTAAAATATGGAGCTGTAACAAAATCTGAGAGGTCTGTTCTTTCTGAGCAGGTTACCTGAAGTACGGAAAACTAAAGAAAATTAAGAAAAGCCCAAATAACTTCCCAGTAGATTAGTTATTTCCAATAAAACTATATTAGCTTTGTGTAATAAAGGCATATTAATCCCATGCCTTTTTTCCAATATGCAATAACCTGATGATTTAATATTGGTAAAAAAAAAATCAGTATAAACAATTTATTAAAATCAATATTGAAACAAAGCTAATTATGTACTTTCATGTTTTTAATATTCTGCAGTCACAACTGGAATAAAAAACAAGTCCTTAACAGAAGGTAGTACAGAATCACGAGCAGTATTAAAAATCTTACTGGTCATGCTGACAGCTTGTATTTCAATTTTGGAATTGCCCTGTCTTTACAAGATGATCTTGTCATAGTACATATCTCAAAGACTTTTAGAACACAGAAAGCACATGGTAAAGCATCTTGTACCAAAATACATTCTGTTGACTCAGGTGTGAAATTTTATTGCACCTGTGAAATATTTTCTATTTAAAATAAAATCTACTGCCTTTATAACACTCTTGCCAAATCCAACATCTTCAATTATCAGGAGTTCCACAACCCAGAGTAAATTTTCAAAATCAAGTGTTTTAGAACTGGCATCGACTATTATGGACTTCAACTTATCTATATGCTTTATTAAGCTCAATTTTTTGATTGATCGTTAAGAGTTTGATGCGATCTTGTAGCTTTAGGTCTAGGATGTATCTTCTATAATCAACAAATATTCCAAAAGAAGCTTGCAGGTCTATGGACCTTAAACATCAGTGCACTTCAGTAGGTTTAGCACCAAAACACGTTCAAATAACTTCAGCAGACATGTATGAATGCCTGTGGTATTGGACCACGCCATCATCATGCCCATTGCCATTGTTCCTACTAAAAAATCACCTAAGACTATACACTGATTATAACCTAAAAGAAAGAAATAAACCAGTGTACAAGAAATGATCACTGTTGAGAGCACAAAAAAATGTTTCTGTCACTACAACATTTTCATAAAAATAATGCAAAGGCACATTAATAGTTAAGGTACATTGTATTGAAAGCAAGGCCCAAAGGAGCTACAACTGTGCCAGCCACATGTTTCCTGTTTCTATCTCCAGTTTGGTCAGAAGTCCTGCTTAAAAAGCAGACACTGCAGCACTTTGCAATATGTTGCCATTGGGCAAATTTGTTCTCTCATGATATCAAGTGGCATTACATTGATGTCTGTTGGACACAAGCCATTCACCTCATATGCTTTCAAATAAGATCTAGAATAAGTTTGTGCCTCTAAAATATGTGTGAGCAAACAGAGGTTAAAGATTATTTATTCTTGTCCAGATACTGATATTTAAAATGCTTCGGTTATCTTTAATTTTATTAAAAGAAAGAAAACTGTGGACATAGTTTTTTGAGGTCAGTACATCATTCAAAATACATCTTATTAGGTTAAGAGTAATATGCTTGCTCCCTAGCAATACTAGGGAAAAGCAATCATCATTTGTAATGTACTGAACTCAGGAGAGAGAACTTGCATTAAGAAACATGACTGCATAATTTTAAGGTAGTAGGGGCCTACTTCACATATGTAAAAAGAGGGCAATATCAAACAATAAGTTAAGAATATGTAATAAATACATTGCAGAAGTGAGAACTTCGAGCCTTTCAGGGTTTCAGAATTTGTTGTCCTCCAAAATTTACTCTTATGTTTACTTGCTTGCCTGAGCAGTAGTCATCATTATATTTCAAAGTCCATGTCAGAAAAATATTTCTTCTTTCTCTCCAAAAAAATTAAAGTTCCACCATGAAAGACACACCACCTCAAGAATTAAAGCAGCATGATTAAATTATGGCTAACCAGCAGGTTTCTCACACATATAAGCACTGAAACTTTGAAGTTAATATCATCCATCTTCTAAGGGAAACTTTAGAAAGGGTAAAGCATCCCAACTTGAAATTCACTTTACTTTCCTAGGTCTTCTAAGTTTCCTGTATTAGATTTGATACTTATACTTGACGACCACTTTTCCTGCTCTCTATAACACTGGTAAAGAGTACTCTGACAAGTTCTGGATAAGAAAGTGGGATGAAAAACATAATCATCTTATCTTACCAACAGAGGTCTCTGCTATGCAACAATAGGGTCTCAGCTCCCTTCTAACCACCCTGTTTCCCACCTGCAGCTGTCAACTGCATGCAATAAAACGACAAGAAGTGGCAGGTGGCTTTAGCAGAGTCAGTGCCCCACAGACAAGAAAGAAGGGAAAGTACTTACACCTTACACTGCTACAATGACAAAGAAAGGGAGCAAGTTAGGGACAAGAACTTCCACTACAGAACTACATATTTTTATTCTGTCTCATAGTTCTACAACACCTTCCCTTTACACTCTGCCCACAAACCTTGTACTCTTCCCCTTTGTGAAGTAAATGAGGTCTTGTCTGACCACATTTGCTCCAACTGCTCTGAGAAGGCCCATGTGGGGCAAAAAACACCCTTAACTGTCAGCTAAGGTTCATTCATCACATGAAATATCATGTTGAATAGATCTGTATTTTTCAGAAGCTGCCATACATGAAATCATACAACATTAGGCAGCTAAGAATTTATTTCTAATTTTGTAAAGACAGAGGTAGCAGATTAAACATCACTGGGGATCAAAAACATTTATATCTATTCTAGGGGCTGAGGGAGAAGAAAAAAAGAGATTGACACATAGCCAGAAATATTTGTGCTTTCTCTAAATACCATATGCTTCAACTTATGTTAGCTGAAGTTGATTTTACAGGAATAATGGTGACAAAACAGTTTATCATATATGTTCTTCAACATATCCAGATTATCGTTAATTAGAAATTAGAGTGAAATATTGCAACAAAGTTGCAGTGTGGTGACATTTTTTCTACACTTAAAGTTTTCAGAGGATCAGAACCAGTGATTCACACAAGAAGTCCCAATCTCACTGAAGCTGATCAGCCTACTCCTACAAATAATGAACAATTCTGTGCTTCAGCATCAAAACTGTGATTAACAAAACTGCTGCTCCTTTTGTTTAATGCATCTTACCCACTTCAAGTTCCAGGAGACACTAGTTTGCTAGATGACACCTCAGTGTAGAGACACTTCTGTACTTAGATATGTTAGTAAGTAATACAATAAGAACAATACATTTATATTTCATTTATACCAAGATATAGTAATTTTTAGGAATCAATAATTATAAAGCATTGGTTTATAAAGCTGGTTAATACAGTAACTACTGCAATGGTGCAATGCCAATATATTACATTTATCCATCCACCCTTTAGCGGTTTTGGATAGCATGTTAAAAACCACAGACGTGAGCTACTTTCATTCACAACATTCTCTTCTACTAGGATTGCAACTGCAAGTTGTGAAAACTGAGAAAAAGTAATGTACTGCATCCTTCACTGATATTTTAAGCATCTTACTACTGAACTAATAAAGAAGCTTACTTCTAGTTCAAAAAAAATCCCCCCAAAACAACACACCAAAAACCCCCCAAAACAACCAACCCTCTTCTTCTATGATAAAAAGCTTCCAGGTGACATACCTAACTTGTTTTACATCTGATGGTGAAGGTGTGCTTGAAAAAGATTATACAGGAGTTAAGAAACCTACCTAGAGATTGAATCAATTTGCCACTTACTCACTAAATGCGACTAGACCACTTTGTTGACTTGACAAAAGCATCCATCTAAAGCAATTGTAAATATAAAGGTGGTAAATAGGTATTAAGTATCGAGATTTTTCACGAACATCAGGTTAAGCTTTCAGTCCAAGGTCAAATTAATGGAGACAGCCATCAGGAAAGGAAGTCAAACAATCAAAGGCTTTTCACCAAACAGAACCGTAATTGGGGCTTTTCAAGCTCTTACCCGCCACAAGAAAAAGTTAGTAGCTTCTATTCCTTCAACTCCAGCTCCAAAATTGTTTGAAGCAAACAGCAGCTCATTTATGCAGCAGACACGAGAAGCGCTTGTGAACATGAAAGCACAGCTTTCAAGGGCTTTTTGTTCGCCGCGCTCCGGGGCGTGGAGCGGCGACTCCAGAGCTGTCGAGACCCGCGGAGCCCAGCGCCACCAGCTCTCCGTGGCTGCGCGGTGCCCGCGTACCCACCAGCGGGGCAGAGGGGCCGGAGGGAGAGCAGCAGCCGGCTCGGGGGAGGGGGGGTGGCAAGGACACAGCGGAATCCTCCTCCGCGGAACCCTCCTCCCCGCACCTCTCCTCCCCCGCGCCCTGCGCTCTCCCCGGAGCTCGCTCCCAGCATCTGCCCCGCCGCCCACGGGAAGGCAGCGCGAGCCGGTGCCAGGCGGGGCTGCGGGCGCCCAGCAGTGCCGGGACGCCCCTTGGGCTGTCGGGGGAAGCTGCGCGCCGCTGCTTGCCCCCGTGGCTGCCCCACTCCGGGGCGGAGGGGACCAGGCCCGCGCGGATCTCCTACGCACCCACCTGCCGGGCCGCTGGCCGCCCCGGCCAGCCGCGGAGCACTCCCCGTCCCGGCTCCCTTCCGCGCCGGCTCTCCCCCCGTCGCCCAGGCAACGCCGCGCCGCTCCCGCCCCCGCCGCGGGGGCCGGGTCAGGTGACCGCGGGCAGCCAATCGCGCGCCCCCGGCCCACGTGCCGCGTGGCGAGGAGCCGCGCGCTCGCGGAGGGAGCCGCGGGAAGGGGGAAAGAGGAGCAAGAAGGAGGAAAAAGGAGCAAGGAGGAGGAAAAAGGAGCAAGGAGGAGGAAAAAGGAGCAAGGAGGAGGAAAAAGGAGCAAGAAGGAGGAAAAAGGAACAAGAAGGAGGAAAAAGGAGCAAGGAGGAAAAAGGAGCAAGGAGGAAAAAGGAGCAAGGAGGACGAAAAAGGAGCAAGGAGGAAAAAGGAGCAAGGAGGACGAAAAAGGAGCAAGGAGGACGAAAAAGGAGCAAGGAGGAAAAAGGAGGGAGGAGTCGTGCGGGCGAGATGGCGGTGGCTGGGTGTCCGTGCTGGTAAGCGAGGGCGTGTGCCTTGTACCGGCGGTGCGAAGCCGGGGTGAATGACAGATGAGGCGCTGGTCCCCTTTCTGCCCCACCAGGAGAGTGGGATAGCAGGGACTTGCTGTGCGCACCCCTGCCTGCTGAGGCTGCATAGGCTTTGGAGGCTGCAGCCCTGGTCTTGCTGATCTCCCTCAGTGGGAGTCCAGGCTTATTACAGAATCACAGAATATGCCGAGTTGGAAGAGACCTACAAGGATCATAGAGTCCAACTCCTGGCCCTGCACAGGACCATCCCCAAGAGTCATACCATGTACCCAAGAGCATAATCGAAATGCTTCTTGAACTATGTCAGGCTTGGTGTTGTGACCGCTTCCCTGGGGAGCCTGTTCCAGTGCCCAACCACCCTCTGAGTGAAAAACCTTTTTCTAATATCCAACCTAAGCCTCCCCTGACACAACCTCAGGCCATTCCTTTAGGTCCTGTCACTGGTCACCACAGAGAAGAGATCAGTGCCTGCCCCTCCTCTTCCCCTCACGAGTAAGTTGTAACTGCAGTGAGGTCTACCTTCAGGCTGAACACACCAAGTGACCTCAGCCACTCCTCATACGGCTTTCCCTCAAGGCCCTTCACCATCCTCATTGCCCTCCTTTGGACGCTCTCTGATGGCTTAATATCTTTCTTGTATTGCAGAGACCGGAACTGCACACGATAGTCAAGATGAGGCTGCATCAGGCAGAGCAGAGCGGGAATGGCTGCTTAGCCCCTGGCTGCTGGGCTGTTTTAAATGAACTGGCCCTTTGCCACCATTCAGAATGTGAATATAGAATGAGTTGAACTCAGTGAAGCCCTTTCCACCTCTCCCACCCAGAAGGCATGATGGAGGCTTTCTGACAATTCCTACAAACTCTCCTTTCTGTAAACTCTCCTTTCCAATGAACTTGAGTAGCTTTTTTTTCCTACTAGTTCAGAATCTGAAATATTTTTCCATTCTGCAGGTAACAAGTTATCCAGCTATAAGCGCAGTGTCGATACAAAATGTGAGTGTCCATGGAGAAACGGAGAAATCCAGCCCTTCACAGGCAGCAAATTGTTCACAGTCACTAGAAAGAGTGTACTTTACTTCTACTTACTGTGACACAAATTAGGAACTTTCCTGAAGTTAGAGATGCTCCAACATTGGTGAAACTAATCGTGGAGATCTTGGTGAAAGAACTGCCACTGCAGGGATTTCACATCATTAGTTTTACTTCTAATGAAAAGGTTAATGATCCACTTACAGTCTAGACAATTGTATGGACACAGAAGGAACTGAGTTAGGTTCTGAAGAGAATGAACAAATTCCTATACTTAGTGGTTAAGCATTTTCAAATAAACAGAATTTTTGGAGCTTCTCACAGGTAAAATTTTGAAGATGGCCAGCCACAAGGACTTCTATAAAAACAAGGAGTGCTTACTGAAATACAGCAAAAGGTATGGAAAGAGATAAATGATTGTTGCAAAATTAGTAATTTTCAATTAAAAAACCCCAAACAACTCCAAGGGTACAAGGGTTTTCACGTAATTATCTTATAAATGGCCTTCAAAGAGGACTTTTGCTTCAGGACCCTTGCCAGCAGGAGCTCTGCAAGAGACTGGAATTTCAGTGAGGAATGGCATACTGTGGCACAATAGCAGCACATCTGTTGTGAATGGCAGCTGCTGCACAGAACTGAGCATTGTGCATGTCTCACTGTTTACAGACAACTGTTTTGTATGTTATCTATTTTCTGGAGCCACCAGTGAAATGTATTGCATGAGGTTTTCTTAGTGGAATCATGATGTATGTTTCAGATACTAGTTTTAAAGTAGTATAGTTAGACAAGTGTATTAAAATATCCCAGAGTTCTTAAAGTGTTGGCTAAACACCGAGGATTACCATATAAAGAAACATTAAGACTTCCTCATCAGACAGTGAGTTACTATGCTGATGAACTAAAAGCAATGTGTAGTCTGTAATACTGAAACTTAAACATTTAAGTCCTTGTTGTGGCATATAAAAATCTTTCCTCTAAATGTAAAATGGATGAGTTAATTCCATTCATCATTGCAAGATGTTGAAAATTGCAGGGTTTATTTTGTTTTAAATCATGATGCTTCTAAGGAAGTTGAAGAAGTAAGCTGTTAGAGGAACTAGTATAGAGATTCTTACTACAACAGAGAAAGCAGAAAAGAAATATTTGGAAAGTAGTTTCAGCTGACCCCTTTGATAAGACTAAGTTGCGTGACATATCTGATGTGGAAGCAGAAATTATACAGCAATAGGAAGTTGTTATCTCCATATCTCAAATGCTAACACAGTTCCCCCAGTCAACTGTGAGGCAGATCTACTCTTGTTATGACAGCTGTTGGAAACTGATGTCAGTATAACTGTGCAATGTCTTTTGATAGTCTTAACTATTACAAACCTTAAAATATGTTTATGATGTTATCTAAGACACACTATTTGGAAATGGCTCTATTTCTAATCAGAAATTGCTCAAGTTATTTTAATAAATAAATTATAAACTTGTGAGTTTCCTAGTCAGATTTGCTTGAATAAGCATTGTGAACTTTTTGTTTCTGAAGACTTAAGACTGAGGATTAATTAATGTTTATACAGCACTTTGTAAAAGCAAAGTCACAAGTGCCAAGAATTATTACTATTTAATCATTAAAAATCAGATCAGTGACAGACTAAACTGTCAGAGAATTGCTGTTTAAAACAACAAAAATGCTGTAAATCCTCTTCTCCCCCCACACTTAAATATGTCCAAGTGTGCTTTCATTTCAACCTCTCTTACATAAAGACAAGCAAAGATACTTTTCAGTTTAAATGGGTTAACGCCCATCTTTGTTTAAATATGTGAGGATATTACCTAAAATCCTAGGGACATTTTACAAAATGAAAAAATTATTTGTTTCTGAAATGCATTTCCAGGGCCCAAATGTTGCAAATATTTTTATATGCAAATCCTACTCAGCAGTGTAATATATCTGATTAACCAGTGCTACTTCTGCGCACAACTTCACCTATTTGTGTGATGGGTCAGATCCTTGTAGTGATAGTTAATTTGTATTAGACTTGCATAGCTATTTTGACTTCTGAGAAAAAAGAATCCTTATAGTATTTTTTAAAATTTGCTTCTCTTTCTACTTTACACCAAACAGAGGTAAGGTTTAGAAACAACTTTCCTCCGAAAATAAATGTACATATTGGAAAACAAGCAACAAGCAAGAGAAGACTGGAAAAGTAGAGAAGCTCATCAGTGAAGTATAGAATTAATGGATAAAGTCATCTTTTCAGGGTTACAGAAACATGTTTTAGTGCATCATTAGTATTTAGGGAGAAATACTGCATTTTGCTTTGGCTATACCTTAAATGATATTCTTCCTTAACAGCTATACACATATTATTCATGCGATGCTAATTACTTTCCTTATAACGTAATTGACTTGTTAAGTAAGAGTATGAATTAATTGGTGGCATTGAAAAGTAAATGATACCAAATCAGGCCTAGTTAATCTGTGTCTGGCTTATTAACTCTTGATATTTAGTAAATTTAAAATTTATATATACAAATTTATTTAGAAGAAACAAATTTCACAGACTGACTAATGAAAACTGTCTACATTTATCTGGAAGTCTTGATAACTTGATCTTACTCAGATGCAAGCAGACTGTTAAAATTTGGGTTTGCATGTTACCATGGTGCATACTGAAATATGAACATCTTGAGGGTCCTATGGACTGATAAACCTCTCAAAGAATAGCTTTCAAACAATGCTTAGCACCTATCAGTTATGCTGAATTTTACTTGCAAGTTGTTAATAAACAAGTGTAGTTAAGATTTATGTACACTTAAATTTAGACTCAAGAATATATGTCAGTATTTCAGAAGATCTCACTAGCCACCATTAAGACTAGATCTTCAAAGAGCTCAGTGTCTGGAATGTTAAACTTCTTTGCAAGTCTGGTCCCAATTATGGGTTCTAAGTTCTTCTGAAAATCTAAATTATATTTAAATACCTACAGAAGAAACTTGAGTCTTATTTTAACAGTCTGACTCCAGCTGCAGGCACAGAACACTCATGGATTTGGCCCAAATTCACACTCTTTAAAACTACAAATATATAGTGAATAATCCTAAATCTTCTAATGGTTGTTCCTTTATAATGACTTTCTGGAGTACATATCTTAAAATTTCTTAAACACAGTACATATTCATAAATATGAATTTGAGGAAGAGAATACAAAACACCGTGAGTGGAAATTGCATCACTAAACTGCAGCAAAACTTTTATGAAGTTCAGTAAAACCAGGTGTTTTCTCTAGACAAACCCAAGATTTCTTTTAATATATTTATTAAAATGCCTTAGAGGAAATCTCTGTCATCAGGTTAAAATGTTGCTTTTATTTTCAAGATTTCTTTTCATATGGTACAGTTGAACTATCATTCTTCAATCAAAATAAAACTGTTTCCTTTTGTGTATAAGGATGTTATGTTTATAAATTTATTTCTACTAAGTTGTGGAAGCTGAGACTTTTTTTTCCCTCTCAAGTATGAAACTATTAGGCTTAAAAATGTTGCTTGAAGAAGTCACATTTTAATAAATGCACTGAGAGCAAACAAAGTATTACAGTGTGTAGGAAATATGGTTGGTCTTTCCTTAGAAAATAAATACACCCCCTAGACATGTAATACTTGTATTCAAATATAAAATTACAAAACTATAGACAGTAAGAATGAGCAGTGTACAGCAAAATCTTATGTACTCCCAAAGCACTGAAAAATTTTTTTGGTTTTGCTTCAGTTTTCAGTTGTCTATATATTCTCGATAGTCCATTCTCAATATAGTTCTGTCTAAGAGTTGCAAATAAAATGCCACATAAATTATATAAAATCTTTTGACCTTTGTACACAGAATGATGTGCAGTATTATTGATTACGTGAAGTCTATAATTTTTTAAAATCTTGCAACACAGAACTGCAAAAAAAATACAAAATCCAGTACCTGTTATCTGATGAAGTTTTCCAGTGCCAGGCTTTCTGTAGCTTAATTTCACACTGCCAGAGCTTCTGTATTAAATGCTTTTACCTCCTTAAAAAAAAAAAAAAAAAAAAAAAAAAAAAAAAAAAAAAAAAGGTATGTCAGCACAAGCCCAGACGAAACTCCAAATCCGGGAAAATAAAATTAACCATGCAGATCAAAGGCAGACGAGCACTGAGACCAAATGCTTGTAATCTGATCAGTGATCAGTTGCCGTACATCAAAGGCAGTGCTTCGGCGAAGAAAAAGAGCTGCTTTTCCAGCAGGTAGTTGCACTTTTAAATTCTGCCTTTCAGTACTCTGCACTAGCACTTTTCCCCCTTTCCTTGCTTATGCTGAGAGAATGCACACGGTTCTGAAATGCTTGGGGTTGAGTGGCTAGATCTGTAGCTTTTGAGTTCCCAAGCTGTGTTGTGGATTGTGTGTTGGAAGCTTTCCCTAGTGCCAGCGGGTTCCGCTTTATCCCTTTCATCTCGCTGAGCTGCAGATCCCATGACATCATTCAATGCTGTGGGACTGGTTAGAGAGCTGTAATACAGCCTGTGGGGGAATGCAGCTAAAGAGCAGCAAGAGTTTGCATGATTTCTAATCAGGTTAGCCCATTGTAACAAACCCAAGGCTCACTTCAAAGTCTACATTACATTAAAGTTTCCTCCCAAGAAGAGAGAATAATGCAGCTATAAGGTTTTCTTAAAAAGATGCTTTTTAATTTTGTCAGCAAAAGAAATTTAAATTTTTCCATAAAGTGCTGAAACCCAGACATGCAGGTGGGTTTGCTAGGCAGCTGAAAGACACGACTTTTGTTTGTCTTTTTATTGAGGTTTGGAGCAGGGGAAATGGTGTATTTTCTGCACCAAAATCGGTTTTTTGCACTGGCAAAACCAAGCACAATAGAGCATGCTCTTAGTCCCTGGTTCATATCCTCCCTGCTGCTTACTGTGTGGCCTTTTGCAAATAATTTTTTTGAGCCTGATTCATCTGTGGCTCATGATTCCTTTACGTAAATGAGCTGTAAAGCTGCCATAAGTAACTCACAGGAGTGTAAAGGCATTTTTTAGCTAGAGTAGATTTGAAGTGGCCACCATTGTACTGTCAGCAGAGGGATGTTTTGGAGGGCATTAAAGTATATTGACAGACATTTCTCTGTGCTGCTGCAGCTCATAGTCCTTCACAGTCCCGAGGATTGCTGGAGGGTCCTCTGTGACCCTGGAAAGCAGAGGAATCCTCAAGGCTGCCATAACTTGCTCTCTTGCAGTGCAGAAATGCACAACTCAGTTTCATTTTCTGTGATCTGAGATGAAGCTAGCTTTTAGCACAGAGATTAATTCAGCCCTCTGTACTTCAACTGTAAATAAAACATACAAATATCAAGCAGGACAGCTTTTAGGATAATCAGCCATATTGAAGATGTCACTGAAGTTCTCGTCAACATATACCCCATACTTTGGGCATACCACATGTGCAGATGAAAGTGATACAAGCCTGTCAACTGCTAGACTCCTGCAAATATTTGCACGCTGAGTAATCGAGAATTCATTTGAAAGGCTAAAGTAAAAAGAGGCTCTATACTAGACACAGTTGCCTTAAGCATTAAAACAAAAGCAAACAATCAGCGGATAATGGTTACTGGATAATCGAGTGCGGGAGCGATAAAGCGTCCTGCAGAGATCCGTCGTTGTGGTCCCTGTGTGTGGGCTGTAGCCTCCTCCCCCCTCCGTGTGTGTCTCCCGCTCCTTGCCCCGTGCAGTCCGGGCGCAGCCCGCTGCCCCCGCCGCGGGCGCCGCTCGGGGATGATGCTCCCGCGGCTCTCGATGGGTTAGGGAGCCTTCTGCTGGTGGGATGGCGCACTGTGGGCAGCACCAGGCCAGCAAGGAGCGCTGTGCTTTCCCGTGATAGTAATGAACATTTCCAGAAAGGTTTGAGAACCTTACAAAGGGTGCTATAGAATGTAATTTTATTGCTAGCTGGACACAGTGTAAATGTTGTTTTGAATCACCTATCCAGGAGGGCCTTTGGGGGATGTTTTGGTAATTGAGATGGAGAAAAGATGTTGTAGGTACAAAGGAGGGTGGGACAGGTAATGAATCTGACTTTCAGGTATACACTGCTTGAAAAAGAATGTAAACAAACCATAAATTTCTCTCTTTCTCTGATTTCCACTTCCATATATTATAAATAAAAGAAAATTATCCAGGCTGCTTAGTTCTATTTTAACATTATTTTGTGCTCTTCTGACATACGACTTCCCTCTATCACCAGAAAGTTTTTTCATAGGAGTGCATTTGTAGCTTTCATGGTAAAACTGGAAATGCTTATATTGAAATAAAATTTATGGGTGAGCTGTACAGAACTAAAATAACCCGTTTCATTTCAAAAGTGCCTTAAGAACAATACTGTTCACAGAAAGCACCTTTTAGTTCTTCAGATTTTAAGCAAAAGCAAGTCCTGATGGTCTATTAAAGGTCTTTGATCTTTCTTTTGTACATATGAAAAAAGAACTAAGGTTAATTATTGCCAATTTAACCTTCTAAAGTTTAAGCATTACATTTTGCATTTATGACACTACTTTTCACTGTGGAGCCTGTCAACCTGAACTATCTGCTATTTCCTATCCTGTGGTTTCCCCACAACTTGGCCAGATGTGTGTAATAATAACAACAGTTGTCGATATAGTTCAATATTTTTCCAAAGGCTCATAATCATTTTTTCTCCTTACATAAAATGAGGATAATATTGTGATTTGTATAAGGCACAGGACGGACTAGTACCGGAGCAGTGACAGAACCAATCTAATGTGACACTTCACTTTTACACCTTCTGATCATCAGCTCATGCTTCCTCTTGTAGTGACTAACCCAGCAAGGCCTGATTATAATCACTGAAATTACTGGAGTGGGATCTGATCTGAAATTCCTGAAATTGGGGACCCAGATTTTACTCATTGTCTAAGTATCTAAAAGTTCTCCTAGAAGATGTAATTCCTGTGTGAAACCAGAGATAGGTCTCTAAAGTCCTGTAGAGGGAGACGCTGTCTTCCTAATTAATTGCTTAAATGTTTCTAAACTTAGACTTAAACTTCCTTGAGAAACATTTAGTGGGTTTACCATTCTCTTTTTACTAAGTGAGGACCTGAAGCTTTTAAGGAGGTCAATTCAATGTTCTCTTAAAGTTTGGGCTAGATTAGACAAGGCTACTAAGTTAGACAGGTTAGATCCCACTTTAGGAATTTTTAGAGAAATAGAACAAAGTCCAAAGCTAGTATTCATACCCAAAGTGCTTTATTGGGTCAAAGCCATAAAAGACTGTCAGCTGACAGACATGAGAACTTTCTGGAGATGTTTCTTAAATGTAACAAAATCTTAAGAAAAAATTCTTTGTGTAAGAAACAATCAAACCAAACAAAGGGGTTTGTACCCCTGCCTCATGTTTAACATATTTAATATTCATGCTATGCCTCATATACTTG
Source organism: Corapipo altera (assembly GCF_003945725.1). NCBI lineage: Eukaryota > Metazoa > Chordata > Aves > Passeriformes > Pipridae > Corapipo > Corapipo altera. The sequence goes on from NW_020884872.1 coordinate 72,505,299, forward strand.
TATCTTATGCATCCAATGATTTATCATGTTGCTGCACCACTCCACTGCACCTCTTCCCTTTGCTTTACTATAGTATTGTGTTAGGTTTGTGTGGCCAAGTTTTGGTAGCAGAGGGCTACAGGGATGGCTTCAGGAAGAAGCTTCTAGAAGCTTCCTCCATGTCCAGCAGAGCCAATGCCAGCTGACTCCTGAACAGGCCCACCACTGGCCAAGGCTGAGACAATCAGGATGATAGTAACACCTCTGTGCTAACATATTTAAGAAGGAAAAAAAGTTATTGTGCAGCTGAAATTGCAGCCAGAGAGGAGCAGTGAGAGTAACAGCTATGTAAACACCAAGGCCAGTGGAGAAGGAAAGAGAGGAGGCACTCGGGGCACAGGAGCTGAGATTCCCCTGCAGCCCATGGTGAAGACCATGGTGAAGCAGGCATCGCCCTGCAGCCCATGGAGGACCACAGGGATACTGAGATCCAAGTGCAGCTTGTGGAGGATCCCACGCTGGAGCAGGTGGATGCCTGAGAAAGGGCTGTGAACCTGTGAGAAGCCCATGCTGGAGCAGGGTTCTGGCAGAGACCTGCAGACCTATGAAGAGTGGAGCCAACACTGGAGTAGGTTTGCTGGTAGGACTTATGACCCTCTAGTGGACCAATCTTAGAGCAGCCTGTGGCTGAAGGACTGCACCCTGTGGACAAGTAATCACCTTGCAGCTGTTTATGGAGAACTGTTGCCTGTGGGATGGACTCACACTGGAGAAATTCATGGAGGACTGTATTCTATGGGAGGGACCCCATGCTGGAGCAGGGGAAAGACTCTTTTCCTTGAGCAGTGGCAGGAATAACCTGTGATGAACTGACCATAACCCCCACTCCCTGTCTCCCTGTGCTGCTTGTGGGGGAGGAGGTAGAGCTTGGAAGGGAGAAAAGGGTGGGGGTAAGGTGTTTTTCAGATTTATTTTACTTCTCATTATTCTGCTCTGATTTGTTTTAATAATAAATTCAGTTAATATCCCCAATTCAAGTCCATTTTGCCCATGATGGTATTTGATGACTGCTCTCCCCTGGGCCTTATCTCAACTCATAAACTCTTAGTTATATTTTCTCTCCCCTGTCTAGTTGCAGAGGGGACTAAAAGAGTGGCTTTGGTGGATGCCTGGTCTCCAGCCAGGGTCAACCCACAAGTACGTAGGAGCTCCAACATTTGCTCAGAGAAGAGGTCAGGAATCATCATAGGAAAAGCAGTACCATCATTATAGCCCACTCACTGGCCGTGCAAACACCATTTGTACTAACTGCAGCCTTTCTAAGTGTGGCATAAACACTGGATATCCTGTTAAGAATATCACACCAGCAGCGTTGGTGCAGTTGTAAGCTTTCATCATACACACCTACTGGGGCAGCTGTCTCCTGATGATAAGTGGTGAGCTGCTGGTTTATGGAGGTGGAAGACAATTTTCAGAACCTTTTGTGGCAGGTCAGCACTGTCTCTGAAGCACTGCTTGTCTGTCTAGGTCCCAGCCGATGTCAGAAGTGCTGATCTTTGCTCTCCTAAAGTACTAGGGGGTTATTGTTCCACGAAGCTAGTCAGTCCTGTGGTCAGGAGAGGTGCTTTAGAATACCCAAATCCCACCTCCTGCATTATCTGCATTGCCATCCTGATAACAGCTAACAACCTGTTTCTGCTGTATCACATAGGTGTTGTTAGTTCCAAGTATTGCTGATACCTACTGCCACTCCTTGCTACAGTGCTTGCAATCTCCTTGAGAGTTGTAAGGTTTGTTAAGAACTTCAGATACAGCACCTTTAGGCAGAAAAATCAAGACCCTTTGGCATTTCCTGAAAGACTGGCTCACAGTTATCACAGAGTATGTTGTCAGACTAACCATAATCTTCAACACTCTGCACAGTCATTGCAGAGCAGCTTGTTCTAGTTAATGCTACTTTTGAATGTAATTCCATTAGTTTTTTACTTTCAGGGTGAAAAAACCTGTGTGCCATTTATATGTTCTGCAATGGCAGGTCTCTGACCTCATGACTTGGGAGGAGAAAACACCCTTGATTTGCCTGTCTTTGGTCCTGAATTTTTATTGTTGTTTGCCTGTGGGTTTTTCCCCCCATGGGTCTTCATAGGAGATAGCTTTGACTTGTTCCTTTGTGAGTACCATAAGATCCCAGCAAAATGGAGATTTTTGGTTCTCGGCTCACCAGGTGGATCACTGTAAGGGAAGCCTCAAGGGCATTGCCTCATCTAGATAATGTGGAAGGTTGGGAACTTGCTTTGAGGTTGTCCTCAAGGATAATGTAGATGCACTCTGTAGGAAGTAATAGCTAATTTACCTGTGATTGGGAGTCAGAAGTTGTGGTTTTATTCCTGGTTCTATTACATGGCTATGACTGGAGGCAAGTTACTTTTTCTCACTGTGTTAGATCCTCAGTTGTGTAAGTTATAGGTAAAATTAAATCAAAGGAGCAGTGTCAGTTTATGCTATATGACCATCCAGTTCCCCCCAGTATATTTTCCTATCCCTTTTAAAATAATGTAAAGATAATTATTTGTAATACCATACCTGAGATAATGCAAAACAATTCTGCATGAATTCCAAACCAAAATAATATGGTTCTGAAACTTCAAAAGTGTCTGTATTTAAAGTGTTCTTGAAGATTAATAAGAATAACAAGCATCCCTAGGGCAATAGTGTGCTTCTCACTTACTGTGCACTGAAGTTTCACAGCCCTCAGCTGTCCTTACACACATCCAAGAAGTGAATCAACAGTGTAGGTATTGTGTCTTTGTAATTGTTCTTTATTGTTTCATTAGATGAAAACATGAAGTTTCTTCCCTCTTCTACACAGAGTTTTTCACTGGAACTGAAATGGTCCATTTTATTTTCTACCTGTTAGGGTGGGTGAAGCTGTGCACCAGCATGCAAGCTTTAATAACCTAGCATTTTTTCCAGAGGTGCTGATGAAGTTGTGTCCATGAATTGATTTCCCCCAAGGATGTTGAAGCTTGATTAGCAATATTGTTCATGTAGCTGGAACAGAAGATTTGGTAGGCTCATGATTTTGTAATTTTGTATTTCAGAAAACAACAATGGATGTTTTTGAGCCACTGTGTTTTCATCCAACTTAAAAAATAATATATATATATGTACCTAGTAGCACTCCTTTCTCTTCAAAAGACTTTATTATCCAACTTTTAAAGCATGCTACGGTTTCATCCAAATTATGCCACATTCTGCAAAAATAGAGTATAAAACCCCCAACACTCCAAATCCAAGTCTAACTCTTCTACAGAAGATGCAAAGAAAGCAGACTAAATGGGAAGAAAAGCAATGGAGAAACAAATCTGAGATGCGCAATTTACTGATCCACAGTAGAGATCATAGCTGGCCAACTGCCCAGTTGTTATGAAAATACATGTTTAGAAGTATCCCTTAAGGAAACCCCAGAAAACAATTTCTAAAAGATCATGAAGTTAGTTGCAACTAAAAAGAATGTTCTTATTTTAGACAAAATGTTGTTTATAAATACATATGTGTGACGGTAGAGACACTGCAATCACATGATCACATTGTCTCCAAGCATTTGCTCAGTTTTGTCCTTTAATTTTACTTTGTAATTCAGAATTTTCCCAGTTTAAATGAAACAGTCTGTTTCACAGATTTTATACCACTTCTCCCTTCCTCTTCCTTTTGTCTGCCAACCTTAAGCAGAATTAAACCTCTTTCCCAATCTTTATTTTCCCCACAAGTAATCAAGAACAAACTAAGAACAAGTTTACTTACTTTTTTTTGTAAGTGCCTCATTTGAAATTGTCTTTTAAAATACTACTTTATACCAGAGCTTTATTCAGTGACCTATTGGGTTAAGGCATGAACCTGGAAAAATGTAGCAGTCAAGATCCTCAGATAACACTTTTAGTTTCCTGTGAATTATACGAGTACAGACCTTAATGATACAATTCTACTTTCCTTGATTTGTCATTACTTTGGCATCTGGGAGCTCACTTCAGTACTTCAAATGAAAAATCCAATACTGCCTATATCAAATCCTATGTTCTGAAGTACACATACTGCAAACACAAATCCAAGTTTCTGTGGTAAGCAATTTAAGTTCCTTATGATTGCAAATTGTACACACTTACTCCCTCTGCAGTCAAGATCCTAAGAACTTAATCTTAGTCACTCAAAAGCAATAATCATATTGAAAAATGCAAAAGGAGTAGAGAGTTGAGTTTTTTTTTATTCCATCCCTATAGCAAAGCCCTTATATGTCTGTCTATTTAAGGAGGAGACAGTCAATAGGACTTAAACACATGCATATTTCTGAACTGAGGCCTAACCTGTGTGTTATTTTTGGATATTCAGACACAAAAAACCTTTCCTCAGTAACTGACTTTTAGAGCAGCATTAGTGTAATTTTTGGATGACTTTCACCTCCTAGAGAAAAGTAGGTTTATTTGAAGAAATTGAATACAAAAAGATATATACATGGTCACCACTCTTAAATAGGTAGCTTTGATAAATAGCACTATCATTAAGAAGACATCTGAACAGAATCAATGTCTCAGAAGAAATAGTAACTAAATCTAATCCTTAAACAATTGTCTGCAGTCCCAATTGCAATACATCAATTTTTTTCCCCACATATTCTACTTTGAAAGAGTTGATGGATTTGCTTTTTTTATTTTGTTACCTGGTTATAGATGGTAAACTATACTTTTCCTGTATGAAGTATTCACAATTTTGTCCTACTGTCCTTAAGAAATCTTCCATATTAGATATAGCCATAAAAATGCCAAAGGAATAAGGAAAAATATAAACAAAAGAACATGAATTATAAAAGGAAGCAGGCTCAGCTGACACTTACTGCCAACTTTTTAAAAGCAGATGTTCTTTCTGATGTTCATCTGTTTTTAGTCTGGAGTTCTGTATCTAGTTTGACACACGTTTCCTAGCACATGATTTTCAAAGCTTTCATATATTTTCCCTAGATACATTTTTGCACTTTTCCTCACCTTAAAACTCTTTATGCTTTTCTAAAAAAAAGCAATGAGCTATGAAAAAAGTAGTATAAAACAATGGAAAAACAAGATACTAGAAAGACTAAGTGAAGATGATTCAGGAAAAGCAATCATGAGTTCCAATAATATCTTCAAAGTAATATTATAAGTGATGACAGGGCAGATTTAAGATTTGGTTGGAAAAGGTTATGAAAGTACAACAGATTTTTTTAATCAGGAAAATACCGTGACATCAGTTTGTTTTAGGAAAGGTAATAATAAAAATCAGTCAAGGTTGGTGACTGTCACCTAATGCATATTAATTCCTTATTGAATTTTCACAGAAAAGTAATTTCTTAGAAGCCTGTTTATTCTGGGGGACATGCCCTTGAATGAAAAGTGTTGTGTTTCTTGATTTATTTTTGAATTATATGCTTGGATCTCTCAAAATGTTGAGCTATAGAAATGTGGCTCCATTATTTATATTATATATTCCAGCTTTGGACCTATTCTATGTACTCTAGGATTAAACACATACTTTTATCAAGGAGTGAACTGAATTTTATAGAATGGCCAAAACCATCAGCAACATGATAATGCCTATTGTTCTGCAATTTAACATTATGCTGTATGAAGCAATTTCTCCTTTTTTTTATTCTAGCCCTCCTGACTTGTTTTATTTGATACCCACAAGTTCTTGTAATGAAACAAATAGAAAAAATTTTATATTTGAATATTTGTGATTTTGTTTTAAGTTTTTAATAATATTTACCTTTTTTTCCTAGAAAATACTATTATGAGACTACTATCTCATTAATACCTAGCAATTGAAGGGATCCACAATCTATGAGATATCGGATCACTGGTCTTTCTACAAGATCACAGCAAGTGTCCAGACTAAGCCCTATGCCCTGTTGGGCTCCTACTGTAACCAGGAACTGTGTGAAGATGCAGTTTACAAGAAGCTGCAGAATGGGAATAGATCTATAAGGTAATGGTGATATACTGAGATCACCATCATCAATAGTAAGTGTCTTCAGAAATTTCAGATGCTGCTGCTCTGACAGCGTAACAGTTTGCAGCAATCACAACACAGATCTTGTGTTCTGTTCCTCCTAAACCTGCAGCATCTGGCCCTACACTGCCCCTTTCTCCTGCAGCCCAGAATAGATGTTACTTGCACAGCCTCCCTTCTCCAGCAGAAGAAGGAGCAGAGGCTTGAAACTCTGTATTCTCACATCCTTTTCTCTGTTCTTTGAAACATCTGCTTCTTCTTAGAGCAGACTGGAGTATTCAGTAGGGAATCTGTATGTCCTAGAAGGGAAGAGGATGACAAAATATGGTCCTGTGAGACAGCAGAGCTAAAGAAGGAGATCTCCTGCTTCTGAGAACCAATTTGTTTTGCAGCATCCACTGTCAGAAGTTATTTTCAGTCATAGAGTCAATCATAGAATAACAGGGGAGGGAACCTCAGGGATCATCTGGTCCAACCTTTCTTGGCAAAAGCATGGCTTAGGCAAGATGGCTCAGCACCCTGTCCAGCCAAACCATAAGTGTCCAACACTGGGGAATCTACCCACTTCCCTGGAGATACTATTCCAGTAGATCATTGTTCTCATCAAGAAAAATGTTCTTATGTCCAATTGGAATCTCTCTAGGGTTAATTTGTACCCATTACCTTTTCTATGCAACTTCTACTAAAAAGAGAGTCTCTATCTTTTCTGTAGTCACCCTTTAAATATTGGAACATGACGATAAGGTCTCTCCTAAGCATTCTTTTCTCAAGGTAGAACAAACCCAGTTCTCTCGGCCTTTCCTCACACTGCAGGTTTCCCAGTCCTTGGTTCATATTTGTGCCCCTTCTCCAGCCTGCCCACATAATTTTTTACATAGTGGGGACCAAAACTGAACACAGTACTTCAGAAGAAGAGGTCCTGGATCCTCCATGATACAAAAATGACTGCTGGAATGTCACTGACTATTTCTGAAATAGGTTTTAGTAAGACTGAAATACTTATGACTTTGTGATACTTATTTGGTACTAGTATCACTGAAAGGTTCAAAAAGTATCATTCATCTCTACTACAGGAAAAATATGTATAAAAATATCTCTGAGAATGGTTTGCTCTTTTTTCTACTCATCTGTGCTGTATGTATTTACTTAAAGTGAATATAACGTGTTATTTCATCAGCTTCTATATGTCTGTCTCCAATATTTGTTCAGATAAGGCAAACAGAATAAATCAAACCAGCTGAAATTATCTGCTCTGTACAGCTATGCTGTACCCATGTTCTGGTAAACTGTAGCTACACTGACTTCTGCAACTCTGGTTAGGCACTGGGCTTCCTAGAGTGGTATCTTTTGTGCCAAAAAAAATTGTGCCAGTATTCAAATTTCTTCAGACAGTATAATGGAAGAATCTGTTTGACCTTCCCTTTCACATACTGGAAAGTGTTTGTAACATGCCAACAACTTAAATTCAGTAAAGCACACAAGGCTATGCCTAGTCTTACTTCACTCCAGGACCTGGGTTACAGCCATTGCCCAAGAGCAGCACTTTCTTGCAGCGTCTCCTTCTGCAAGAGGCAGAAAGGCCACCAGTGTCAAGAGCTTTGGCTTCCCCTCTGGAGGATTCAGTGACGGGCTGATGGAAGAATATGCACATTTGTGTATGAACTTGGCATTATATTGACACCAGGTGCTGCTTTTAATAGCTATGTAGTCTTCTGTGCTAAACAGTAACCGGAAGCAGGTTTGCTGATACTGACTTGTCAGGCTATATGCAAGCTGCCATCAGTTCTGTCCTGCTGAATAGGGCTGTCAAGCACTACCTGGAGATACTCTGGTTGGAGAAGGAAAATCTCTGTTGCTGGGCATTTGTGAGGCAATTATTCCTGTGATTTATCCAACCTACATGAACAATGTCAATGAAAAAACACCTGACTGGGATAAGGGAACAGTTAGACCAAACCATTTTATATGTGTGCTCTTTGTTTCCCTTCCTAGCTCTACTTGGTAAATATACATAAATAATTTGAAAATAAAGAATAGGTATTTTTTTGTTTTATACCTCTTCATCAGCCACAGAGAAAAGAATGAACAAGCACTGGTAAGGAGGCAATGATAAGACATCTGATATCTCTGAGACTCATATATCTAAGGGACAAGGGGGGGGATGTCTCACTACCTCCAAATAAATGTACAAGACAACTGTTCATTGTTAACTCAGAGAGCCCAACCTATTTTCTAGTGCCCTGCATCACAAAGCTGTATGCTGTACCTGGTGGAAGATCTAATTACTCAAAGACTAGTGGCATGATGGTGTTACAATTTTGGCTGATAGAAAACAAGAGGCTTTTGTTCTGTGAAGTGTCCAGTACTGTTCATGCTATTCATGCTGTCAGGAAAGAACTTCAGCCAGCAGTGGGTTCAGGATATACTTGATGATAGGTGTGGCTTCAAGAACCCTCAGAACACCACTACTATCTGGAAGTATCAAATATTAGTCATTTGAGGGATTGTGGTATGATTTCAAATAAACTTATTTTTTAGGCTCTTATTTTGATGGGAGTGTGCAGACACAGGCCTAAGACCATTATATAAAGAGTTTAGTTTCATGAAAACTATCTTTTCCTGATGATGACCCTCACATTATTTTAAGAATGAAAGCCAGTGGAGGATGCTAAATCTCTGGAGAAGATTTCTGGCATGGGAGAAGTCAATGGGCAGAATGGCGGGTGAACACAGTTGAAAACATGTTGAAATGTGCATGAACAGGATGATAACCAGCAGTTAAGAGTTATGCTGTGGTATTTATGAAAATGCAGAGATTTACAGATTAGTGCTACATTTTCATGCAAAACTTGTAGCAGAGCAACCCTGAAAAGTACAGGACTTTGCATAGTGCTACAGTTACTCAAGGAGAGAATTACAAATAGCAAGTGCTATAATAAAGACTCTATCTTTTGCAGCTTAAAATGAAAGGTTCTGATGTTTTGAGAACCCCTTAGAATCCTTAGTGCTATAAATAGCAGTGTATGTTATTGGTACTATGCTGGATTTACTGCAACATTTTCACTCTGTGTTAAAAGCCTATCTTTTAGCCAACTATGGAAAAGTTACTTAATTTTCAGCAGTTTGGGGCTGTACTAACATGTTACGTAGATTAGCTCTGCATACCTGTTGTTCCTTCAGCCCTGCTAGTTCTGCCCGGTCAAAGCTCACTGTTGCCTGGCCAAGACCACATTAAGATTTTGTGGAGGTGTTGGTTCCTTTGCTGAAAAACAGCTTACCTGGATATTATGTGCTTCTTGATTCTTTCTGCCTTATGCATAGGGAGCAACATGTTATACTGGTTTAAATTGGACTGAATCAGCACAAATAATTGTACTATTTACTGAATCTTTAATTCTTTGAGAATCATGCTATATGTGTCTTACCATTTAGATATTCACAGTTTTCACATGCCTCTTCCTCAGCATACACACTTGAAAATAGAAATGTGTGTTGGAAGACTGTCTAGAAGAAAGAGAGTATAAGCTTAATGTTTGGGAACCAGTAATCTCTCTGGTTTAAAAGGCTTTGATATCTACCTTTTAATTAAGGATCTGCCAACCGCAATTTCCATCCCTATTTCACAAGAAATATAGTTCTGTTCAAAGCTTTTTTTTAATGGCATGATACGGTTACCCCAACTACTTTTAGTGCTAGACTCTTTCTCTTCGTGCTGAAACCATGCAGATATTTATGTTGAAATACGAGATATTGTGGATATGATTCACATTTGTCTGTCATTATGGCTATTTCGTCTTCATCTAGTGTGAATAGTATTTTGTATTTCCAATAAGTGATTTAACTTAACCACTGCCTTCCACAGAAGCTCAGAGTTAAACTCTAAATGTTATTTACTTCCCTTTAATTATAAAAATAAATCAGGTTAGTTTGTAATTAAAGATAATGATAATGTTGTTTGATACCTTGTGGGAAGAAGTTTGAATATTCCATGACCAAGGAGTTCTAGAAAGGAGGGCAAAAAAAAAACAGCAGAAGATTTTTTTCCCCCTTTCTCTCCTGGAATGGGGAAAAAAGATAATAACCCCAAACAAATTCAGTATGTAAATAAAATGCAAGAAGATGGTAGCAGGTGTAAATCCACTGGATGTAAGAGAAGAGAGTTAACACCGAAAAACACACACATGAGCTCACACAAATTTTGAGGCCCACCTTCACGAAGCCACCACTCCCTCCTAACTGCTTGCATTCACCCGATGGAGACAGCAGAAACAGAGCACCAGGGGCTTCTGCCCAGATCTATCTCCTAGGATCATAGAATCATAGAGTATCTTGAATTGGAAGGAGCCCACAACAATTGTCAAAGCCCAGCTCCTGGTCCTGCACAGAACAACCTGAAGAATCACACCATGTACCTGAGAGCATTGTCGAAGGACTTCTTGAACTCAGACAGGCTTGGTGCTCTGACCGTTTCCCTGGGGAGCCTGTTCCAGTGACCAAGCATCCTCTGGGTGAAGAACCTTTCTCCTAATATCAAGACTAAACCTCTGCTGACACAGCTTTATTCTACTGATTTAAGCTGCATATAAAAACAGATTATCAAGGTGCCAGACTTGGCACAAAAGTGGCAGATACTTTGTTGTAGATCCCCTTTGAAGGATTCTTCTTTTAAAGAGGTGAAACAGGCAGCTGGAAATCCTAACTTTGTTAACCCTCCAGGAAATATACACCGGCAATATACACCAGAAGTGCTTTGGCAGCACTCTTAAGTAGAATGGGGCACTGGTGAATGACATCTTTGCATCCTCATGATTGAAAATAATATCTACTATAGAAAAATGTGCATATGTGGAATAAGTTGGAGTTTTGTCAAGCCTGAAAATCTCTTGAAAAGATTGTTTTACGTCTGGTATTCAAGTATAATGAAATTTTCCCGTATCTTTGCTAATGGTGTCTTTACAGAAGGGAAGAAATGAGAATGAGAGCTACTCATTCACAACTAGTTATCACTGTGTTGAAAATTCAATGTATCTTTCTACCATATAAATAAAAAATATACCTTGGACATTCCTGTTGTTTCAAACTGTGAATGCTCAGCAATGTAGCTAGTTTGGTGTACCTCTGGCAGTTTTAAATTCCAGCCCAAAACACACTGTGGCCAAAGATCACTTTCCTTCTCTGCCTAGTTAGAGGAGGATAAATCTGAACTGGTATTTTGTAGCTTGCTGCTATTTCATCTCTTTTATGCTTCATATGTGTATGTATTAGTAATAATCTCATGTGGGAATTAATCCATCTCAATGGAGTTCTTTTTACATATGAAGTATGCTGACACATGTGGGAGACAAGACAAGAATAAAGAAAAGAAGGTCCTTAACACACCTGTAAAGAATGGATGAAAATCAGTCTGTTCTGGCTGTGGCTTAAGTGTCATTTGCTGAACTTATGGGATAGACTGAAGATTGGATAACTTTTGTGAAGTGCAGAAGATTTTATTTATTTTGTAAAAATATTGTATTTTGTAAAATTTTGTAAAATATGCTTTGTGAGACATTGCAAATCTGATAAAACAACAGCATTGTATTATCTGCAGGTGTTAGCTACATGAGATACTTGAGTGCTTGGTTTTCTAGATTTTGTTGAAGTCAGTGCTGCCACAACTTCACTGATGTTTCTCAAACTGGAGAGCTATCCAGCCTGTTTATCTAGGCTATAATTGCACCTTGGTGCAGTGGAAGCATACCTAGTGCTGCAAAAAGTAGTGAACTGAAGTTTTAAAATGGGGAGAAGTAAACAGACTTCATTCTTTGTGTAGCGTAGCCATGAAAACACTTTTTAATGTCTGTGTTGGCCTTAGACAATGCTATTAATCAATGTTACCTTAACGGAGGACTGATGCACAGACCCATCTCTTCTCTTTTTGGCAGCTGTGAAGAGTGTTAAGTGTATCTCAGTGAACTTCTGTAATGGACAGAAATGCCCTGAAAAATCTGAAGGATACAGCTCAAAAAGACTTTCTATATATGTCCAACTGAACCATTTCAGCCCAGAAAGGGGACTGCTGCAAGCAGATATGCTGTGGGTAGGACCAGCTTTAATTGTCACGAGGTCTCCTGTGTAAAGTGCCAGTATTTCTATTTAATGCTTGTGGTGTGTCCTCCAAATAATTTCTAATACTTGGGTAACTGTTAATCACATCTAATGCTGCTGCTCCTGCTGCTGCTGCTGCTGCTGCAGTTTATATAACAGTAGCAACTATATTAACTGTAATGGGTTAAATCTATTTGAAGCCAGTAGCTTGGTCATTTCAACATATTATATTAACAGCTGAAACAGAATTATTTTCCCTGTGCATGCATAGTTTATGTGATTTAAATTGCTTTCTTTTTATGAAGTTTGCATTTAACGTAGGCATGAGCAGCTACCACAGCTTATCTGAGACGGAGAATGTCTCTCTCAGCCCCTAGTGCAATAAGACCTTTCCTTCAAGGTAAACGTAAGAGAAAAATAAACTTCTTTGAGTCAGCTGTCTGAAAGAATCAGAAGCACCTGTTTGAAGAACACTAGGGATGTACAGGAGGGTGTATGTTTTGATGACTGCTACAATAGAAATACTGAAGCAACTCAAAAATAAGTAGCAGAAAGACAGAACAGAATAAAAGCTGTTGTGGCTTAGCACTGCAGACAAAGGTGGTAAAAAGACTTTCGGGTTAAGGACTAACTGGTGAAGAATCTGCAGCTTTACTTCCTGTTGCTTGAATTATGAATTATGTTATACTAGGCAACTTAGACCTTGTCCATTTTTTGTATCGATGAAATACCCAGATCTACTCAATAAATTCTTTACCCCCCATAAAAGTGGGCAGCTATCAAAACCAACTAGTAGATATAGTGATATATAAACATTTTATTTAGATAATGCTATGAAGTATATTCCTTTTTTGATAATTGGAAATGATTTGCAGTACAATGGGGAGAAGGAGAACAAAGGAGTCCCCTTGTTGTTTTTACAAATAGCATAGAAGGTGAAGAAATAGTGAGTTATATAAAGGATAATTAATTTCAAAAACTACTTCTTCAAGCTGCCCTACTGTTCTTTTTGGCCATTTTACCTGAAAAAAAATCTAGTATTTCAAAACTCCATAACTTGCAAAAATAAATGCAAGTTCTGCCAAATCTGGACTTGCTTCATGTTCCCGGAGGACTTGTTTCCCTGCAAATTATACTGTGCAGTCTCCCACTGTCCTCACAGTAATATGACTACTGAGTTTTCTGTGAAAAGTTCCTCTGACTTCTAGCTATTCAGTGAGTATAAACAGGTGATAACTAGAGCAAGCCTTCACCCCATATTTTTAGTAATCTGGCACCTTTCTCATTTAAATGGTCTTCATATGCCCTGATATATACAAGGTCTTATGGAGATGGCTCAGCCTGAAGTCTTCCGAGTGACATTTCAGATGTTTCAAAAAACTCGTGAATCACAGAGGAAAAAAAACCCAGCACATAAAAATCCTCACAAAAATTCCTGAAAGTTACAAGATGACTTTTGCTTGACATCCTAACAGTTTCATAATCCATAGATAAAACAGTGAGTTCTGTCTAATATAAAATCTCTAGATAGTTTCATTAAATGCAGGGATTATACCTGGGATTTCTTTTCTAAAAATGTGCTTGCTCAAACAAAAGATATGGTATGTTGTAAATTCTAATTTAACTTTGACCCCTCAGTTTAATTTTGTCTTTCCTTTTTTTTCCCCAGAAAATGTATTCAAAATAGAAATTCTTACTTGGATTAAAAGCTTCTCTTAATAATTGAGGGATGTCATATGTTGAAAACAAAACAAAATGAAGATGCTTATGTTCATTACTCAGGTGACAAAATGTTATCACTGAACAAGCAACACAGGTGCTGGATAAGAAAATATGTAAGTTTTAAATTTAATACTTAAAATATTTGAAAGTACTTCATTTACAAAAGATGGAAAACATAGGGAATTTTTATTTTTCATTTTTTTGTTGCCACATATGCTGGCTGAAGTGAATAGAACTATTCACTTTAATAGAAAGAAAGGTTTTATTTATCTGCTTTAAATTGAAGATTTCCTAATGTAAATTTTAACTTCAAAGTATCGTGTGTGCAGTGTGCTGAAGCACGTTTTCACTTGTTTCCCCGTAAGTAGCTGCTTCTTTCAGTAGGAGAGCAAGATAGAAGATACTGTGAGCAGAATTAGAGGGCTCTTCAATTAGTATGAACAATCAACCCTGTTCCCATATTTTAAGTCTTGTGCTTCCTGAAGGATTTCAAAGTCTATTTTGTTCTTCCCACCCATAGAGTAACTTGAGCTCTTACTAGTCAGAATTTCTGAATATTACAATTAGTTCGTGTAATTTATGTTCTCTAAGTGCTACTGTCTGTTAGCTGTCATTTATCTGGCAGGAATCTGTAGCCACCTGTCATGGCATAAATACAGCGTTCTATGGTTTTATGCTATGCAGCCTTATCTAAACTGAAGATGTGTCATGGTTTTATACTCTATCAGTATATTTTAATTTAACGCGCTTGTAACAAATCTGGGTAGAGCCCTTCCCAAATCTTCGTTCGCGAAGCCTAGCCATGATATTTTAATTTAGTGTCTCGTGCCAAAATAATTTCCTGAAACTTGTTGTCTATCTTTATGCAGACAATTGTAGTTCTCTCTTTTACATGTAGCCTCCCTTCTTTTGCATATATAATTTTGTAGAAGGTAGAAGTGCACTAATCCTATGTAGTTGTTCCATGCATACACCCACATTTTAAGAATATTTTATATGCACACGCAGATGCCTAAGCTCAGAAGTCTCAAACGGGTTTTTCTGGGTTATCAAAATGCCTCAGGCTTCTCCTTCCCATGGTAAAACTTAAGTGATATATTTTTTGCTAGGAAATGTGTGTGAAAATCTCCTAAAAAAGGTCTGTTAAGGAAAGTAACACTTTTTTTGCCATTCTGTAAGGTCAGAGACTCTTTCTAAAGTTGGGCAGATGTCCATATCCTCTTTGGTTCATTGGGAATCATGTCAGTCCCTACCCTATTCGTGTTTATTCCAGGATCCAACCAAGTGCTGACCCTATGGTAAGTGCAGAAATATGCTAGCTAACTCAAGGATGAGAAGCAGTCTGAATGTGCAACCTCGTGCAGGGAGCAAAACAAATTAGCCTGGCCTGAGCATTGTGCTGTCATCTGATGTTGCTATTGGGGTCCAAAGAAGTCATCCGTAAGCAAGATGGGTTATCTTTATTTCACATGCCAGTCTGCAGTGCTGGTGATCCACTGTCCCCTGAGATGTAAGGGCATTCCAGCTCTGTGCAAAGGACAACAACCTGCAGCTCTACTGCATCTTTCTGGGAGAATGCTTCTTGGGCTGTGGAGGAAGCCCAGCATGTGCCCTTAGTCCTGAATCTTGCTGTGCCATCCCTGCCTTCTGCCACCTGTGACATGTTCTCCTGGGAGTACCAGAGAGAAAGGTTAGTGGCAGAGATGCCCTCAAATGTCTCTTTTCCAAAGGAGGCAGCAAATGATTTGGGAGTGGAGTGATGAGGGCCACATGTGAGGAGTTCCCTGAAGGCACTGAGGTGGGCCAATAGTTTAAGCATTGTAGAACATCATATTAATCTAATTAGATCTTGGCTAGTTTGACATTCATAGTGGTTTCATTTCTCTTGCCCTTTCCCACCCAACCTAGGAACAGTGATTAAGAACTACTTTTTGGTTGATTGCTTTTTAATTCTACTTCTTTCAGTAGTGAAACTGGATAAGATACACAAAATGCATTATACCACTTGCACTTTATGACTACTCAGCTCTCTGGAGTTGCACTAAGGCAAAAAGGATCAGGACCAAAAATTCCATCTGGCCTTTAAAGCAAGCTTTGTTTAAAGACTTCCATATATCTCATAGCCTGGGGTGAGGAAGTGATTCAGATGCAGTTCTCATGATAAGACTATAGCACATGGATGTCAGCAGTACTGTCCTGGCATGAGACAGCTGGATAATGTGGCTGCCAGAGGAGGTGAATAAGCAGGAGATGGGGAGACCCACAGCAGCAGGAAATGTAACACCAAGCTTTGTGCTCTGCTTTTCCCCAAATTACAAAAGGATAGATGAATTCCCTTCACGCTATTATCACCTTCATCCTCTGAAATATCCCTGGAGCTTCCTGTGCCCTTCAGATCTCTGGGTATATAGTATGTGTCATATGGTCTTTGATCCTGTGAAGGCTTTAAATGCTTACAGGAAGATAGCCACCATGATGGCAAGTCATTAAAATACTTTTAGATAAAGGAATTAAAAGCTATCTCGTATCTTCTTTAAATGCACTACCAACACTTTTTCCTTTTGGTCATATTTTAATAACACTACCTTTCACTTTTTTTTCACTGCTCTAAGTCATTCCCTGCATAAATGATTATCATTTGATTCAATGGTTGACTGAAATACCAGTTTTGTTTAAAGGAAAATATTCTTGAGACTTTCTGTGTCTGCACAACTTCCTTAAAACTAATACTTGTGACTGTGGCATGGTAAAATGTCAAAATTGCCGGTGTATACACTGGCAAATGCACACGTGCACATACAGACATATGCATGCTTGCATATATCTTGCAGAAAAAGATACCATGTGGCAAAAATTTACTATCATATTTCACTGCATGCTTGTCACGTTGTTCTGTTTATATATGTTTATGACAATTTCAGAAAGAAAAAAGTTATATCTGTTTTTTTTTAATATTATTAATCTGCTGAAGAGACTTAGAAAAACATCAAGAAAGAGTCCGGAAATTAATGTTATGATAGGTGAGCACACTGGGCGTGGAATGCAACCAGTTATACAGAGGACAGCTAAACTATATCCAAAGTAATGAAAGTGTTGACAAGTAAAATAATTACAGTAGAACAAGAGCAATATCCCTATTGATATAAAAATAACAGAGATGATTTGTTCTTAGTGGTATGAAAACAGCAAATAGGATTTCCCAATTAATACAAGGGCAATTATGATAATAATGTTTTGAATTGGTGAACCTTTCTAGATGAGGATTCTCAACTGGTTATAAAAAGTAACACATCATAATTATTATCATAAGAACAACAAAGGAGGACAAAATCACCTCATATCAAAAATATCCATCAAAAATCTTTTGGCAGATATTAAAAACAAGACCAGATGTGTAGATGTAGAGGAATTGCTATATCTTTGCCGAGGCAATAATTTATGGAGAGGATTTGTTGTCTCCATTCTGTGGGTGTGCCCACACTTGTGAAGCTACTGGAATTTATTGAAGTAATTATTCCAGAATAATTTGGTAAATTTCCAGAGAAACTCCCAGCCCTAGTTTTCAAATGTTTCTGGCCCTGATGTTTGAGAAAGTATGTGGTTTTATTTGTATGGTTGTATGGAAATAGAATTGTCTTCCTGAGGTCACAGAGAAAGCCAGAAAAAATAATGTTGAAAGATGGGATCGGCCCTGTACCAGACTTGTTTAAACTTAAAAAGGCAAGTCCGCAGCACAGTAAAGATGAAATGTAGACTGAAAGATGAAATAAAAACAATTAACTATCAGATAGCACAGAAGTGGCATTATTGAATGTATGCCTCTTCTTCAGATTAAAACTTGAAAAGATTTCAAAATTTGAAAAATGTGATGGCTCTCTGAAGTTGTAGATTTCTGGCAATTTTTACTTATGTACTGTAAAATTTGGGGACTTTCCTGAAAAAAAAACCCCACAAACCCAGCTTTCTGCAGAGCACATGAAAACTCCAAAAGAAGCTGCACATTACACTTGAGGCCTCAGGAGGAAGATTATCTTACTGAATAAAACTACACATGCTTTCAAACCCAAACTGTTATAGCTCTGTATGAGAACCTTATGCCATAGAAACACTGACACGTGAATAAGTCTTGTTAAAGGTGATGCACTCTTGCAGGGTCAGTTAGGTATGAGAAGATTGGCCAATTCAACAGAATGCCTCAGGACGCAGAATTTATATTATATTACCCTCATATAGCTCCAGAAATATTAATAAATTCTCTTCTACCTCAGTAAAGTAAATAGTTTGATTTTAAACATATGCACATAAGGGAGAAGTTATATATAAAAAAGTTTAGTGTATTAAGGTGAGTAGTAGTGATTTACAAGTAGAATCAATTCTGACCTGTGGGTTGGAAACTCTGCCCTAAGAAGAGTATCCATATTCTGTATTTGCCAAGCTCAGCTGTTCGGTTTTGGGGTTTGCTTTGATTTATTTATTTTTTTTTTAAACTAAGAACTTTTGATCATCAGGAAAAGCAACTCTTCTGTACAACAGTGAATTGTTTTTTCACTCATTTTAGATTTTTTAAAAATCCGTGAATGAAGCATTCCAGTCCTAGTTTTAAGGGACTGGTTTACAGAAATTGAAGTCAAAGGTAGTTCTTTTGCTGATTTCAGTAGACTCTGAGCGTCTGTGGTTAGTTTGTTTTAACTTCTTTCTGTCTAAAGTGTTTACAATTCATGGAAGTAGCAGAAAGCTACTGCTGAGCATATTTATGTTCTTGTTTCTAAATTTAAAATTGCTTTGATGTACAGATGTGAAAAAATATAATCTAAAATATTCTACAGAGTATGTTACAAATCAATGATATTTTTCTGTTCAAAAACCCATGATACACTAAAGACAGTTTTGATATATTTCAAATGTCAAAGTTTCTAGAAGTTCCAAGGAGTTGTAGACAAATGTGATTTTTTTTAAAACCCATGATTATCTTAATAGATGAAGATAAAAGGAGATTAAACACCTGTAAGGGACTCAGACTATCTAAAGCTCACTTCATGTTCTTTTGGGGGAAGGAAGAACATTTAAAATAAAAAAAATTATCTTTAAATATTGAAGCATAGATGCATATTGGAATATGCTTGTCAAGATGATCTATGTGAAAGATAATGTAGAAAATGATTCTCGGTGCTCTTATATGAACTTTGTTCTGATATTGACATGCCTGGGGAAGAAGTAAATTATGATAAGGGCAGATTGTAAATGTAGAATCATCTGTGTCTCAATACTTGAACAAACCATTACCTTCTATTAGTAGTAACAGCTTGATGCTACTAATAGTAACACTTAAATTCATTAATGGTGTCCTGATTGGTTGTGATGTTTGTCTCCCTGCCTCAGTCCCCAATGTGGGAAGTTTTTAAGAGGATTGTCATCTGAACATGATGCTTTTTTGAAAACGACAATTTCCATCTTTGGATGTGAGAATGGTGGAATATAGAATTCAACCTGAAATATTGTCTCTGGCTTCAGATGTTCAGGGAACTTAAAGAAAAAATTATAGTGCCAGGATCTCATGTCTACATGTCAAGAAGGTGAAGGGCTGTAGTAATGACCAGAGTCCTCAAAAGCTTGCCTCAGGGTAAGAACCAACAAACACATAAGCATCTATATCAAAACCAGAAACTCACTATGAAAAGGCTTTTTGAACTCTAAAGCAAACTAGGATTTAATAACATCCAGTTGGTGCAAGATGAAGCAGATAAATGTAAACTACAAATAAAGCACACATTTTTAATAGAGATGTTAATTAAACTCTGGAACAGTTAATCATGGGTTGTGGTAGATTTACCATCACTGGAATAATTTAAATCAAGTTCATATGTGTTTCTAGAGGTCTCCTTCAGTTGAGAGGGGAGTTAATCCAAGTCAGCCCTTTGGCCAGTGCTATTCAGAGAGTTAGGTTAGGTGATCTCAATAGTTTCTGCCCCGGTTAAATATTAAGCTAACAAAACCCACTTTCTCTATGTAGAATGAGAAGAATTAGCTATAATCTGAAACAAATAATACATCATAAACTATTTCAGACAAAAGGTAACCTCAGAGAGGGAACATAAGCTGGACAGGTGGCTGGGGATCTTGGAAGACAAACAGTAAAAGGAACCAGGGTAGTACAAAAAGCCAATTAAATAGCATGAAAATGGAAAAGAGTAAAAAGCATTCATCTTCTGGGAAAAAAAACCCCATCATTTTTTACATACATATATGAAATTATCGGAAGGAAGTGGATAAATGGACACATAAAAATATCATGGTCAGAGATTATTTATGATATGTGGCAATGCAAAAGAAATCATCATATTAATCTGAGTCACACTGCCTCTATCTGAGTAAAGTGAAAATTAGTTGCACTAGTGTTGAAACACAGAAAGTACTAAATGATATATATTGGAGTGGCAGTGACCTTTTCTCAGCACAAGTCACTGATGTGTATAAACTATTGCAAATGGTGTTTACAGAGGACTAACAGATAATAGTAACATGCTTTAAAAAGCTGCTAAAATTCCTGAATGGTTTCTCAGCTGATCAGCAAATATTTTTTAGCATGTATGTACTTGGCTAGATTGTAAGATTATGCAAGCCTTGAATTATCTTGCGTGCCATCTATTTTATGATGTGTTTTCCTGGGAATGTATATTAATACATTTTCTTGGATCCACATATATTTATAAATTGTAAATTGTAATAACCTTATTCTAATTTGGCAGATCCCTTCCCAGTGATTGCCATTTACGTAACAGTTTTCAGCCACAATGATACACAGAGCTAGCACAGCAATGAAGTCAGGCAGCCTAATCTGGTTTTAAAATGTCTGTTACCAAATAGACTGCCAAAAATACCCCAAAACAATACTCCAAAGTAGTAAAAAGGATTGAGTATTCTATACAATTGGCTAATTGTCCTATTCTGTAAAAGAGCTACTTAGGACTCTGGGCTTCAATTGACACTCATGGCGGAATGGGATTAGTCCATCTCATTGGCACCAGGCTTGTGTGCTGGAATTTATGGCCGCATGTTGGCCATCTGATCCCATTTCTTCCGAGGGAGGCAGATTCACTTTGGGAAAATAACTTTCAGCTTGTATCTTGGGACCTAGCTGAGGTGTCCCAAGGTAAAATGTGGATGGGAGGATCCTATATTTGGAGGTTAGAGAGGATATCCTACTCCAACCCAAATGTCTGTGAGAGGGGGTCACAGTAATACAGGTGCGGAGCTTGGAAATTCTCTTTCTAAGATAATTGTTGGGTCTTAAAATAAATTTATAGGAAAGTTTTAAATATAGCACCACTTAGAAAATCTTCAAAGTTGAGTTTTAATCCAGGCTATGGATCAAAGGCAGTTCTGCTTTGCAAAGAAGAGCAAATTACGTCTCTGCATGACAGGCAGCCCTGAAGGTTGCACCCCACTGCAGCAGGAAGCATAGCCCCAGGAGACAACCAAACTGTCTCTTGACCGAGGATGGGTAACTTTTATTTTTTTGCTATGAGACTCCCATGCAGCAGCAGTGACTGGAACTCTGAGAGCGGTCTGTGGCTCCTGCAGCTGCAGCACCTCCACACGGAGGTGGCTGCTGGAGAGGCTTGTGACTGGTTGTTGCTGCCACTTTCCTCTTCATGACCCAGCCCTACCATGCCTCAAGGCACCTGAGGTTTCTTTCTCCTAAAGAGATAAGATGGGAGCACTTGATGTACACCCAAATCAGGGTTAATTCCTCTGGTCTTCAGCCTTTGTGTGTTAGCAGGCTGTGCATGGTACTCAAAAAAGAGCTATCTGGTGACCTCCAAAGCCTGAAGAAGTGTGAGCCCGCTGGGGCAGGGATCCCAAGGACACAGGACAGTCTGAGTGGCATATGCCCTTGTGGTTTTGCTCTAACTCTGTAGAGTTAGGCTTGCTTACATGTGATATTGAGGATTAATTTGGCCATCAAGAAGCCTGAGATAAAGAGTCTGGGAAAGTGGCTGATACCTATTTTCTACACTCATGTCTCCTCTGTATCACATGTGGCCATTGTACAGGCTAGTTTTATACACTTACACATAGACACTTGCCATCTCAAGTTTGTACTTCAGTGAATGTTATGGATACAACACATGAAACCTTTGAGATTTTTTGTTTGTTTGTGGTATTCGTTCATTTATTTATTTATCATAGTGCCCAACTGAGCCTGCAGGTAATATCTCAGCAATTTATTTTCTCACAAAGATCGCATTTTAGGACACAGGAATGCCAGTGACTCTGTGGTCATGACTTTTCTCAGTTATTCTTCTGGGACAGCAGCATAACTAGCAGCAAAGCACATGCAAAATTAGAGCACAGAGCTTTCATTTGGTAGTCAGCTGAGGAGAGGAGAATGTGTTTATCCCAAAAGCTTAACCTGGGAGAAAAGCAGGACAAGTGCACAAGACATGCTGATTCCCTTTTCAAAATGTCAATTAAATTTGACACGTTAAGTATCGTAGAGCTGATTAACTGTTTCACTCTTGCAGCTGCTTGTCTCAAATCTTGTCAGGGAAAAAAAAAAGAATAAACGTTCATTTAAAAACCTGTTTTCTTTATCCTTTGCTCTGTGCTAGTTTTCATGGCATAATGAAGGTATCATTTAAAGTCTGAGGTTTTAAAATTAAGTAATTTAAAAAATTATAAACGCAAACAGTCAGGTACTTTAAAACATGTGAAAACAGATGACATTTTTATTTGCATCTTACTTAGTTTGATGTTTTTCCTCAGATGGGTTTGGGAAAAATGCTTAAAGACCTTTTCTGCATTCTGGCAACAAACAAGGAAAAAAGAGGCTGTGTGGTGGTGGGTGCAGGGGAAAGGAGGGCTGAAAGAAACAAAAAACACTGGAAATCTGAAAGAGGGAAATCTCATTTCAGTGTGAACTTTGATTCAGCATATGTTGACACAGATGCCAAGTTGCTTCTAATTCAGGGCTTCAGGACTGAGTCTTTTATAGATACATTGCTAAGCTCTTAAGGAGGATTACTTTTTCCTACTGTACTGCAAAGATAAAGTTAACATTCATTATATTTTTCATTACACCTTGTACTTTTCTCATTACACATCACAGATTTTTAATTATTTCCATCTTTCCTTTTCTTACAAGTTTTTATACATGGTGACAGGACTTACATCTGCATTAATTCACCAAGGCATATAGAATTTACTTTCTTCAGTCACTGACATTATATAAATCTAATCACTGAATGCATAATTTGGATCAGTTTCCCAAAAGCAAGACAAAATAGGAGGAGATTTTAATCTAAGAAAAGATAACATTAAGTTATGTACAAAAATATAAACAAAAAACTATGAAGAAATCTGGGAAATTCAAACTTGAAGTCTTTGTACCACTGTGAGCCAAATGTGGTGCTTCTCTGGTGCATGAAGGAGCCACCTCAGAGGCTTCTCCCTGTGGCTGGAGCTGGTTTCTTCTACTCCCTGCAGAAAGCCCCCTGTGTGCCAAGAGGGAAGAGGGGAGCATGTAGAAATGGTCTGTGAAGCCTGGAGAACAGACATTGTCAAAAAGAGATGAAAACTGAATGCTTTATATACCACAGCCTGCTGCAGGTGACCTGCTTTCTGCAAAAAGAAATATGTGAGCATTTTAAAAATCATGTTTAGATTTCTCTTCAGAAACGAAGCAACACATGTTTCCTAGGAGAAATCTGTGTAAAGACCATAGTAGTTTATTCTTTCCTGGCCTGAGTTTTCTCTAGCTCTCACAGAGTTTGCCTTACTATATTATCTCTGTTATATTAATAATAACTATGAAATTATCAAGAAATCTGTGGGTTTTTCCTGTCAATGGTCAGCCTACATTTGGATAAAGTAATTTATGCATGAATTTTGCACCACCTTCTAGCAAATGAACTTGTTTCCAGATGTCAAAGAAGGCTATTTTGACACACTATTTTATGTGTCCTTAAAATGATCAAGATATTCATCTTTATTAAAATGTGTAACTATCATTCTGGGAAAATATTCAGCTCCCTTTCACCACCCTGTTAACAAGCTATAAATGGTTTTGAATGATAGCAGAACATGACAGGTTGGAGAGTGTCATATAACATAGAGAAATAGACGTGTATCCAAGATGGAGATTCAGCTCTCAGGAATTTTTTCTGCAGTTTCTGTTCCAGTTCAAAACAGTGAAATAAGAGGCTAAGGGCTAAAATTAGTCTTAATAGTGTTTGTGCTTGATAGTGTTTATTTTCTGTGTCCTAAAGCCTGTGAAATGCTTTGTAGTCAGAACTACAATGTCTCGTGTTAGAGTGGCACCCGAGTGCATAAACTGTAGCTTTATTTTTGTATCCTTTCATCCCACTCTTGGCTGGCACCTGGTGGTGTAGCCATAAAATGAGTAATATAGGAAAAAAGAAAAATATAGAGAAAACAAACAAGCAAACAGATGTTTCAGCATATTTTCTAGGTTTGGCTTCTATTGCTTCTTGCGAAGCATGCATTGTCTCCATTTTCAAACAGTTTTAAGGCACAATTTTAAGGTCTGTACATGTAAATCATGTGAAGATATCTGAGCTAGCTTTTGTAGACATTACATTCAGTTTATAATATATATTTTTTCCTGCTCTAAAAGCAAAAGAGACATCCTTTCACCACTCCACCTGTGCTGACTGGTGAGATCAAAATTACTCCTACCTGTGCCAGTATTGACCCTTGTAGGGATTCACCTGATTGCCCCTACTACCTTCACAATATCTGTGTGAGTGGAGCAGCTGTATTTGCTGAAAGCCCCTTAATATCCCTCCACTGAATAAAGACTGAGGAAAGGGCTAAGTTTCTTGCTTTTCAGCCAGCCCACTATTGGCCTCATCATAGCCAGTAGTAGAGGATCTCATGAGGGATCTCATGAGGGATGATTGTTGTCTGGCAAGGGTGAGCCATTCTCCAGGCCACCCTAAGCAGGCTAAATTTAGGTAGATAATCGGAAAGCTGCATCTGGTTTCCCAAAGCCTCCTGCTCTGCTTCACTGATGGCAGGTGAAACAGAGTCTGGCCCAGTACATCCATTCCAACCTTTAGTCTTTTTGCTCAAAAGATGGGATAATCTAATCCTACGTTCTCATGCTATGAGAATAACAATGGCTTTTTAATAAAAGGGCATCCCTATATGTTTTTGGTCGGAGCTGGCTGCAAGTAGATCCTGCAGCAGGGGGCTGTGCCCTCAGGCCCCCAGGATGTGCCCTTCTCTCCCCATTTCCTGCTGGTTCATGTATTTGGCTACACAGTCAGTACACTGTCTTGTAAAGATCCCATTTGTAGATGCTTCAGACTGCACAAGGTAGTGTGGACACTTGAATATCTGATTTTGCCTATGAATTTGATTTTGGCCCCAGGACCTAGATGTTCATGTGGCCTCACTCCACAGCAGTGCTCCAACCATTTAACTCATCTGTGGATTTTGACATTGAGGGTATTAAAATCACATAGTCACAGCAAGAGGGCTGAAGATCCTAAACATGATCCTGTAAATCCTGTATTTTAAACAGTCCTGCATAGCTGAGCTAGTGTCCTTGCCAATATGTTTCAGTGAAGTCAATTATTAATATTGCTTTGTGTTACACTGGACAAAAGTTCTCATAATTGTGGGCTCCTTTAGAACAGGGGCTGTATTTATTAATCACATTAATAAACTCCTAAACTGAGAAGCCTAATACTGTCATTAGAGATATAATTTTTTATTTTATATTTTATTTTTCAAAGTAACTGTTTCTACAATTTTTAAAGCCTGAGGGTTGAATCACAATATGAAGTATCTAGTTTCATATATCAGATAAGTGCTTAGGAAAGATTAAAATCAATTTTGCTATTGTAAAGTTTTAAAGTTCAGAGGGATTGAGATCTGTAAAAAAATGTTCAGATGTAATCTTAAGGCAAAGAATTAGGCAATTATGGCTTCATTTAAAAATCTGCTCCACAATCACAAGCTGTTTCATTCCATCAGTCTTAGCCTGGGACTCAGTACTGTAGTGTATTAACAGGGGATTTGATAAACTTCCTTAGTGCTCAGTTTCAGGAACCTCAGAGCTGAAATGGCATTGCAGCAAACACACTTTTTACTTACATTTAGTTAACTTAATCCATTAAGAGATTGAACTATTATATCATAAAAGCTCCTGTTTGGTTTTTTTTTTTGTTTGTTTGTTTGTTTTTTTTGTAGGCTTCTGCTTCCATGAGCAGTGTTACTGAAATCCAAGGAAGTGTCAGGAGCATGTAGATTGCAAATACTCCTGCAGCAATATTAGAGGTACAGCATAGAGAGTTTAGGGGAGAGCAGACTGTGGTTTAGCATTTGCAGATGTAGACCTTCATGCCTTGCTGCCAAGGAAACTGCATAGCTGGCATCACAGCAACACACACTCCAAAGTCACTGCTGGAGGCTGTAACACCATGCAGCAACTTAAGCATTGGAGCTGAGACCTTTCTAGTAAGAGTTTGAGCTGCTTTGAACACAAAATTCCACAGCCCCTTTTCCTGCAATTATATCGTCTAGGACAGGATGATATATACAGCCATCTGTGCCAGAGCTGAATTTCATCCATAAAGACCAGAGAAAGAAATTATGCTTTGCAGGTTTATATCCATATTCATCATGAGAGAATTCGGTTTAATGAAAAGAAAAGAGCTAAGGCTTTATCTTATAGCTAGCAATGTTAAATTCATTGGAAAAATAGTTCTGAGAGACTGGGAAGGAATGTATCTACATATATATGGAGAACAGAGAAGTGTAGATCTTTTTGCTGTGTCTGTATGGGTAAGCATGGGCATCTGCATCTTTGAATTTGCCAAACAAGGGCCAGCTCAGGACTGACATCCATGCAAACATGTCAGCGTAGTATGAACTACTTAATACTGCTTCCCAGAAAAATGTACTGCCTTAAACTGTGGATTCTGTTAATACATGGTCCACCCAACTTGGGAGATGGTTACGACAGATGTGCAACCATTGGTACCAAAGTACACAGATGTGCCTTCAAGCCTCTGTACAGCTGTGGGAAGAGGGGTGAACTTGGCTTTCTTTTGATTTTTTCATGGCTAATTTTGTTTTTAATTTTATTTCACCCCTTTTATTATTATATCTGTATTCCTAGACCAGGATGCTCCCAGCCCTGTGGGTGCTGGGAAGCGTGACACCAAGAGACAGAGAGAGCCTTGTGCAGTCAGACAGCTGGGTTGTGTGCATGGTGTGAGAGGGCTCAGAGAGGTGCCTATGGCTGAGCAGAGCATGTGCTGCAAAGCCCATGCTCCTTTATCTTTCTTTCCCCAGAACCAGCTGGAGTAAAGTTATAAGGAAAAGAGTTTATCCTGGGAATAAAGGCAAAACTTAGATGGTAAACTTGTCAGGGCATACTCATATGCTGCTCACTTTATGTGAGTACATTTTGCATGTGAGTACGCTTTGCTTCTTCTGTATTTGCAAAGTAGCACTTAAGGGAGTTTATTATTAATAACAGTAAATTATTCTACATTTTCTTATCAGATAATATGAGATCAAATAGCTGTCAAAACATGTTGGGCAGATATATACAAAACCAATGATATCTAAAGATCCACAACAAAAAGGAAAAACTTGGAAGGTCTTCAGTCAGCTCCTAGCAGCTGCAAGTTTTGCTTTGGATGAAATAATGAACCCATCTAAGGGTCTCTCTCTGAGAACAGTCTTGTCGAGTGATTCTTGTCAGAAGCTGTTTTTGGCTTTTCACCTTGATGTGTTCCCAGAAAAGGAACTGGAACAAACACCTAGAAATGAGTACACCTAGTTAACATGAGGGTATAATAAATAAATTTTAAAAAAAGGCCTTAAATGCAGCTGATTTGCAAAAATAAGATGCTGCTGAAATTGATTTGGTATTGCTTACCTAAATGTCTCTGCTCATATTTATATTTAAATTTTACACTAGCTGATATGATGTGCAAGATAAAACTCCAGTCTAGAATCAGCCAATGCCCTTAAGGCCATGATACAAGTGCTTCTATTTGTATAGTATTTGATTAGCTATTATATTGTTCTTGTTTCACAGTTTAGATTTCTGCAATGAAAATAAGTGGCTGTACTGGCAATTAAAGATACAGAAACTAGTGAGGGAAAAAAGGACTAATATAGTTGCAAACACATTGAAACAGAGGCTATCCTGAGACAGAGTTGATTTTTTTCTTTATTATTACTAGTAGTACAGAATAAATTGTTAGTACTAAATGTTTTCTATTTGTCATTTGGATTAATTCCTTTTAGTTTATTTGCATTTCTGTGCATGAACAGAATCAGTGTTTTCTTCACAAATGCAATGGCTTGAGGAAATACATATTTAACCGCATAAATATGGATTTGCCTTACTTTTTTTTTGAGGCAATTGTGTCATCTTGTATGACAATGAGTTTTTACTTGAAAGTTCTAATCCATTGTTGAAAAAATCATTACACAGTGATGTAGCAATTGTGATACTCTACTTTTCCAGAGTTGTTGTAAGAATGTAATTTATTATACTTTTGGGCAAAACTGATAATACTTTGGCAGTATTTATATATGTATTTACTTATTTTGTCAAACTTACTGGTTGATGGCACGTTCATCAGCCATAAAATAGGGACATCAGCGTAATATAGATGCTGCATGTTAGCTGAAGGAAATAGCTATGGGATGTTCACATAGTGAAGCATGAAAAATTGTCACACGCTTTTGTGCTTGAGTATGTGTGTGCGTGTGTGCACATATGTGTGTGATAACCTGGTACTCACTATTTGCATCTTCTTTTGTGTGTGCCTCACTGCCTCAGCTGTATTAAAGCCTTTCTGCATGTGGAGCCAAATGAATCTCATTAGAGCAGCAGATAAAGTGTTCCTTGAAGTTGAAGATTCTAATGCTATATTTTTTTGCATATTCAAAATCTTCATTTATCATCACAAAAGGATCTCATGCCTGTGTGCCCCTTACATACAGTGTAAGTAATCAAGAAGGTCTCATCTGGCCCTGGCCAGTACATAATTCAATTCTTGCTTTTTTGCTGAGAAAACAAATGACATACTGAGTATATGCTACAGGAGCCATGAAGTTGGAAAATTTGTAGGTAGAAAAGACTTTATACTTTAGATGGTCACAGAGTCCTCCCATTCACAGCATTAAAACCTACTATGTTTTGTCATTTTTCTTTCTGGCCCAGGAAGTATTAAGCTTTGAAAACAATCTTTGCATATTATCTGGGAGGCTACTACTGTTTGAATACTGTTCAAACAGTATTCAAAAGGGTGATGAGATATGTTGTCTAAATTCAGAAACATCAGTTAACATTGTGGGATGGCTGGCAGGCAGATAATCAATAATTTAATTACCAGTGACCCATTTTGTTTACTTCTAGTTAGAAGGGAATTTCTGCATTCTGGTATAAGATATCATTTATTCAGTTTTTCACAGATAGATTCAAATGATGCTTTTCCTGCCTTCAGGATGAGATGAATTTAATCCAGTGTTGTAAATGAAAACCAGGTGTCCAGATACACACTCTTCCTCACAGCTTGCATTGCATTTATTTACCTAGAATAATTCCTAACAAAATTTGCTGCCAAAAGTTTGACTTACCTTCACTTAAGGTGAGTGTGGCCATGGATGCAATTGCTGCAGCAGCAGAAAATTACTGTTAGCAATGTCTTTTTAGAGTTGCAAGCCCTTGTGAGAAAGCCAATGTTCACATGTTGTAGCTATTATTATTACTCATTTTTATTGAGAAGGCAGCTGGCTGGAGCTCCAGAAATAGAACAGGTTTAAACTGAAGCAGGACTTCTCATTTGTCTCTAAAAATAGGTAATCTTCCAGCATGGAATTTGAAACTGTGAGTTTTTATGCTTTTGAATTCCCAGAGTTATTCCTGTTGGATTTCTCTTCATACAATTTTAATATGAACCCTTTGAAACTGGATGCTGGCTGAAGTGTTTCTTTGGCTTGAAAGTGTATGTTTCACTTGCAGTTGTTTTAGTTAAAAAAAGAAAAGCTGGATGAGAACAGGTGGTGTGACATATTTTTTTAAAAAAGCATTCTGGATTTATGTGGTGTATGACATCATCACAGTCAGGTTGTAGCAGAGAAGCATGCATTACATATCTTTGAGAGATCAAACTTACATTTAATCTGTCCTTTTTGTTTCTTATAGTATGATATACTCTATATAGATGCTCTTAACACTTTGCAACAAATTATTGTGCTTGTATTAACTGTAATACTGGCCAGAAATCTAAACAGAAATCAGGATGTGAATGTCTTAACTCTCAACAAGGAGCTTGGGAGACCATTCTTACCCCGAACTGGTGGCAAGCAACATGGACAACATGGTGGTATGGTAGCATTAATACCTCCACTATGCAGATGAGAAACCTATGTGCAGGAAAATGTAAATTATTGTCCCAGAAGCATTAGGCCTATGTCTAGACACCATAACCTGGGAAACATCTGAGTTTCTGACTCAGGATGTGCACACAGGCCATGTCTGGATCACATTTTGAGGTGAAATGCATGTGCATGCCAGCCATCCCACACTAGATCCTTGGTTTCCATAGGAAGGACATCTGGGGATGTGAGCCAGGCTGAAGCCACAGAGAATTCCAAGAGATGCCCAGCCTGGTCAGTCAGGGGGCTGGATGCAGATGATGGAGCACCTTGGCAGTTAGGTGTGCTTCAGACAGATCCACAAATATTAAAATAAAAACCTCCAACCTTTACAGTGGTAACTCCAGTGCTTAACCACAAATTTGTCCTTTACGAGTCCTAACATTTAGCAGGATTAAAATGTTTAAATAGCTCTAACTGTGCGGGAACAGTTTTAAATTGGGTGATGGGGAAATGGCTGGAATAGTTCCACTATTGTCCAGAGCCATTTGCTGAATCCTGGCAACAACACTTCTGTGCAGCCCCACTTTCAATGCATAGAGGCGCAGAGCAGATTCATTAGGCATTTTTGAATGTGCGATGATTATTTAAAAAAATAAAATGGCTGCTACATTATGGGTGGGTAACTAAGGAACTGCTAGATATTTTAAAACTTTTTGACTGTATTAAAGAAGAAAATGAAGGGACACTTCAAACTGAGGATCCCACCTATGAGTGATGTCTTCCTTAAGTGCTACAGTAGCAATGACCATTTAAGGACATAAGCAAGATGAAGTTTATGAGTAGAGGTAATATGGTCTATATTATACAAATATGGTCTTTATTACCTCTTCCTACAAACACTGTCTTTATGTATTTATTTCTGATCTGCACTACTCTCAGCATAATGGTCTGTAGCTTTTCTTAAAAGTTTTTATGATAAAGCTACTGCCTGGTGTAGAATATCTTATGAAAAGTCTCGTCAGCATTTGAAATCAAAGCTTTACTGTTATGTGCACCTCAGATTTCAATAGAGCTGTAGGATTTATGCCTACTTAACTAATAACATCTTCAGAGAGTACATTCCTTTAATTGAAGAATGCGCCTCAAAATGTGCAAATTCACAGATGTTAATGATTATGTACATGTTTTCCCTTATTGCTTCAAAGCCAGGAAAGGCCACATGCAGCTGTAATTTGTACTGTAGTGATGAGATTTGGATTAATATCAATGAAATGAAAAACTATATTCAGGGACTCATTGTTTTTTGCAAATAACGGGGCATTTCTAGAAATGTCTATTTTGGAGAAGTAAGTCTCATGCTTCAGCTCATAAAGCAATAGGAAGGTTGCTCCCTAGTGTAAAGTCAAAGTTGTGCAGAAGGTGAAGAGAAAGGATAGGAGGCACCTCTGCACCCCATGGCAGCAACTGGATGTTGGAACCACTGTCTCCATGTAACGGAATAGAAGGAAAAACAAATTGAAGATAAAGTGGTGGGTGAAAAATACACTAATACCCAACAACAATGGTGATATTTACATACCACATGCACTGCTATAGAGACTTTAGCCATGCCCTCTGTATCTATTTACATACTCATGTGCTTCCATGCATGAATTTTTGCTGATATATACATTTTAAATAATATGGTTTCCCCATTACTATAGTAATTCTGATACTCATAAAGTAATACATTGAAATATGAAAAAAATATGAAAAAGCCCTTGTATACAAATATGTGTGATCATAAATTTTAATAACAGGAAGAAATATGTGCCCTATGAAGAAAGTTTTCATATGCTTTCTTTCTTCAAAGTTGATGCAAACATATGGGTTTGTTCAAGTACTTTCTACACAATTGCTAAGATTTTTAGAAGGGACTAGGCTTCAAACTCCCAATTTATGGTTGTGTATAACCCCTCTGTTGCACTTTCCATTCATGTTAGTAATATCCACAAGACACAATTTTCAAAACTTCAAATTAAGTATTTAAGTACAAGCAGGCAGGCTCAAGGTATCTGCTTCTGAAATTTGTGCTGTAATCTCTGCACTTTCTGAGGGTCAGTTTCTATTTTCTCTAACTAGAATATAGTGCCTGTAGGAATACCCATGCACACAAATATTTTTCCTGTCAGAACAAAAAGCTGGTGCTGTGGTTGAAGGCACTATTGTAAGGCATCAACCTGGCACTTGGTAAAGCTTTTAATCTACTGCATGACTGAGCTCCAGCACAAGTCCATGCAACCAGTGTGCCGGTGCCTTTTGGGAAGGGCACTCCTCACCCACTCCTCCGTGGTGACAGTTACGTGAGGAACATGACTCCTGGCTCACCACACAGGAGCTTTGAAGAGATGGCCACTCTCCAAATGCCTGATATACTTAGCATCAGAAAGTAATTCAAATTCTTTCAGTTCTTGTCTTTGGTCTGGAAATGTATTCCCCTCTTCAGTCACTCTTAAATGACAGGATAACATTTTTCCCTTCTAATCAGACACTTACAAGGTTACTTCATTTCCCCTTGGGTCGTCTAGTGCAAAAGCTTAAGCATTGATGACTAGTTGCATGCAAATACACGTACTCTGCTTTGTGTATAGCAGTACATCGTTGAGCTATGCTACTGAGGCATCACACATTTCTATACAGGTTAATTCACCAGTTTCACTTGGTAACAATGCTATATACTTACTGAACATTTTTTTAATCTGGGAATTATGTGAGATTTTTAGGAAGCTTAGGAAAACAAACATTTAAGTCTACTGGACTGTATTTTTACAGTGTCCTAATCAGAAGTCACTTACAGAATTTTGAGGCTGTAAGTAAACAGGGCATTTTGTCAAGACAAGACACTGCCTAAGTTTTATACAAGCTAAAGCTCTTCCCCTGGCGCAGCAACGACCTTGAATTATCAGGCTGAAGTTGTTTTGTCATAGTTTGAGACTCAGTTTGATGGGGAAAGAATGCAACAGGCACCTTGATTCATCACTGCAGTTAGTGCAAACAGGCTTTAAGAGGTTACAGAGACTCTTCATGGCTTTGACATCTGCCCAAGCGGAGCTCATTGTAGGACTGGGCCCAAAATGACCGGCTTCTCACGTTAGGCATTATCACTGCAGGCAAAGGAAGCTGAGGAACCAGATTTTCAGACACTACAAAGGGCACTATTGTGTGAACACTCTTGAGGGTATTGAAGGGAGAGGTCCAATCCTGTACAGCATTTTTACAGGTGCATAGTTTCAAACATGAGAATAATCATACTGATGTCAACGAATTGCTTATGAACTTAAGATTAAATGCATGCTTTGTTGGATTAAGGCTAGGGCACAGTCTTACCAAATTTATCCTCTGGTTCTTCCTAACAGTACAACTAGGCCAACCTGTTCCTTGCCCTTACCTTCTGCAATGGCAGTTAATTAGCAATGAGTTGGTCTCTCAGGATTTTTAATTTTTTTTAAAAAAAAAGTAAGTGACAACCATTGAGATACAGCAGTGACCAAACCTAACAGGATGGCAAATATGTTGCTGCCTGCACCTGCCTTTCATCTTGATGAATATTGCAGAGATATGTGTTGCTTTCACTACCACGAATCATTATTCATATTCACAGTTCAGCTGGAACACACCCATGCCTGAAGTCATCTTGATGTCTAACAAAATGCATCTCCAAATACGATTCAGTGAAAACCTGTGACAAGTGCTGTGTGAAAAGGTTTAATGCACATCCATTTTCTTGGGGCCAAATTGTTTGCACTTCCATTAAAAATTTAAAAGTAACTTTGGAGAGGAGTGAGGTTCTAGTTTTAGTTTTGTTAGTGGTTTTTTAACTTACACTCTATCAATGGAACAGAATATATAACTGCAGTCTTTGAAATACAGGAGGTATAACTGCAAAGATGAGACCACAAGGCAGGAATTTGCAAATACCATTATTTTAAATGCCTTCTCAAGTAAAAGAACCACAAACACAATTACACACTTCAGTGGGCAGACAAGCTACGAGCAGACTCTGCTCTCTGCTGGATGTTACTATTTCTGTTCTTACTTCCATTGGAAGTACATCCGTTTGGGGGGGGGGGGGTGGTGGCATAATAAATCAGATTTCATAGTTAGGTGCTTCATTTTAGGCATCCAAGTTTGACTAAGTGGCTTTCTCGTGATGCTACGGGCAGCAGCCCCGGTGACGCGCTGCGGGCCTGGCTGGCGGGGCTGGGGGGACCTCTCGTGGTGGCAATGGAGAGAACAACCCTGGGTCCTCTCCTCCCAAACACCTTCAGCAAAGCTTTGTTCATGGGTGAATGCGACTGGAAGTGAAAAAGTGGGTATTAGGAAAAATCTCTTCACTGAAAGGGTGGTCAAGCATTGGAACAGGCTGTGGTGAAATCACCATTCCTGGAAGTGTTCAAAAAATGTGTGGATGTGGCACTTAGGGACGTGGTTTTGCAGGGGACTTGACAGTGCTGGGTTAAAGGTTAGATGCGATGATGTTTTCCAACCTAATGATTCTGTGATTATCATAGAATCATAGAATGGTTTGGATCAGAAGGTACCTTAATATTCATCTCATTCCAACCCCCGCTGCCATGAGGAGGGACACCTCCCACTAGACCAGGCCAGTCAAAGCCCCATCCAACCTGACCTTGAACTTTTCCAGTTGTGAGGCAACCACAACTTCTCTGGACAACCTGTTAGAATGCTTCACCACTGGAAGAATTTCTTCCTAACCCTAATCTACGCTGTTTCAGTTTAAAACCATTAACCCTTGTCCTACCACTATACTTCCTTCTTTCCTGTGGACCCTCTTTAGGTACTGGAAGGCTGCTCTAAGGACTACCCAGAGGCTTCTCTTCTCTAGACAACCTCAACTCTCTCAGCCTGTCTTCACAGGAGAGGTACTTCAGCCCTCTGATCATCTTCATGGTCCTCCTCTGAATTCACTGCAACAGGTCAACATCCTTCTTATGCTGGGAGCCCCAGACTTGGATGCAGCACTCCAGGTGGGGTCTTATGAGAGTGGAGTAGAGGGGCAGAATGAACAGCCGGTCACATTTCTTTTGATGCAGTCCAGGGTACAGTTAGCTTTCCATGACTATAATTCTATGTCTATGATTCTTTGACTGTTACTCGATGCCAGTTCTGGTATAAATGTGAATACCTGCCTATATTTTAAAAATATTGCATTAAAATTCATAGTTTTATGAGCAATTGATGACTATATTCATTGTGCAGAATTTTCAGTCTTTCAGTGACACACAGTCCCAACAGAAGAGATTTTCCATCGCAGTTCGAGGGACATGCTCTTTCATCCTTCCTCAGGTAGTAGTACTACAATTTTTTACTATTCCTGTAATACTAGTTTTGTGGAGTTAAAAAAAAAAAAGTGGGTTTATGCTTATATAATTTAACATTTCTTGCTTTCTTAATCCATTCTGGATTGTTTTTCAATCAAAAATACCTAAACTATGAGTTTGAAGAACACTCGATTCTAGTTTCTTAAAAAGTTATGTACGATGCATTTGATCTGTGAATAAATTCTTTAGCCATGACCAGAACTACGCATGAGATGTACAAATGAATCACATACAAATGTAAACTCACATACTACTCATAGAGGTTTTTTTATTATCTTCTAGAATATTTTATGGAAATGCATGTACATGTGTGCCTTCCAGACAGATAGGGCAGATTCCCATTTAAGCTTCCTAATAGAGACATAAAAGGGCTCTCATCAATCTCTTTTTTACCTGTTTGCATATGTGAAAGTAAGATAAAGGTGCAGTGTTTTGTTTTTTTTCTTTATTTGGGTTTTTTTAATCAAGAACTACTCATAAAAAGTGATGAAGAAGCTTCTCCCACTCATCTTCCAAGGAAAGGTGTTTCAGCCATCTTGCTGAAATGCAGCTGCAGTGCTGAGCTTGGACCTCAGGCAGGTACAAGGAAAGGTTCAGAAAGAAGTGGCTCTGCATATGTGGCAAGACAGAAGTGGAGCTGTTGCTGTGATGTCTGCCCAGAATTTTCATGGCCTGGAGGGACACATTTTCAAAAGAATGGACATAAAGGATTATGGGATCACAGGACTGGAGTATAATTGAAGCAGGGGAGACTATAGGAGGCCTCCGATCCAACTTCCTCTCGCAGCAGAGTCAGCTCTGAGGTCAGGGCTTCATCCAGTTAAGGCTTGAAAACCACCAAAGATGGAGAGTGCATCTCTGCTTGGATGTCCTCATAGGGACAAAAGTTCTACCTAGTTGTTGTGGTTTACCCCAGCCAGTAATTAAACATCACACACTGTCCCACAGTGGTATGGGGGAAAGAATCTGCAGGGTAAAGGTAAGAAAGAAACTAATGTATTGAGATAAAACCAGTTTGATAATTAAAAAGTTGTTTGGTTTTTCTTTTTCTTTTTTTTTTTTTTTTCAATTGTAAGGGAAAAAAACCCTACGAGAACACTAAAGAGAGATGAAGGTAAAACACAAGGAAAAAAATAAGATATGAAAGTGGAAAAAGTTGCTCATTGCCAGCTAACCAATACATAGCCAGTCCCTGAGCAGTGGCCTTCCTGCCAACCTCCATCTCCAGTTTTATTGCTGAGCATGACACCATATGGTCTGGAATACCCTTTTGGTCAGTTGGGGTCAGATGTCTTGTGCACCCCCAGACCACTCACTGGTGGGGTGACATGAGAGGCAGAAAAGGCCTTGGCTTTGTGTTTTACTCAGTAGTGAGTACAACATCAATCTAGTATTAACACTTTTTCCAGTACAAACACAAAACACAGCTCCATACCAGCTACTGTGAAGAAAATTGACTCTATCTCAGCCAAAACCAGCACATCAGTTTTAACCTCTCTTCTTTCAAAACATACTTGCTGGTTCTCATCTTCCTGTCCTGCCCTGCTGTGAAGAGCCTGGCTCCTCCTCTGTGACCTCCCTGTCAGCATCAGGAGCTGTTAGGTCCCCCGAAGCCATCTTTGCTCAGGCTGAACAAGACCACTCCTCCAGCATCTCCTCACAGGGCCTGTGCTCCAGCCCCCAACAAGGTGGTGGCCTCTGCTGAACTCAATCCAGTTATAGTCAGTGCTTCTCCTATATTCAGGGCCCTGGATTTGGATACAGTAACCTAGATGGGATCCAATAAGCACTGAGTAGAGGGAATAAGTGCTTCCCTTGGTCTCTGGCTCTGCTCCTGTTCATCCAGCCCAGTATCTGTTGGCCTTCATTGGTGCCAGGGTCACTGCTGGCTCATGCTCAGCTTGCTGCTCACCAGCGCCCTCAGTCTTCTCCACAGACCAGCTGTCAGCCAGGCAGAATCAACCTGCACTGGTGCCAGAGGCTCATCCTTTCCAGGAGCAAGCTTTGTATTTGTCCTTCAATTTCACAAGGCTGGACCATTCCTCCAGCCATTCAAGGTCCTGCTGAATCACCTATTCTCGAATGTATTCACTAATTCCCCCCCAAACTGGTGTCATCTGCAAAATTTAATTAGAAGTAGATCCATGCGTGTAGGCAATTGATAGGGCTACATGATGTTTTGCAGACCAACACGAGCTCACTCTTTCCCTGCTCCAAGTGTTTACGTGGCATCCAGCCTAAGCTAATATACTTTGCCTCTCAGCAGAACTTAATAGCTTGGGATCAGGACTGTGCTAATCACAGCTAAATAGCTTTTGGTTCAGAGCATAGGAAAATTGAGCTGTGTCTGCTCAAAATGTCCTGTGTGAGTATAACACGTAAGTCCACCACTATGCCTGTTCCACTAGCTCTGGTGGAGCTACTGAATGAGAAACTGGCAAGCTTGAAAGATGCCATGTTGTGATAAAGTGGATCTGAACCCAGTGATGGCGAGAAAACTGAGAGTCACTTACAAGACCATTGAAAAGAAATCGTTATCTCTACCACCAAAACTGAGGATGTTATTCTAGTTGTCTGATAGAGCAGCATCACTGTTTGTAATTTCCAGCACAGTTTCTGGCATATTGAATAATGTGCCTCCTAGCCACCTCCTGGCAATAACTCCCTCAACTTTTGGCAAGCTTTGGGTCAGGTCAGTGCTCACGGGCATTGACAGAGCTGTGCATGAAAGAGTTTCTGAGTGTGCTGGCATTACAGCTGATGGCAGCCTTGCTTCATAAAGGACTGTGCCAAGCATGTCAGGCTCCCAATACCAGCCTGCAATAACCTAAACGGATGTTGAAAATACAATGTGGGGAGTCAAATGTTATACAGGGAGGAGAGAAGATGAGTCTTAGATGAATCAATACTCAGTAAAGTGATACCTGTTGGCTTTCAGAGGACTCCAGTTAGACACAGAAAAGTAGGGTGGCTAACAAAATGCACAGATGAAGAGAATCGATATATCCATAGGGATGACCAGGTTAACAATATATATTCTGCTCATCCTTACCCTGCAACTACAGCACTTTGGGCATTATCAAAAATCCGTAGCTCATTTTTAAACAGCCAAAAATCTAGAAAAACAAAGCAAGCACTAGCCTTAAAGTTTCTTATTCTTATGAAGTAGCTAGAAACACAGTGCAATGCTTCTAGAGGAGACCTAGGAACCTCCCTGGTTCAAATCCATCAGGCATTTGCTGCCTGTGAGGCACAGGAGGGAGAAGTAACTCTGAAGGAATGAAAATATCAGCACACCTATTAGTGGTGGTGCCCCATGAAATAGTTTTTTTCTTGTATACCCATCTTAGGTAACTAACACAAAGGAAGCTTTTGGGTCTGACATTTTTGATGGGATTAGTCTGCTAGTCTCACTTTGGGTGAAATCACAGGCTGTTAGGAGATATCATGAAGAAGCTAGAGTGCATCTGAGTGCTGGGTCTGAGGCCTGTGAGAGCAACAGAGGTAGGGATGTCAGTACGGTCTTTATTTTATCATATTATTATTTATTTATTTTCTTTGAGAACACTATCTAACATCTAATATCCTAAGAGAGTCTACCCTTCCTCGTAAATAAAAATATTCCATGACAAATGAAAAGGAGACAGATAGCAACACTATAAAATTATCATTGAAAACTGTCCCTGTGCATGTTTTGACATGCAATGCAGCCAGTTCCCACCCATTTGCTGATGCAGAGGCACTTTGGGCAGTTACATACTGGGAGCAGTAATACCACAGCCAGGCTGTGCCAGGCCCTCTGTACTCCTGGCAGAGGTCAGCATGACTTCAGGGCTCTCTGTGGCCCATGGCTATTGTGGCCATTGACTATTCCTTTCTGTTTTGCCTTCTACACATTCACATAGCCAGATGACAGGTAGAAGAAGAGAAAATTCAAGGCTGGTTAGAATAAAAATCCTAAGAGAAATCCTTCTTAGGGCTGAGGCATTTCTGCCAGTCATGGAGAAATCTGGGCTTCCTCCTCTTGGGAACAACTAGCTGAAATAATTGTTTTGAGCTGTCTAACTAATTTCAGGGGAAGGGAAGATGGAGGAGGAAAGGTGAGAGAAGAGCTCCATTTATACTTAATTAGTAAGATATACTAATGTCAGAAATAAAAGGCTGCTGACTTGTTAGTAGAGCCTGAACACACTAAAACATGAGAGAAACTGTAAAATGAGAGGGAGTAGCTCCTGAGCCAGACAAAAAGCACATAAGGGAAGACTCTATGAATAAAATTTTCCCCATGAGTGAGTTGTCTGATAGTGAGGCCAATACACCAGAACATGATGAAATGGGAGGTGAAGATAAAGCTGGTTATCAAGAAGTTTGTGAAAACTGATTTAGGAAAGTTTTTTGAGAGGAAAATACTTCTTAATTTTTTGCACAAGGATCAATTTT
The DNA here is from genome assembly GCF_003945725.1 of Corapipo altera. NCBI lineage: Eukaryota > Metazoa > Chordata > Aves > Passeriformes > Pipridae > Corapipo > Corapipo altera. Next base: position 72,545,321 of record NW_020884872.1, read on the forward strand.
GCTAAAAAAATGTGAAATGGGGAATAGCCACACAAAAAAGGAAAAAAAATGCATGAAAAAAAATGAGAAGAACATTTGTGAATGAGAAATTAATACTATCCAGTAGGTTAAAAACACCTGCTTCCTGGCTATCCATGGCTATTGCTGTTGATCAGTCATTTTTCTTTTCACCTTTCTTTGATAAACAAAGGTTTAATGTGTTCAAGGTGAGCATTGCTTTTCTAACTGTAGGGCTTCTCTCAATCTGTTTTCTGCATTTTCTTTGCATCCTGCTTGACTGGGAATAAATCAGAATCACATAGAATCTGGTAAACAGCTCTCACTAATAACTTCCCATTTTCTGTCCCCTGTTGATCACACTTTCCTTCTTCATGTCTCTGCTACACCAGCAGATAATGGTTGTCAATAACCTTTATAATAATTATGATTATCAAGATGAGTTGTAGTTTTTGGAAAGAAACATATTTATAAATAAACAGAGAAAATTACATTATATTTATTTATTTATAGAAGAACACATAATATAGGATGATGTGCATTTTATATCATATATCTACTTTATTTATTACAATAATTAATAATATTTTCTCTGACTGCTGGATGGAGGCAGGGTGCACATCGTTGACAGTGCAATGACTCATGCTCCCAGTCTGTCTTCAAAGCCCACTTTGACACCCTTCATTTCACACAGCCTGCTCTTCTGTCCTGTCATGATCCCTGGCAAGCAGGTACAAGAGAGAAAGATGAGAGAGCTCTAGAATGTTGTCCGAGTCTTTACTTATATCTGTTGGGGTGTCTGGAAATTATTACGTATGGATCTTTTCATCTTTCTCTGCTGGGTGAGTATTTAAATTGTGAAAAATAATGTGTTAAGCATGACTCTGCCCTGAATGTTGATCACAGTGATTAATGCTAGTTCATGCCTACCTTACATTCTGTGTGATATCATGTTTAAGAAGGTATTAGCCACCACTGCTTAGCTGAAACATCTCCTTATGTAGGAAAATATTATTTATAAATAAATAAACCAAGACTAGGAGTGACATAGCTCTGAGCTGATTACTGAGGAATAACCTACAAAAGCACAAAACTAATTCTACATAGTTTTTCAAACACTTCCTATAAAGCTCTTCCATGGTAAATAAAGACAATAAGCCCATAGCAGGAAAAGCTGTATCAATTATTTCCATCTATGTTCACCAAAAAAGAGAGCAGGAAAATGTCCATGCTTGCATCCTTCCAGATGGAAACTACACAGAGTTGCTGCCTTGGAGTGAAGTATTTGTAGAACAGGAGAGAAAATGAAGAATAAAAATTACTAGGGCCTAGACATCTTTAAAAATCAGTTTGTTTAACAACTCTTGAATGAAATACCTGAATGACTATCCATGCTCGTAATGTCAAACCCCTTTTGTTCCCACAGGGCTGGAAAGCAAAAGGGTTCCAAACAGGGAGCTGAGGATAGGACACTTCCACAAGATTTATAATAAAGAATAAAATTAGAGGACACATGAATGACTATGACACCATGAAAAAGTCAACATGAATTTTGTAAGTGCAAATCACACCCCACAAGAATAGAGAGGAACAGCATATAGGAAATCCTGTCTACCTAGAGTTCCAAAGGCATTTGTGTTCATTGTCAAGGGTTTTTAAGGAATTTTAAGTGGATACCCTCCAGATATCCATGCTAACACTGCATGGATATCTGGAGAGTTGGTTAAAAAATAGAAAATTCAAAGCTGCAGTAAATGGTCAATATGGATATATGAATATATAGAGAGTACATTGAGTGTGTGCGTGTATATATATATATGTATGTATACGAATGCTACACAGTTCCTAAGAAGCCGTGTAGATGCAATTCTTAGTCGAAAACTGATGGTCTGAGCACTACAGCCCAGCTATCTGCTGTGATGTGGTTTCAAACTCCTCTAAGTATCTGCTTCTACAAAACTAGTTCTTCATGGCCTCACCTCTCCTGGTGAGGAGTCTCTACCAGCGAATCTTCCATGGCCCCTCCATCAGTGTTGCCCAGATTAATCATAGAAAAAGCCCATCTTCTGAATTTTAACACTTGGTGTCAAAGCCAACTCTTCACATCAGCTGTTTCCCACCTGCTTCAGAACTCAGGGCTGCGCTGCACTGCAGTAGTTAATGCATCCACTGCCCTGGGCAAACAGGGTCAGCCAGGCTGCATGGCTCTGGCTGCATGCCATGGACTGACTGAGCTGGCATTTAAGTTTTAGTCATAGGGTGAACACATTTCATCCTTGTTTTAATTTCCCTGCTTGGAATTCTTACTTGATAATCCAGTCTTTTTGTGACTCCTCCTACCCAGACAATATCCTAAATTTTCCATTATCATGGCGGCACAAATGCTCCAAAATATATTTTTCTTATGATTACATGAATGTTTGAAATATACATACACATATTTTGATGATGAAAAGTATAGTTAATGAAAAAGCAGCATGTCAAGATAATCTGAGCCTAAATTAATTATCAAAGGACTATAAAATTCCACACCATTGGTGGTGCTAACACTAATAGCCAGGGCTGGCAACATGCTAATCACTCTGGCTCTAGAAGACCAGACTGGTATTTTAATCACACAAATGCTAATTGCCTGGCCCTGCTGGCATTATAATTGTTATGGCACTAATAGCCTGGGCAGGATGGTATTTTAATCATCCTGGATCACAGCCTAGAAATGTTAATTTATAACATTTCTGTCTTTTTATCAAGGTTAACAAGAGGTCTACTGCAGATATGATCAATTACAAAATGCAGAAATCACTATTTTAACTTAAAAGAGAAGCAAATCAGGAGTCTTAGAACTCAGAGTACTGGAGACTTTTCAGTTAGAATACTGCTTTCCCATATTTCTTTTTTTTTTTCTTTAAACTTCTTTTCCCTGCAGCACCTTTAAACCACATGTGAGTCACTTGAGACAGCTGAAGCAGGCTGTGCTGAAGAGTTTGCTGTTCTAAGTATTACAGTGATCTTACTACAATATCCAGCTAACGCAGTTTCATATATTTAACCTCATAAGATTAAAATCCTCTCGCTATTGTTGATATTTTAAGAAATGAATTCAGATTGTCTACAACTCAGCTTATCTTCGAATGTTACTAATTAGTTATCTGTTGTAAATTCATTGACTTCAAAGAGCCTGCCTAATCTTTGCTGTTACATAGTGCAGGTCACTAACAGACGGTTTTACAGCTAAGCTTCATTTTTATCCCCTTTAATTGGAGATCAGGTATGCTGGGGGCTGGGGAGACAAATTAAACAGGAAATTTCTGGTTTTCCTCCTACAGCCAAGGAGTGTGATCTTGCAATGCCTGGAAAAATCTAGCAAATTTGTGGAGGAAATAGAGCTTTCTCTATAAAAATTAATTGTGGTCAAGATTTTGAATTTAGTTTTGTATTTCTCATAATGGTTGGGGTGTTGGGTCACCTCTTTTGAGATTTTCCACAAAGTTAAAGAGCTCCCTTGTAACTTCTGGGTCTACTACGTAGATGCAGTACACTGCCACTTGAGTAAGATTTCAGCTTCCCTCATTATGGTGATGGCGGTGGGCTGCATCTGGATGATGGAACCATTTGTTCATCCCGCAACGTGATATTGGCCCCATGTGTTGCAGGATGAGTAACAGCACGTGTTTTTGGCTGCCTCCAGCCCAGAGCTGCCCACTGGGAGCCCAGCCCTCCTCCCACACTGCCATGGCCACAGTCAGCAAGTGCCCAAGGGACAGCAGGGGACCTACCCCATGTCTCTTCTCTACGGCACTGTGCAGAGGCTGCCAACATCAAGGGTGTTGTGTGACATGAGGTGTCCCATTTGAGGAGGAGGGAAATGAAGTTAAAGAAGTGGAGAATTAAGAAGAATGGTTTTGGCTGAAGGAGGAGGCAGGTGAACTTTATAAGGCATTGGCCTTATAAATACACCTATTTGAGTAGCTGGGTACACTTTACTCGTGTCAGCACCAATAAAAGTCATACCAAACTCAGTAGCAACAATGAGCCTTCTAACTATGCTTGATTTCCACAGCTGGGATGCTGAATGCATCAATCAAATACTTATTTTTGCCTTTGTTTTAAAACGTCCCTTGAGGGGAAATTTGCCCTTCACCTGCTTCCCACATGGGAAGCCCAGCTGCTCTTTTAGGCTCGGTTTCCAAACACAGGGCTGCCCTCAGCTGACATTCTTCCATAAGAAGATTGCTAATAATGCTAGTAGTTCACAATCTATTTTCACTCTAGGAATGGAATTTCAAATGAGGACTTTTTATGCCTGCTACTTAAAAAGGATTTGAGCTCTTTGTGAGAGGATGCTTTTAAAGAATTCTCATTTCAATGTCCTGTCCCCCATTGCCTCCTATCCTTGTGATGCTTCCTGTGTTGTCTGTGGCTTCATTGCCAGCACCCATGTGGATTTTTTGTCTGCTTTCGTTTAAGCATGGCTGATGCCACCCTACTGGCCTATGTGGCCAGCATGGCCATGGGCAGTTGCAGCTGACCTGCTCGGAAAGGTTGCTCTCGCGTGCCACTGCATTGGAGCCAATGCTTTCAGCAGCTAAACTTAGGAGCAACACGACAGCTGTGTGAGATCATTGTGCTGCAGGAGCTTATCCAGTAGGGCAATGTTTTGGAGACTGGCACTGCATGTTTTCCTGGCTAAACAGTCTGCTCTGCCTAGTTACAATGTCCTTCTGTTTACTTCAACTTAGAGAGGATTTCTTGCTGTGCCTGTGGTTAAAGCTGAGATGTGATGACCAGAAAAATGTGTTTTCCTTCATCTCTGCGCAACAAAAAGAAATACTGTAGGGCCAGTATTGTTGCTTACTTATGCTCAGCTGCTCTTGACCTTTCATGACTAAATATAAGGATGGTGGCCTCTTCTGGTAAATTGGTTGTGATAACACATATAATTTCACTTACTAGCAGATGAACTTTAACATGAAACAGGATTCTTTTCCTTCGAAGTTTAATATTTCCTTTTATACAATGCTGCAGAAACCTTTTAGCGCTTTAACCTTCAACATGAGAGAAGTCAGCCTCAGCTCCTTGGCAGGAAAATAGTTTTTTTTAACCAAAAACAGCAGTGTCATAGTAAAGTCCAGAAATTCTCTAAGAAGTCCTCTGTCTGTACAAAACTGCAATAGCACTATGTGTTTGCTTTCTCTGCCTCCACAGAAATTAAAGATTTCACAGAATATTCTGAGTTGGAGGGGACCAACAAGGATCATCGTGTCCAACTGTGAAGTGAATGTCCCATACGGGGATCGAATGAGGATTGATACTTTGGTATTATTAGCACCATGCTCTAGCCAACTGAGCTTATCTCAGGTACCCTGTAGAGAACCTGTTTCTAATACATTACCTGTGCAGCCAAGGACTGCAGAGGGAAAAGAGAGCTCCAGACTTCCTAGAAATCCCTAATCTCACCCTTTCAAGTCCTGAAGCTCTTGTGAAGGGCTATGTTAGTGCAGCATTTTAAATGAAGACTGGCAGGTTGGAAGGATGTATTTTTGGCTGTGGGCTGCTGTACCATGGGGAAGGACAGCACTCTGCACTGACAAGTGAAATTCAAAGAAACACAACTGGCAAGATTAGAAGGGCTCTCAAAGGAAAGGTTTTTTGATTTTTTGGAGGACAACCTGACAGGTTAACACAGGTGACTAAGGTGAGAGAATTAAATATCTTAGAAATGCCTTAAATTCCGAGGTCTGCTTTATGCAGTAGATCACATGAATAGAAATATGAATGTGAAGTACATAAGGAGATAAGTTTTAAAGTGTGTAAGTGCTAAAGATAAGTGTGTAAGCACTAACAGCGACCTGTGCCAACTTGGAAAAGAGAAACCAAACTCAGATGCCACTGGTAGCACACAGATTTCTGAGTCTTGATGTAACCGACATCAACAAAATTAATTTAAGGTCATCCTAAAGAGTGTGAGCATACCACGCTGTTGATAAAGCAGAACAGTAAAGCTGCTATACAGACACAAGTTTTCACAAGGGACTTCTTCAAATTGCAAACATTTAAAATGTAAATGTTCTTTGACACAGCAGGGTAGTTGAACCATGAAATAAATACATAGAAACCCTGTTATTTCTATTGAATAAGCTGAAAAAAATGCAAAAAGTGAAGAAATAATGCAGCAAAAGGAAGTAAATTTGAATTAAGCAGAGACAACTACAAAATTGGATCTATTACAGGAAATAGTTCAAATACATGCTATACCTTGAGTAGGCTCTCTTAAAATTTTGTTATTTTGGCCTTCTGTCTCAGTATCCTTACCCATCTGTTGACTATCCTGTGCCTGCAGTTTGTATTGTGCTCCTGAAATACTGAGGTTAGTCAGGACCATATCACTTTAAAAAAAAAACCCAACACACAGACAAAGAAAGAAAAAAAACAGGCTGGGAAGGGGGAGCTAAAGCCTCTGCTGCATTGGGCTGTTTGGATACATTGGCTGCAGCAGTGGTCACGCATCCGTCCGCAGTCTGCTGATTTCGCAAAAGAGGGAGGAAAGGGTCGTTTTGCAGCCCAGATGCTGTCAAACACAAGCAATCAATGGAAGAAATGGCACAATGAACAGACAAGCATGTGGAAGCAGTTTATGAAGAAATAGTTAAATACCGAGCTTTGTCCCGGCTGACGCTGTAAGTACGAGCTCAACAGCAGATTCTGTGGTCACTGCAGTTGTTTGTGGGAGATGTTTTAGCACCCCGATGCTTTTAGTACTCACAGGTAGAGAAAGCATTGACTGTGACACGTTTCATAGTGTATTTAGGCAAATAACTGTATTGTATGTCTCTCTACAGAATTTTTGAGTGACTCGCAAGCTGCAGTGCACTGGTAGGGTGGATAAAGAATAAGTACATGAGCTTATTCTCCTTTCCTGATGGCTTATCTGAGCTCTGCTCTATAGATATGCTAGCAGATTGCTGCAGTACCACCCTCCTTGTGCAAAGGCCTCTCGCTGAATTTCGGCTCTGCCTTCAAGCACTGTTATACACAATGCATTTTTTCACACTCCAATGGCTGACTTAGCTTAAAAAAAATTTCCTAGAATTATTTGTTATACAAATTTTCTTCATGCCAACTGTTCTATTTTAAATTTTTCTTATGTGTGTAGTTGTAGAAAGCTTATGAAATTCCAGTAGCTTTGTGTGTTACCATCGGGAGACTAGTTCTTAACATAGCTCTCCCAAAGAGAGTGCCAAGCATGATTTATTACTCAAAGGAATGAACACTTTCCTATCTTTGGTCTGTTGATAGCTGAAGTAATTGTATGCATTTTTAAATGTAAACATTTTTTCTTATGGAAATCCAATGTCTTGCTCTCTGGCAAATGCTTTGTTGCTTTTTATTCTACATATGCCCTAATGATTTAGTACAGCTTTAAAAACAAATAAAAAAGCAGAGCTAGAGCAAGTTTACTGCCCTGTGTTTCTCAGCAAATTTTTTGGTAATCAGACAAAATTTTTTATTGTAGCTAAAACTATGCATGTTGGCAGAGTTAAATAATGAGGTAGTGAGTATTTTTCTTGTTATTTTATAAGAATATTATTTTTTCTCTAAACTGGAGCATATAATCTATTTGATGTCCTCTACAGTTGTACCTTGGTACTTAACGCAGTTTCTGCAGAAACCGCTGGGAGATCTCACTCCAGTGCCAGGGGAGGTAACAGTGGGATAGTTGTGATAAGCAGACTGTGCCGGGGTGTTAAGGAGGATGAGTAGTTGTTGCAAGGAGGAGCCTTCTTTTCTGCATCTCTTTTGGGACCTGGCAGAACTGCAGCTCCTGATGCCAAAGGCTGCAAGTAGATCCACACATCTGCCCCCATCACGCTGTTCACCTCACTGGGGATGTAAGGCAGAGCCCTCCTCACACTGAGGAATCCATAGGGAAGTTTTCCCTTCATTGCTTTGGGAGTTGCCCTCACCTTACATTCCCAGAGGTATTAAACTTCCATCAGCTGTCTATTCTATTTGCAAAACAACTTTTTATTGCTTGCTACCAGAAACTGAATTATAAGAGGCCAAATTTATCCCTTAATGAGTTTATAGCAAATTACTGTTACCTAGGGAGCACTGTGGCAGCGAATGGGAATGCTGAGGGTGTGGTATTGTCAATGTTCATTCTTGACCTTTCCTCTCGCGTATCAGGATTTTCACCCTCTCAACACGAAGCAGAGCCTCTGGTTGGAAAAAGCCTTTCCAAAGATTAAGAAAGTAACCATTGTCATGTGTTATAAGAATATAAAAATAATACAAAAACTCAGTCCAGCATAGCTAATTTTTGTTCCCATACTGAAAATATGCAGAACTATAACATAATTTAATTAGATAAAATTGTTTTAAAGGCTGCTTGCTGTTACGTAAAGGCAGTGGGAAAAGTTCAGCTCCTGTGTACTTCCATTGTTTTCAGCAGAATTATACTGGGGTGAATTCGGCATTTTCAGAGGCCAACTCAAAAACCTTTCCTTTCTCTGTCCCTCTCTCTTGATTGTTTTCCTGTTTCTCAGATGTGATTTTGTTATGACCTCCAAGGCAACAGGCCCATATTTATAAAATATAATACAGAGTATCTAAGATGCCCTAGTTAGGGCCACATTTGCCTGAGGCTCCCTGTAAAGTAAATGGAAACATAGCAGCACTTCCAGAAAAGCTGGTACACCAGATACTTAAAACTAGCCTGTGGTCATTGTACTTCACAATGTTTGGGGCTGCTTGGATTCTACTTTCAAAAGTAGAGTTTCTAAAATACAGGATGAGTTTTTATGTTAAAACATACAAAATGGTAGCATTTTCTTGAAGAGTTTAAACAGTGTCTAGCTGGCTAGTTTCTATGAACCCTTGGAATAACACAGAATTGAAAAAATGCATGTCGGATTTTGAAGTATTTGAACTTTCAGAAGACTTAGTCTTTTTTGAAATATGTGTCATTCATTCAGCAATATTTTTTGTTATACATGCAATTATTTGGCAATTATTTCTGCCTCAGCTAAGGAATATAACAACTCACACATTACTTTGGTTCAGTAGGGTCACACTTTTCTTCTAAGTGTGTATTTAATGGATATATTTGCATTTTAGAAGTCTTGAGTTAAATCTTTAAATGGGATGGTCTAGTTCATTAGCATTTTTCATCTTCCTTTTGAGTAGCTCAACAGAAGATGGTAATTGTTTGGAATTTTTTAGGAAGTATGTTTGTTGGTTGTGATGAAGATACACCAGAGCTGTGTGAGAAAGGAAGGTTTCCCATTTCCTGCGGAGACCTACATGCGGTTATGCACAAAAAAATGTGCAGCCATGAAGGTCAGACTAGAAATAAATGAGGCTTAGTTGTCTTCCCTAAAATTACCTGCAGAAACTTTCTCCACCCAGGTCAAACCAAAATAAGGTGTAATTTCTGATAGGTGATGATGATGGTTATGACACGATGGGGCAGAGGTCCTCTGGTGACCTCTTAGAAGGGCATGAATGTGTCTCGGGCTCCTCTCAGTGGTAAAGTTTAGTTTCTTTTTTCTCACAGGAGAATGATACAGCTGGTTGCATATACCAATCACCACCTATTCGAGATAAGACAGCTGGTGGAAAGTAGTAAAAGTCAGAGCTTTAACACTCTGGTCTCCCATAAGGAAGGAAATAACAATGCTAGTATTTAAATCACAAGTTTGTCCCAGTTTTGTCTGGAATAGAGTTAATTTTCTTCCTAGTAGCTGGCACAGTGCTATGTTTTGGATTTAGTATGAGAATAATGTTGATAACACATTGATGTTGTAGTTGTTGCTAAATAGTGCTTACTCTAAATAATGGACTTCTCAGTTTCCCATGTTCTGCCAACAAGGAGGCGCACAAGGAAGCTGGGAGGCAGCACGGCAAGGACAGCTGAGCCAAACTAACCAAAGGGATATTCCATATGCATGCCCAGTATATAAACTGGGGGGAGGGGCAAATCACTGCTCAGGAATAGGCTGGCCATTGGTCAGTGGGTGGTGAGCAGTCATATTTTGCATCACTTGTTTTGCTTGGGTTTTATTTCTATCTCTCTTATGGTTGTGTTCCTTTGCATTACAATATTATTATTATTAATATTATTATTATTATTTCATATTTTAAGCTGTTCTTATCTCAACCCATAGGTTTTACCTTTCTTTCTGATTCTCCTTCCCATCCCACTAGGGGAGGATGGATGAGCAAGGACCTGCATGGTACTTAATTGCCAGCTGGAGTTAAACTATAACAGAGTTTTAGTTAAAGCTTCAGTGAAGCAAAAGGAACAGCTTGTACCTTGCTCTTTTAGGACAGGCTAATTTACTTGTCTATCTCTTCATTAGTTATATATGGTACATTGTGGAGCTCCGTAGCATTAACAACAAAATTATTGTCAGATTTTACCTAATGTAAGCTGAGATCCTGGGGAATGTGATAGTAGCTTCAGAGTGGTCTGATGTGCTTTACAAGCAGGCACCAGCTGTCACCGAATCCTGTTCTGTAAAGTTATTCACACTATGAAAGAAATTGCTAATGTCAGATGTTTGGAGACCTGTTAGGAGAGAAGGAGAATTGGAGGACCCTCAATTCTTGCTTATGCCACTTGCACTTTCCCCAAAAAATGCCCACTGTAAACCTTCCCCTTTCTCCTCAAATTTCTCCCTCCTTATTGTTCTTTGTCTCCATCCCAGGGCAATTCCTACATGAATCACCACTTCTGATCAATTCTCACGTGGTTTTTCATAGCAGCCCTGTCCCCAGACTGCCCCAATCCTACAGCAGCATCTTGCATTTCTCCTACTCCCCAGGCCACAGATGCATTGTTAAATAGGAGAGTGAGGGAAGAAAAAACTGCTCAGAAGCGCAGACAAGCTCATGCATGCATGTGCTGAGCCAGGTTCTCTGTTAGAGCAGTCCATGGATGACATATGGAGCAAGTAGTGCACTGGAGGGCAATTTTTGCAATGTAGAGTGACATGGAGTCTCATTCCAAGTGATAATAATTTTCAGCTCATTACCTTCATGTTCATATTGGACTGGCATTGGAAACGCTTGCCTGGGTCTTGGCATTGGCTTGTGTTATCCCACTCTGTGCCAGGCTGGATTTAAGCATAACAGTGCTGATCCACCACAACAAATTGGACTTAAGAGCTGAAGAACTTAAAGAGCTTTCTGGTTTGCTTTGGTTACTCCTGACATCTCTTTGAATCATACTGATTGTTTGATGTTTATACAATGTATGTATATGCACACAGGGACATCCCCCAAACAGCAGTAGTGTTGTGGAAAGCTCATCACTTCATAACACACACAACCATATACAATAAATTATTTGGTTGCATATGTTAGCAAACCCTCTCCTACTGCAGAAAAATGGATCATTAGATCTGAAAAAGCCTTTTGATTTCTTCTGTGAGAGATCCACAAAAATGGATTTATTGCAGTTTCTCATTAGCTGTGACAAGGATGATGTCAGACAAGTTGTGCATGCTCTGTCTTATAAATAATAAATGAGAAGGACCCTGTCTCCTCTTTCTCTAATGGATTAATGTTATAGCTGGATGGAAAAGGCACCAGCTTCCTTTATGGAACGTAATGGAGCACCAAAATTGTTTAGACTCTGTTGAGTGTATTTATCTCAGGGGCTCCTGCTTGTCCTTTTATCTTGATCTCTGGGCATCTCTCTTAACACGTTGTAAAATTCTATTAAATGGAATAAAAATGAAGTCTTCCCAATTTATAAAAAACTCCAAGAAACAACGCAAAAAAGTGCTTGTTTTTTTTAGTCAACACAAACTCTGTAATATAAAAGTCTTCCAAATACCCTTTCAGCATGGCTTAATATATTAATTATTATTGTAGCAACTCCAATATGAAATGTGCTTCTCATTTCTTTCTTTGTATTGCAGTACTTGCAAAGAGAGCTTTGTTGTTATAAGCTTCTCATTAATCATAATTATCACTAATAAGGTGCTGTTTAATCAAGTAGTTCAAAATACTCTGCAGACACTCATGAATGCAACTTTATTTATGCAACCTCTGTTGCTTAATATAGCTCTTTGTGAATAATGTTATTGCTGTTTCATATGTTAAAATGTTCATATTTAGTCCCTTAGTCATTTTCTTTCAGTGTTAATCCACCTTTTTAGCATTTTGAATTGGGGGCAAAAAAAGCACATTGAAACAGCTCTTAAGAAAGTAATACCTAGAACTGGGTATATTGTGAAGCAACACAAGAAAAGGAAGAGATGTCAAATCATGGGCACACCAAATCTTGGCAGAGTTCTAAGAATATTTTTCAACAGCAGTTGCTGTTGTGAATGGCACCTGCTAAACAAACAGGTGACATTTCAGTGTTTTCATACTGGTTTGCAACATCTGCAAATGACTTAGGTATTCTCAGCTTTTAAAATATTTCCTCCTTACTGTCTTGGTATGCTGATTCAAGGCAAATCTCTGTGTTAATCTCCTTGCTTCTGCAACATTTGGCATTCCTAGATGAAAATTTTCAGCATAATATGTCCCAGTTTAGATACAAGCACTCCCACTTATGAAGAAGAAATTAATACAGATGAATTCCCTGCTTAAGAGCATACTGCTCATAGACAAAAAATGCCATACCATTTGTCATCAATTCTGGCTTACAAATAGCATAGAGGTAAAACTACTTCTGTTCGTATCTATCAAATTCTATCCACATGTGTATAAGTATGCAGTGATCATAAAAGTCTCTTCCTGCTTTTTTTTATTAAAAACTATGCTTGGAGGAAACGAAGAGAAAAAGAAAACATATTAATTTTTTATTAATATCAGTAAATGGAAAAAAAAATTAACCATGCAGCAAACACATCAGAAGTATTTGTCTCTTGGTCTTAATACCCTTTGCCAGGAAGATGAAAAGCACTCATCAGAGGTCATTTCACTCTTGAGTCTGAGGCAGCTCCCTGTCCTTTGAAGGAAAATTTGGCTGGCTGCTATGTGGAATTGTTCTAGAAAAAGAAGATAGCCTGCAAAATATTCCCCATTTCTAACTTATGGACCTGCCTCTCTCCTGGACACGAGTCATGGAGGCACTCAGGATTAAGTCTGTGTCAGTAACTTTATGCTATATAAAAGTTTTATACAATCTAACTAACCATCATTATTTAGGTCTTTTGGCCTAAAATGAACCCTGCTTCCTCTAAGCTCCCAAAAATCTCTCAAGACCACTGGGATGTCACAGGGGGCACAGAGGACTGCAAAATGGGTTACCTGAGTGTGTGGCCAAGATCTAGCCTGATTCTGGTCTTGAGCACACACAAGTTGGTATGTATCTGATATGCTGGATTCTGCATCTAGGGTGGAGGGATGCCAGGAACAAGAATAAACTCTGAGAGGAGGGGCTGGAGAGCAGCCCTACAGAGAGGGATGGGGATGCTGGTCAGCAGTGAGCCCTGGCAGCCAGGAGGGCAAACCCCATCCCAGTGTACATCAAGCAGCATCACCATCTGGGCAAAAGAGGGGATTTTCCTGCTCTATTCAGTGTCGATGTGGCCTCACCTCAAGTACAGTGTACAGTTCTGGGCCCTGCAGTTTGAGAAGGATGTGAAGGTACTAAAATGTATCCCTCATGCATATTCTTCTCCAGTACTGTGAAGCTGATGTCTCTTTTTGCTTAGCTGATAATGACAGTCTCTAATGGTCCCATGTTGTTTTTTCAGGTTAACCTCTCAGAATTTTCTCCCACAGAAGTTCATACGGTGACACATTCTGATTTGAATCAAGCGAGGATGATGAGCAGGCACTGTGCAGTTTGTGTCAGAAACCACATCACACAACATGGTCATATGCCCCTACCAGCTGGTGCTAATGGGAAGGAAATTGTAGTAACTTTTGTCTCCTCCTTGCCTTTCATTACTGTCTCTTCCAAAAATATCTTAATGAACTCTACTTTCATAATGAAATACTAAACCAGACAATCTTTCAGCTATTTAAGTGTTATGCTAACACCATGTTCTGCTAACAGGTACTGCAGGTTCTGTTTCTAAGACTGGTTCTGGGTTTGGTCCTGGGGTGTTGTGACTTTCATTATTAGTGGAATGGGAACTGGCATGAAAAGAATTTTCTGAGATATCAGGGAAGTCTCCACACTGCAAGCTATCAATTTTTTACTCAAGTACTGTAATAACTAAACATGAAGTGTTAATCACACATGCCAGATAAACCCTAGATATAAGATATTGTAAATCTGATGCTGCCTGGTTGACCCTGACAGACACAATATTTTGATGGTTTAGTCTCTGCAGCTGAGATGGCTGGACTTGAGAGCTCTTCAAGGCTGGAAGCTGGAACCAAAGAGGGCTTCTTCTATCTTCCCCAAGTGCTACTGGGTATTGCTGGAACTTAAATACTTTTCCATAGGTCAGGATGAGTCTGGTCCAAAGTCATATTTTCTCTTCTCTCATCTCCTCACAGGTCTGACCTCTTCATTCAGGTGGCTGTGACATATCTGTAGGTTCCAAATTATGTGATTGCTTCTAATAGTTGCCTTTATTCTAGATTTGATACTACAGTGCTACTATATCAAACAAACAGCTATTACAAAATATTTTGTTCCCTAGCCTAAATCAGACAGTCCTGTAATATGTCTGGGTGCAAGGCAAAAATGTTGTATTTTGCTTTTTTACCTTAAGCTGGGCCATCTTGTGCTGTGCTCAGGTGCAAAAACAGAACAAAATAACCAACATCAACACTGAAATTCCCTGCCAGCTGACTGGACAATAGTTAACTTCTTTTTTAGGAGACCACACTAAAACAGTTTTTGACCTAATGTATCCATTAATTTTTGGTTTATACACTTACACTTAGCAGATCTGAGATGCATGAGTGCACTACCGATGATGGACAAAGGATCTGCAGTTGTCCAGATCACTTTTTCCCAGTATATAGTACTAACCTTTGTTTGATTTAGTAAAGATATTTCCTACTAAACCTGCAGTTTCATGTTCCAGAGTTCTTGGACAGAGATAATGTAATTTCTTCCAATTAGAGTGAGTTAACTTTAACTCCTAGCTCATTTAGGGAATTTCAGTTTCTGCACTTTTTTTTCTACTAGCCATGTCATCTTGGTTCCCACGTTGAATGCTAAAAATAAAAGTGAGTGCTACTTGCCTTTGTTACTTAGCCTCTGTAATAGGCTGTGAATGAGGCTTTCTAAGTAAAGAAGTCATATCTCAAATGTGCCTGGAAATCATTTGGAAGCTGCTGCAGAGTAGGAGATGCATATTTTGGTGAAGTAGTACACTGCACATAGTCTGGAGTCCATAAGTGCTTTGGAAGTTTCTGACTTCCAAAGAAGAATCAGAGCTCAGTTTCATCAGATGCAGTTATGTCAGCAATACACTCTTGTCTCACCTGGAGATCCCTCAAACCAGGGCTCTCTGTATATCTCATACCTCCTGAAGAACAGAATGACTTGGCAGGCTCATAATGTCATCAAGATTCCTTCATCATAAGCTTTCCATTAATTCAATGTGAAGAAAGGTTCTTTACAAGAGTAATTGAGGACAGGATAAGTATTAGGAAAGGGCTTGGCTTCATTAATGCTCCTTTGAGAGTTGCTAATGAAAGTATTGGGAATATTCAGTAACTATACACTTGAAATTTTCTCCTCAGGCTTTTGTCAGTCAAATGCAGATTTCTGAGTTGAAGTCTAAGAATTTCAATTTACCTCAAACTTTAAAGAACAAGATGCTACAAAACACATTCATACAGTCATTCAACCAATCACATTTATGTATAGCTTACACAGGTTAGTGTTTCGTGGCTATCAAGATTTCCTGAATTCAAATATCTGTAAACAAAAGAGGGAACCTCCATACAGTAATACAATAATAAATACTCATTTAACAAAAGAAAAAAATATTTCAACACTTGAAAAAACCTTTTTTTCTCAGGACTTTCAAATCACTATGACAAGAAATTCTTTCCAATCCTCATTGCAATCATAAGAATAATGTTGAAAAAGACCCTGTACTGTCTTTAGAAGAGAGAAAGTCTCATCTAAGAACACAGCTACTCCTAGCAGCAGGCTAATATCCTTCCTTCCTGGCCATCTGTGCTGCTAGGCGAACAAAGGGGAATATGTTAGGCCAGATACTACATTGATAGCATTCAGGGAACAGTGATGCCTAAACCAAAAATAAATTCATTTTACTAATTGAAGACAATTTTTTCTAAACTTCTGAACCCATCTGCTCTTAAATGAAATGTTGAAGTAAGATCAATACCAAGATTTGAACATAGCTAACCCCTTCACTTGAAGGTAAAAACAACAATTACTTTAAATACAAGGTGTGAAAGGATAACTTTCCACATATATGTATTAATTATGATAATTATGGGGAGTTTAATTTACTTAATAAGTAAGAAAATTTCCTAAGTATATTTTTTCTTCTTTAAACATTTGAACATAAACAAAGGCTCAATTATTTTTGATCATCTAAAACAACTAACACAGGTATTCTGATTCAGTATACTTCAGTATACCTAAGCCTGAACTGCCTGTTAGTTTACAGTGTAGGAGGCAATGCACAAAGAATTCTGATTCAAAGATTAGGTATCCCGAATTTAGGGCATGACTGACCCAAGAGTAAATGAATATTCTTCCTAAGTTCATCGTCGGAATAAGTTCATTTACTGTTTCAAGCACATGTCTGCAAAGTGCACTTCAGGTGCACTCCAAGACTCTATCTGTTAAAATGGTTTTCTGTATACAGTACAGTATAGTGCCCTTATCCAACTGAGAAGGGTATTTGGTTTTCCTGCTATTTCAACCATTAGTAATGTTGCAAAACAGTAATCAAGGTGTGAGTTTTCGAGCTTACTCTTGAAGAGAAGTGCTTGAGGGACATATTTTTGTAGCTAAAAGAATGATTTTAGCAATCCAAACAAAATCTATTTAAAAGAAAAACATGGGGAAGGAAATCCATAAAAGTACTCACTTCCCTCTCTGTGGAATCAAATTTTCAGAGCATTAGATCAACTACATTTCCTTCCAGCCCTGCATCACTTACAGAGACTGACTTCAACAAAACCAATACTCATGTAATTATTCTGGAATTTTAGTATTTTCTGTATAAGGGCTCAGTTCCTATCTTTTCCTTCATCAGGTTTCTCATCAGGGACTCATGAGACTGACACCCCACTGCTATATAATTCATAAATTTTTGTATTGGCAAGTCTGGACAGAACAGTGTCTTGCTACGGTGGATGGTCCACACTGTTTCAGATACCAGAAATTAGTGTTCAGCTTGGACTTAGTGTACCCTGCTTTGGAGTTAGAAGAGCTTATCAATTAAGTTGTATATCTCTAAATTATATCATATTGGGCAGTCAAGTCATAACTCATATTCCTGCTATTTTTTTCTCAGCCTAATAGCCCTATTGTTTATATGTTGGTCACTGCAGAGCTCTTTAGGCTTCTGTATTATGGTGCATAGACAGCATCAGTTTCCCATTTCGTTGGAAAGCCTGTTAAATGGTTCAGAACTAACACTAAGTACAATGGTTCTCCTTCTGTTTGTCCTTTTGTGTGGCATCCACTGCTTTCAGTTTCAGAGGAGAGGGCTTAAAATTTCCACATTTCTGGAGAACAGTGGTGAGGTTTTAACCACATGGCTCTTTCCCTCAGTTTTGTGGGGTTTTTAAAGCCTTTTGCTCCAGCTGCCGTGTATTGCTGCATGCAGTCATACTTCTTGAGTCCCCTTTTCCGTAAGTGAATTATTGCAGGTCTTGTGTTAAGCACATTTACTTGTTGAGAATTGTGTTTCCTTTGTTCCTCTGAGAAAGAAACAGATGAAGGTGGTACAAGACATCTTTTTTTTTGTTTCATTTAACTTAGTCTTATTCTTAAGAGCAAGTATTGTACTTTTTTATGCTCCTGAGACTAATTTCCTCAATTTCATGGCTTGAGATAACAGTCAGCTGATGTATCCATGCAGCACTGAGCCGTGAGGAGATACTGGTTTCATCCTAAGAACAATAGGGCTGTCACCTCTGCTTGCTGTTATACTGGGTTATTACTGTTCTGCTGCTTCTTGTTTTGGAGCTAGCAGCTGCTCTGTTTGCTCAGGTAACTCTGAACTCTTTTCCAGGTGCATCCATACCAAACTTACCATTATGGCCTTACTTCACTGTTTGTTGCTGGAGGCTGTCTTCTCTCTTTCAGTAATAAAGAAGTTTTCACAATTAGTACATTTCAGTGACTGTCAGATGACCACCATGCTGTGAGGCAAAGAACAGGAGAGGGGGTTTATTCAGCTTGAGGGCACTACAGAACCTTCCTGCAGATCATAGAGTCATAGAATGGTTTGGGCTGGAAGATCATCTAGTTCCAACCCTCTGCCACAGGCAATGACACCTTTCACTAGACCAGGTTGCTCAGAGCCCCATCCAACCTGGCCTTGAACACTTCCAGGGATGGAGCATCCACAACTTTTTTTGGGCAATCTGTTTTAATGCCTCACCACCCTCACAGTAAAGAATTTCTTCCTAACATCTAATCTAAACCTACTCTCTTTCAGTTTGAAGCTATCCCCCTTGTCCTGTCACTACATGGTCTTGTAAAAATCCCTCTCCACGTTTCTTGTACTGGAAGGCTGCAATAAGGTCTCCAGGAAGCCTCCTCTTTTCCAGGCTGAAAAATCTCAATTCTCGCAGCCTTTCCTCATAGGAGAGGTGTTCCATCCCTCTAATCACCTTGGTGGCCTTTCTCTGGACTCACTACAACAGATTGATTGTCCTTACTGTGGGGGGGGATCCCAGAGCTGGATGCAGGACTCCAGGCAGAGTCTCACAAAAGCAGAGTAGAGGGACAAGATCACTTCCCTCAACCTGCTTTTGATGCAGCCCAGGATACAATTGGCTTTCTGTGCTGCAAGTGCACATTGCTGGCTCCTGTCCAGCCTCTCATTCACCAGCGCCCCCAAGTCCTTCTCAGCAGGACTGCTCTTGGTCTGTTCATCTTCCAGCCTATATTGATACTGAGAGTTGCCCTGACCCAGGTTCAGCACCTTGCACTTGGTCTTGTTAAACCTCATGGGATTCACATGGGCCCAGCTCTCAAGCTTGTCCAGGTCCCTATGGATGGCATCCTGTAGTTTGTGTCACTGGCACATATCCCTGTACTTACTGGTAAAACCATTATTGGTAAAACCAAAATGATGTTGTATGTATGAGATATAAGTTGTACATTTCCATTCAATTTACAGTCCATTTACACGTGGACTGTTGGTAGCTATGGTACTGAAAGAGCCATGATTAGAGTGAGGTAGTTATACCACAGCATATCTTTGAACCTTGAAGACAAATGCTAGGTTCAGTCAAGGTTACCCATGAGTGCAGCAGATGGATGGGGTATCTTTCGCTGTGCACATCCCACTAGTGACCCAGCTATGCTGCAGCTCTGGTCAGCTCAGCTTGCTCTCATGCTATGCTGTTCACAACTGCTTTCCTGCTTGAGGATATATATACCTCCTGTTGCTGTGGACTTGTTTATTCCAACAGAAGTTACCATAAGCAATAATGTCTTGTGATCAAATTGCGTTTTTAGACTGTATAAAACATCGATTGAGCATTAGCTACTGCTTGCTTTGTACACAATTTTGTCCTCCAAACTTTGGATTGTGTTTAGTAATTCTGATGGCTCTTCTATGCTTCCCGTGCTACTGGATGGACTATTAACAGTTTTGATTTAGTTACTGTGGAGGAAAGAAACTAAATGTATGTTTCATTTAGACTGATCCTAATATTAAAAGGGTGGATGAGGAGTGAACAGATAGATAATCAGACAACCAGTAATAGTTTTAGAACAGAAATTTCTGGAGCAGTATTAATATGCAGCTACCTGATTTGCAGGCAAAATTAGGTATTTTTGTAGCTATATCTGTGGCTCCTACCTAGAACTAATCACAGGCACCTACAAAACTGAAGATTGTTTTTACAGTTTGACTGCTAAACCTCCTCCACCAAAATTCAATTAAAGATAGGCATAAAATCCTGCAGCAAAGGTGTTTTCTTTTAAAAACTAATAAATCCCACAGTAGAAAATTGGTATAGGCAATGGTTGTAACTGGTTTTTTTTCCAGGAGAAATTTATCGTTGTCTGTACTCATGACAGTATGTTCTCAGATGCTGCAGCTCAATATCATATAAAACCATAAGGTAACCTGTGTGACCAGCTCAGGCACAGAAGATGTGTGAGGTCAGCAAGTTAAGTGTGCCAGGATAAATCTGTATCTGGTATCTGACAGCCAAGTTGGCTTTCTTTCTTACCATGGGAGACAACACAGACATGACTGTGTTGAAATCTTTCTAGGATTGTAATGTGATCTGGTAGCAAACTGACAACACCTTTTGGTTACATCTATGCTGGCAAGACCAAGTGCCTTCGAGGACCATCGGAATTGTTTGCCACTCTAGAGATGTCATTTCTCACTGTGATGTAACTTGCTCTTCTGTTAGGCAAACTGTTTATTGAATTAATGATTTTTAGGCTGTTTTCAGGTAGTTTGGACCTATCCATTTTCTGAACAAGGTGTCAAAAATTCTAGAAGGTATTTTTCTTTTCCTGGGTGTGTCACTACCAAGAACAGGTAACATATCAAGGGGCAACGTAATAAAGGACAGTGTTTGAGAGGCCAAATCTAGAAATAGAATGGAGTCTGAGAAAGTGTGTCACTCACTAATTGTGGAGGGGCTATCTCTTAGTCATAATTAGCTTTCTATTATAGCATATTTTTCCTTTATCCTTCCTCAAGGCAACTGACGCTGCTCAAATAACTTTAAATGTTTTTCATGTGTGATTTTTTAATGATGCTTTAGGGGAATCAGTATAAGATGGCTGGTCTTCCAACTGTGGCTGCACACGTAGTTCCCTTAAGCCTGACTTTCCACTGCAGCCAAAATGCCTATTCTTAGCAGTCTCCTTCCAACTGCAACTCATTATGCAGGAGGGCTGTAACCGTTTGGTTTTCTATGAAATCATTCCTACCTGAGCAAATGGGGCTGGACTTGTAGGCCCTTTGCTTAAGTCTTTATTACTTAATTGTGACTTCATATGGACTTTTCTTTGGATTACAAGCTAGATATACATGTCAGCATCTGCAGAAAAAAAATTAGATTGAAACCATTTAGTAACATTAGTTAAATTCTTCATGATTCTTGCTAGAGTAAGCATGCATTCAGAATTCATATACTTTGACATTTCATTTACTAACTGAGCAGGTAAAATCAGTAAGTACTAAAAAAAAATAGTCAAGTCACAGTTTCTACTTCCCTTTCTTTCATACCGTTTGTGTTTCAATATTATACTTACACAGTAAACTAATTCATCTTTTGCCATTTAGCCATAGTTGTTTTCCTTTCTGGGTCAGGAAAGAATGTCAGTGCATTGCTGTTTGAGGAGGGACATACGCAACTGCACACGATGAAAAGACTTGCCAACACTGTCAGAGGCTCAGAGAAGGATTTACATTTGCACAAATGTAGAACAATAATGGAACACCACTGTCATCCTCGTAGCTCTCTCAAACATACCTTCCTTGGGTACTAACTTATAAAGTATATTGAGGTATACTGTTTTCTGCAGCTTGACAGCTCATGCCTTGCCTCACTTATACACCGTTCTGGTGCTATAAAATCCAGTGTATCAGCTTGAAGGAAATATTTACTAAAGGTATGAGCAGCATAGAGCAGATGTTGATTTATATAGCTTATGAGTGGGGATTAGCTGGGGAGAGTTTGAATCCTCCCAGTGAAAAGTCATTGCAAGCTAGTTAATCTCTTCCCCTAGCTGCAAGCCATTTGAATAGAAGGGCAGAACTCTTCTCCATAAATATTCTGCTCAGCCTGTTATTTTCCTTGATGGCATAATTTTATGTCAAGACTGTAATATATATCGTAGAGCAACATATATCCTAGAATAATTGCCCACTGTACTGGTTTTAGCTGAGATAGACTTAATTTTCTCCCTAGTAGCTGGTACAGCACTGTAGTTTTGAATTTAGTATAAGAATAATGTTGACAATACACTGATATTGTAGTTTTTGCTCAGTAGTGCTTACTCTAAACCCAGGACTTTTCAGTTTTCCGTGCTCTGTCAGTGAGGAGGTGCACAAAGGAACAGAGCTGGGACAGTGGAGCCAAAGTGGACAAAGGGATATTCCATATCATAGAATGTCAGGCTCACCATATAAACTGGGACGTATTGGCCATGAGGGGTGAATCGCTGCATGGGCTGGACATTGGTCAGTGGGCGGTGAGCAATTCTTTTGTGCATCACTTGTTTTCTTGGGTTTTATTTCTGTCTCTCTTTTTGCTGTATTCCTTTGCATTACATTATTATTATTATTATTATTATTATTATTATTATTATTATTATTAT